>NW_020949753.1:294343-479748 GCF_900497805.2 Vombatus ursinus | reverse complement strand
CATGGATCCACCTCTTATACTTGTGAAATCCGTTACTTTGGATCCATACGTAGAAATTTCTACAAATGTCCCTATTACAAAAGTGAATCATAGAATCTCAGATTTGGAGGGGACCTCTAAAGCTTTCTATGCTAACTCATAACTGAACAAGAATTTCCTCTACCACACAGTGACTGATCAATCTTTTCTCAAAGATCTTTAGTGAGAGGGTCCTATCTGGAGACAGTCTACACCATTTTGAGTTAGCTATTATTTTTAGGAAGCTTTTCCTCATCCTGCACCCCCTCTGAGCTACTCCTCCAGCGGGCAGGGAGCTACTACCTAGGATTCTAGGAGTAACCCTATGAGTGGCTACTCTTACTGCTGTACTTCGCACCAGGCTTGGAGTCAGGAAGACCTGACACATACACATGTCTGAGTGGCCTCAGACACTTACTAGCTGTGTGATCCATGGGCAAGACACTTAATCTATGATTTCCTCAGTTTCCTCAACTGTAAAATGGGGATAATAATGACACCTACCTCCCAGGGTTGTTGTGAAGATCAAATGAGATAATTGTAAATCACCTAGCAAACCTATGAGTGCAATATAAATGCTAGCAATAATAGGGGCCATTGGGAGTTTATTGAATAGCACGGCTAATATTGACACACCTGAGCTTTGGGAAAACCCCTTTGGCAACTGTGTTAGGGACGAATCAAAGGTTAGGTGGGAAATATTGCTATCAGAAAGGATCAATTCAAAGTACTGGTTCCAGATCCAGGTCACTGTCCTCCTGTTTAATTCTGAATCATAAATCAATAAAGTGTTTATTAATTGCCTATTATGTACTAGACACCATTTTTACAAATACAATGAATGAAATAATCCCTACTCTCATCATCACAACTTATTGTCCATTTGGAGTCTCCGTGTCTGTCTGTCTGTGTGTCTCTCTTTCTTGATATGGTTTCATGTTGTGTTAGCAATGGTCATGGATATATTTCTATTGATACTAGGCTGACTTGTAAAGTTTGACTTTGTCCAAACAAAACTGGATTGAGCTGATTTCCTTTCTTTAGCTAATTGCTTCCTTTACTTAGTTTCCATTAGATTATAAGATCCTTGAAGGCAGGGAGTGTTTTTTGCTTAACCCAGCACCTGGTAATAGTAGATTAACAAATGTTTATTGATTTATTGATTCTCTGCCCACTGATAGCTGGATTTCATGTCATACTCATGTGTATGTGTTTTTTTTTTGTAGACAAGTAAATATAGATTTATTTTTAGTCCAGTTTTAATTTACTGTGAACCCCTTGGGGTTACCCACTGACCTGCGGAGAAGTGGGCTAGGACTGATCCTTCCACCTCAGGCTCTACCTTCCACTCTCCCACCCACATCCCTATCCCTTAAAGGAACGTACGGTAGGCTGGGAGACTTAGCTGAGAAGCTTTGGCAAATGTTTTCAGAAGACTGACATACACCTCAGGGCAACCTGGGCTATGATAGGGTTTGTCCATGCAGAAAACCTAGAGCCTGACTCCCAGGCCACTGGCTCCACAGTTAGAAAAAGTGGATAGTTATTGGTACCAGGGCTTCCTGGCTGATTACTAGCTCAGGCACTTTCAAAATGAGCTAGGGTTGCCGTTCAGGAAGACTGAGGCCCTGGGGGTCTGAGGATCCTTTTTGTGGACCTACTGCTGCCTGCTGCTTTTCCAGGAAGCATAGGAATACATTTACTCAGTCAGAAACCCCCCCAAAAGAGGGTGGCACTGGGTGGGGTGGGAGGGACTGGGAGAAGCTTGAGTGGGAGGACCATTAAAATGATAAAATATACGTAAAAGTCTTCACAAACTATGTAAATGTCAAGCTATTATTATTTTAAAACATTAATTCACTAGTTTAAAAGATCCTTTGCTGAACTGAGAAATGATACTATCAGGAAGGTGCTTACTTCTCAACACTAAAAAATAAGCCAATCTTTGAATGGGTTTCCCCTTGGGAGAAGAGGCCAGGGAACTGCTCCTGCTTGTCTACTCACAGACATAGAGAAGAGGGAGAGGCCTGGGCTGCATGGAAGACAAAAGAACAGAGAGGTAGCTGTACTGGGAAAGAAGAAAGGTGGGAGACCAAACTCGAGTGGCTAGAGCTGAATTCTTATTCTAAGCAGAGATCCATGGCTGAGGCTAGAGTAGGTGGCTGGGCAACAAAGCCAAGGTCAACTTTGCCGACCACTCTATCCAGGTATGGATCATGGTCTCTCATTTCTCCGTGAGAGAGACCTTGATCTTGAAACGGCCCAGATGTGTATTGCTATTGCTTAGAACGATCTGAGCCCGGTACTTGTTGGCGCTGAGAGAAGGCGGCAGATTCACTGGAGGTATTTGGAAGCTGGTCTTGGGCAGAGAGTAGGTACCCTTCTTAAAGGGACAGTGGCAGGGCAGGCCCTAGGTATGGAGAGGTTCAGGGCAGGACTCCCCAGGTGGAGTGAAGGTGTCAATTATATCTTTCTAGGTGCAGCTTCTGATCTTTTGAATAAAGGAGATTTGTAACCAGAACCCAGGACCCATTTCTTTCTCCAAAGTTACCACTGCCCTCACAGGAGAAGTGAGGGGTACATTAGTCTTGGACTTTTCCAGGGATGCTGATAGGAACTGGTTCTCCCTCCAGGCTGGTGATCACTACTGGGTCCTGCCCATCATCACAGCTTTCCCATGAAAATCACTGACCTTGCCCAGGCCCAATGAACCCTTGTCAGCAGGAGCAGGCTATGGCAGAGACACAACCAAACTCACACACAGAGTAAGGGACTTCGTGGTGTCTGCCAGTCGGCAGATACCACACACATGTTTCATAGCTCTCTTTGGTTGTGTTTTTAATTTTATGGTTTTTGGAGATAGGGATAGGGACTGATCCTATGATTTCATTGTTATAAAAATCTCCCGAGTGAAGAAACTACTTCTACTGACCCAAGTTGGCATCTTCTGCATAATTTATGGTCTTAAAGATGAAAGCTTAGATGATTTCCCTAGGGTCCCACATGGCATAGATGAACATGGCTGAGGAAGGACTTGAAACCCAGGATTTAGGGCTTGCTCTCTGTGTTTTTTAAAGAAAGAAAATCATTCCAAGAAAACATGAAAATGTTTAATTATTAAAGAGCAGAATTCGGAGACCATTGGAGATATTGCAGTGACTGTTAGGATGGCAAAGTCAAACATTTCAAGGATCATTCTAGCCCACAATGAAACAGGATCTCTTTCCCCAAAACCCCAAGAATAATGCAGTAGGTAATGAAAAATAAGACCAAAAACTCTCACTGCAAAACTCTCAGAAAACAAGCAGAGATCTTCAGAAGGATCTGGCAGCTGGAAAAGTCGTTATTAATTCTTTTACAATGCAGCATAGGCATCTTGAAGTTGGAAAAAAAAGACAAATTAAAAAAAAAACGAACAACTAGCTAATGATCACTGCTATGAAGAAAAAATGTTTGTCACGGGGAAGACAATACTAGGGGACTGGAGATTGGAAAAAAAGATCAGAAAAAAGAAATTCACTTTATCATTTAACGCTATACCAAAACCATTGTCAGACATCCAGGTAGGTCTGTAAGATCTAGGCATCTTCATTAAATTTTAAAACATTGACCCCCAAAGATGTTTGAGGTATTTTTTTTTTACTGGATCTAGAAGTCTTGTACGCTTTGAGAGAATGAAAAACTCTAATAAATATATTACTTGAGAAGCAGAGTAGATCTAGAATTATGGAAATTCTCAAATGGAGATAGAGTACTGCAACACATTGTACACCATACCACATGTCATGAAAGGTTAAGAAAGTGGTCCAAGAGACAATTTATATATAAATATTTCAATGACCTGGGGACTACTCTGATTTTATCCCCATTGAAAACTTGGAAACTACAAATCAAGGATGGCCTTGGAAAAATGGACTGTCCATCAAAAGTGTACTTAATACCCAATGTAATAAGTATGGTTTCAGGCTGATAAATTAAAGATTATTTAAAATGAGAGTATGTAAGATCTTGTGCAGTTAATGCCAAGTCAAGTGAAACAGGAGAATGCAACAAAAGGTCACCTTGCAAGTTAAGTTTGTTTAAAGCTATGAAAAGTTGTAAGTTTTAGCGTATGTCAACAAATGTAACTCTTTTACTTTCAGTTAATTTACATATGACTATATTCGCACACATTTGTCATAATCTTCGAAATTGACATTTTTCATCTACTTGGTTTTTTATATGTGGATAGTTAGGCCTAAGTCTTTTGAGTAACTATGGATATAGTACAGAAAGCTCTGTATCCTGGGCTTGATGCAACCAGCCCAATGTCACTTATAAATAGGAACATTTCGGCAACCTCACCATCTCTAGAGAATCTGCTTTTTATCTCGAGCTCTGACTTGAATCTCTTCTGTGACTGTAGCAAACATTTTAGTGAGCACCCATCTCCCTATTTTCTGCCTCCCTTGATCTGATGCTAAGAGGGCTATTGAACAGAATTTTCTCTGTTGTTAAAGCTTTTTGTGGCTTCTCACCACAATGTCCAATGACTTGCACCATATACTTTCACCCGGAAGTACAGGCTGTTCTCCATATACCATCCAACCACCGTTCAACAGTTTGCTTCCCACTCTCGAGCATCCTTCATTGGTGGTTAAATGTTGGTTAAAATGGTGGTTAAAACAGCTGCTCCTTTCTTCAGCTGTTCCCTCAAGTAACAAGAATGTCCTATACATCATCTGTGTTCTTTTTGCCCTTATGTTCCTGAAGCAGTTTGATCTGATACCAAGGGAGGAGTGAGTTTCCAAGAGTAGGGGGTTATCATCCAGGTTATATGTTACTGAGAAGTCAAAAAAAGATGAGGAATTTAAAAAAAAAAAAACAACCACACATCAAAACATTAGATTTAGCCATTAGGCCAAATTAGAGCCATTAGGGAGTCATTGGAGAGAATTGTTTCATAAATTCAAAGCCACATTGTAAAGAATTGAGAAAGAAAGCTCCTTAACTTTTCCACCTTGTGGGTGGTAGCTGCCAAGAGGTGGCTTAATCTAGATATCTAAAAGTGGAATAGGTGGCCCTAGGAGGTAATGGTCTAGACTGCAGGAGTGGGGAACTTGCATCCTTCAGGCAACACATGGCCCTCTAAGTCCTCAAGTGCATCCCTTTGACCAAATCCATTGGATTTGAGGCCGAAGTTTCCCCATTCTTGGAGAGGCCCCTTAAACCTAAACCTAGCTAACCATTTTATCAGGTTACAGAAGATTTTCTGTTTAGGTATTGCTTGAATTTGACGACCTTCTAAGTTACCTTCAAAAATTCTGACATTGTTTGATTGTATAGTTTTGTGAGGAGAAACTGGTTAATGAGAATTTGCAAGTGTGACAACTTTATCAGAAAAGTTTGGCTTTTTCAGGTTAGAGGAAGCCACCTGTTTGTAGATAGATGAGAATGAGGGCTAAAGAAGTGGCAATGTGCAGTAGTAGTGTGAATAAATGAATGAAAAAGCACGCACCCGGTGCCAAGCACTGTGCCTAATCCCTGAGGATAGAAATGCAAAAGCAAAATCGATCTCCACCCTTAAGAAGTTTACATTCTAATGGGGGAGGGGGGAGGGGAGACCACACGTCTACAAGTGGGAAGGGTTTCCATCCTGGGAGGGCCCACACAGATGATATCATTGATGTGGGTGGGGGAGGGGGGGGTATTTTAATCCAGGAAGTTATCAGGACGGTGAGTGAGGACACCAGAGAATAGCTTAATACATAACTCCCAGAATCAAAGGCAGTTGTCGTTTGTCCTTAGTTCTGGAAGAGGACTGTGACGTCAGGGAGGTGATGTCATGACACATGAGTGAATTGGATTTTAAGGAGGGGAGGGGCTGTGCAAAGTCACCAATCTCACTTTCTCCTCTGGAGTCATCTGGGTCCAGTGGCCAGATATAGATCAGGAGGACTGGAGATGGCTCAGGATGCAGTGAGAGACCTTGGCCTTTTCAAGCTAACGTCTTTAACAGGTTTCAGTTTGACTGAGGCAACCCCCATCCAGTGATTAAGGTTTAATAAGAGTAGAGGCAGAGAACGACGTCTTTTCCTAATCAAAATTTTTTAAAATAAAGAAACAAACCATACAAAGCAATACAAGCATTCTCACCAATGTTAACTAACATCCAATCTCCTTGTATCCCAGTAACCCATTTTCAATGTCTATTTAATCAGCGCTTTTTGATTCCCATTCAGAGGAAGGGTGTGAGTGTGTGTGTGGGGGGGGTGGGTGTGTGTGTGTAGAAGATGCCAGGGAATAGGGAGTGAAGTGAACTAAGACAAGGGCCTGCCTGAAATAATGGGGCAGCAGCAGCAGTTTCGGTTTAGGATAATGGGTCCTAAGGGTGGAATTCCAGTTATGAAAGGGTTAAAACTCCCTGGCATGAGAATAGTAGCAGCAGCAGCCACAATTGTACTAAAGATAGCTTCACTTTCCCTAAGCCCTCCAAGCCAGTGAGCTGCTAAGTTTTTTTGATTTTTTTCTCCATGACATACTTGTTATCTGCTCCTTTCTCTCCCCTTACATGTACTGCTATTTAATCAATATGCTTTCATTCATTCATTCATACTGCTATTGTATAATATGTCTTTCCTTCTTCTGGGACTCTTTTCCAGTCTCCTCTGTCCTAAAAAAAATCCCTTCTTCCCCATATGTCGACCAATCTACCTTGGTCTTTTTCTTTCACTGCCAAACTTCTGGATAAAGTTATTTACACTGCTGTCTTCACTTACTATCTGCACTTACCTCAAAAAAAAAAAAAAAGATCACAGGCTATCAGAATCTGAAGACCACTTAAGAGGTCATCTACTCCAAGGGATACCTGCATGAGGATATCATAATTCTCATTTATCCCCTTCCCTTAGTAAGCCTCAGAGCTGATTTTACTGAACTACTGAAGCTGCAGCCCTTAATTGATCCACCTGCATCCAGGTTCCCTCCCCTAATTCATCCTCAACATAGCTCCAGAATTGATATTCTTAATGAATAAGCTGACCATGTCAGTTTCTCCTTGAAATGCTTCCATGGTCATCTTTTGCCTTCAGAAGAAAATGTACATTTATTTTTTTGGTCTGTTGAAAGGGAAATTCTTCATTTGGGTTTTCTTCCTGATTAATGAGGTCAAACTCAGGACAAAGAGAATTTAGAGGAGTTTATTATAAGTAAGTCAAGGAGGTAATACATTGACTGACTCATGGATGATGGTCTGAACTGGCTTCAAAGTGGGGCCAGTTTTTTTGGATCACTTTAAGACAATCCAGATAGGGTCACTTCAGCAAAAGCCCTTGCATCTCAGTTCCTCCCCAAGATAGCTAGAACAGGTGGCAAAGGTAACAAAAAGCAGGTGACACAGAAAGCTGTAGACTTGGTGTCTCTTTCCCCACCAGGGTCTCCCCCAAAACTGGTCGATGAGCAGGGTTGAGAATAAGGGGATAATGAGTCAACATAACTTTCAACAGGTCTTTTAAGTCCACCATGATCTAGCTCCAACCTATCTTTCCCAATTTATTTTACAGGGGCTTCATCACTGCTCCCAATTCTTATCTCTGAACTTTTGCCTGGAGTGCTCTCGCTCCTAACCTCCAGTTTTTGGAATCTCCAGTCCCTTCAAAGTGCAGCCCAAATGCCACCTCCAACACCAGGCCTTTCCTGATTCCCCACAGTTGTTAGCACTCCCCCCTCAACCCCCAAATGACTGTGTATTGACTTTGTATGCATCTGGTATCAACTGTATAAATCCAGCTAGAATAAAACATGAGATCCTTGAGGATAATAAAATGAATCCCTCTGGATAGAATACAAGATCCTGGAGGGCAGAGACTGGTTTTGTTTAAATTTGTATTCTCCAAGCCCTATCACTGAGCCTGGTAACTGAGTAGGTATTTAAGGAAAGTTTGATGAGTTGTTGCTGACTAGTTGGCATTTTGAAAGGGAAGGGATGACTGCTGGAGCAGAGTCCTGGGGAGAGCAGGAAGGAGATCGAGGGTACAGGCAGATATACGTGCCTCATAACTCTTCCCTTGTGACTGGTTAGAGTAGGCAGCATTGCTGAGAAGTTTTAAGGAATGAAGGAGGGCAGGAGAAGGAGATCCTGTCATTTGGCTTCAGTTCTCTTAGTCAAAGAGAAGTCAGAATTTCTCTGTATGTTTGCTTGGAAGCCCAGGGTTAATTAATTATTTGAGTTCTTTTGCCATATGCTTGTTACTTTAATGCCTTGTATGTTTTCCTGTAGTATGTAGTAATAAAACCCTTTAAAAGCTGAGAAAGCATGTATGCTACTTTCAGAGAGTTAGGGTGCAAAAGAAGACTGAATTCTGGAGCTCCAGGTATAAGGGGGTGCCTCTTCCTTGCCCCACCCCGAAGGGTTGACCGGCAAGTCAAGGTCTGAGACTTGCTAATGGAGAAAATGAATGGGAGTTCTGGGATCCAAAGTGCCTTTGACATTGCAGACCTTTTTTGGTGAGGTGGAACAATGATTGGATCTAGAGTTAGAGAAAATGGTTTCAAATCTTGGTTCTTTTGGCACAATGGGAAAAATACTCTGGAGTCAGGGGAACACAGAGATCTGAAATTATGCCCCTGATGATTATTTTTAATCTTATTTTTTTGGTGAGGCAATTGGGGTTAAGTGACCTGCCCAGAGTCACTCATTAGTGAGAATTATGTGTCTAAGGCTGGATTTGAACTCAGGTCCTCCTGACTCCACAGCCGGTGCTCTATCCACTGTGCCCCCTAGCTGCCTCCATTTTTTAAAATCTTTTTTTTTTAATGATTATTACCTATGTGGCGATGGACAGGTCACTTAAGCAACTTGAGCCTAAGTTTTCTCATCTGTGCAGTGTGGCAGCTGGATTAGGTGGCCTCCAAGGTACTTTCTAGTTCTATGATTCTACATACTAGTTGTGTGTGACGCTGGGCAACAACAATAATAATAATAATTAGCATTTATTTAGAGCTTTAAGGTTTGCAAAGCACCTTACGAATATCATCTCATTTTATCCTCACAACAACCCTGGAATTAGACTTATGGCTTTTATTATTCCCATTTTACAAATGAGGAAACTGAGGCAAAAAAGGATTAAGTGACCTGCTCAGAGTCATTAGTGGGTGAGGTAGGATTTGAACTCCGGTCTTTCTGACTCCAGGTCTTTCACTCTTTTGACACCTAACTGCCCTTCTTTGTACTTCAGTTTCCCCATCAGTAAAAGTGTAAAGGATTGGATTAGGTGCCCTTCAAGCTGTACATTCTAAATTATGGATTCACTCACCATCTTTTATTAGATGATGGCCCAGCTGTCATTCTTAATTTCTTTAATCACTTCACTGTTTACATATTCTGGTGTGTCATGCAAGGTTAACAGGTAATACCACAGAATATTCCATGTGCAGTTAAAAATAATATATCTGAATCACCCCCTTTGTTACCCTCTTTCAGTTCCCATATAGAGCTATCCAAGGAGTGAATTTTGCTTCGTTCATGCAGTCTACGCAATGTTAGTTAACATTAGTGACATTTGTCACTACTAATTGCTCAAGAGTTGAGATCAGGTAAGCAATCTTTGAGCTCATCTGTCAAAAATGACCGTAGGAATGTTGAAGAAGAAAGTGTTCCTGCTGCCCTGGGTGCCTGGGAAGTATTCCAGTAATATCAACAGAGTAACTTACGTGGCCACTGACTTCTAACATGGATGGGAAGTGAGTGGGGTGTGACCCTTTTCCCTGGACAGTCTCATTCAATTTTATTGTAATTTGTTGATCACCTACTTTTGTTTGTTATCATTGTTGTTTTAATAGCTTTCATGTTTTTATTAAAAATTATCTCTGGAAGTTGCTTCCATTCACAAGATTTCCACTCAAGATTTGTTTTTATTTTCTGGTAATATATTTAGACTGGAGTGAGAAAGGAGAGGCTGGATAGAGTTCTGGCTCCCAGTCAGGAAGACCTGAATTCAAATGGGACCTTAGACACTTGGGCAAGTCACTTAACCTCTGTTTGCCTTAATCCACGAGAGAAGGAAATGGTAAACCACTCCAATGTCTTTGCCAAGAAAACCCCACGGACAGTATTGGCATGCTATGGTCTTTGGGGTCATGCAGAATCATACACAACTGAAAATCAACAAGAAAGGAGCTACTCAAAGTTGTGGAGGTAAGAATCCCTTTCCTATGATGTCTGCTCCATGGGGCAGCCTTGGTCAAAGAGAACAAGAGAACAAGATCGAGGTGATGGCTTTGTGGGGCTCAAAGAGGAGGCGTTTATGTCTTAAACTACAGATCAGGGAATCTGATATATTTGTCATGTAGTTTGCCAGTAAAATATGTTGAAATATTGAGAAGTAACACGAGAGGAGCTAGAGGACCTAAGTTCAAAGCTTAATTACCTTTGTGACTTCAGGCAGGACACTATAAAATGAGGGAAGTGGACCAAATGACCTTTAAGGTCCCTTCTAGCTGTAATTCAATGATTGAATGCTAGGCAGTGAGAAGTGGAAAGTGAGAAGGCAAATTCTTTGGACACTGAGGAGCAGCAGTTCTGGTTTTCCTAGGTACTTTTCAGCTGAAGAACAAGAAAACTCAATAAGCATCTCTAAGACAAAGGGGGAGAAGGAGAGGGGGAAGGAAGGGAAAAAAAGAAAAAAAATTACATGATAATTTTGTTCTATATTGAAAAGGAATAGCAAGTAGTACGCAGTAGACTTGTAGTTTCATGTACAATCTTTTTTTTATTGTACTATGTTATGAAAATGCTTGTTTTATTCCATAAATTAAAAATAAAATAAAATAAAAATTTCATCTGTTAAAAAAAAAGAAGTAATATGTCCCTCAGAGCCCAAGTATAATCATACCCTTGGGTGGGGGGAAGGGAAACCCTTAAAGGGGAAACCAAACATTGAATGTACCTGATGGTCCTAACAAACCAAAATATTTGCCTACGTTCTTAGTGATTAATTTGATCAATTAAGGGAAAAAATCAGCCCAATTAGCTGTTTGTTGTTTGTTGTTAAATAAGTTGACTGACTAAAATTTTCATCGTTAATCAGTTGTTTTGGTGTCCTGCAGATGTGTGTAATCTTCCCCGTGTGGGGCTCAGATATGTAAACAGGCATTTTGGCAACCGATACAAGAGTCCTACATACATCCTGAAAACAATCCTAGAGGGAGAGCGTAGGACACCGGTTGTCTAGTTGGGGAGGGTCCTGGACACAACCTGCTAATAGCAATATGGAGGCCCAGTGAAGCCAGCCAATGTTGGGGGAAACCCTGGAATGTGGGAAGACCATTACAGGGAAGGCTTTCATCTGGGGAGAAGCAGGGCTCAACTAGAGATTTTAAGTAAGTCTTCTTGCTAACTAGTTTCTGTGACGCCGAAGGAGTGAAAGTACTGTGAAGCTATAGCTATAATAATTTTAATTGCCCAATTTAAAAATCATTATTTTATTTTGCTCCTTCTAAATGTTGATACCCTGGTCTTTCTATTCTAGTTCCGACCCTGGTAGGAGACTATGCATCAATAAATATTAATGTCTGTACACAAGAGGCTGAAAAATGGATGTAGGGATTTGGAAGGAGCATCTTTAATAGCTTTGTATCACACTGGGATTGTTTATTCTCTTGATCTCTCGCTATGCTTTTGGCAAAAAGCCAGTGTGGGAGAGACCATTAAGGTTGTTCTTTTAGTCATCTACTTTGAAAGGTATATCCTTCAGGTGGCATTAGGCACCCCACTCCCTGTCTGCCCACGCCTGGATCCAGAGGGAAGAACATTTTTGTGTGTGGGGGTGACATTCTTGTTTCAGGGGAATGGTTGATGATGTTATTTTTGCTTCCCACAAATGGGGATGTTTAAAATAGGGCTTTATTCCATCGGTATAAGTGACACATAGCCTATGTATAGTGGGGAAGTAAGGTCCTGGCAGATGAGAGGATTTGATCTCAACAAAATGCAAGAGCTGTGGGTGTCTCCAGATCATAACCAGGGGAGCTGCTTCAGCGATCGATCCCCAGCAAAGAGCCCAGATCTCCAGCTGACCCATCCTTCTTCCCAGACCACTGCATGGACTGAATGGATGAAACTCAAAGCCAGTGAGCTGGGATTTGGGCTTCACTTCCCGAGGGTATGCTGCTGGGTTGTGTTTCCTCTTTGAACCTCCCTCCAAGCTGCATGGGACTGACGAAGGGTAAACTTCGTCGTTCTGGAGTGTCTTTTGACTCCGTGCCCTGAAACGCTGGAGGACCGCCAGTGTAATCTAATCAGGGACTGCAGCTGAGGCTATATTTAATTAGAGGCTTATTGTCTGGCCATGGTTTCACAAATTTGGAGACCTTTGGAAACTTTTGTTGGAGGAATCGAGGTGGAGGGCTCATTTCTGCCCTCAACCCTTTCCAATTTCTCCACCTTAGTGACTATATTTGTAAAGTAAAAACCTCACTTTCTAGTTCTGTGAAAAATATACCTTTGTCCTTTTTATTGGCTCTAAGAAGATTCTAGATGAGACCTTTCAAAAAGCACTGGGAGTTCAGGGGGGAGGGTTAGAGAGGGTAACTTTGGGGTATGTGGAAAAGGATCCTTTCCCCTATTAACAATCGTATTGCCAGAAGGCATCCTCTTCAGCTGCTCCTAAGAGGAATTGGATGACTTTCCAAGGGAAACTTATGCCACTTCTCAGCACAAGGGAAATCTTGAAACTTTTCCAGGATTTCTGTGCATGAAGAATGTGACATTAAAGAGATGCAATGAAAAATTGGGAGAGAGAAAGAAAAAAGGCCCATTAATTTGGGTCTTTGAGGGGTGAAAGAGGTGGCGGAGTTGAAGGATAATTTACTATTTCCTCAACCCATCTAAAGTAGAGGTTATAGCCACTTCTGATTGTTTTGAATAAAAACGTATGATTCCCCTCTATCACACCTCCCCACCCCCAAACCTCTATTATCTCTGTCTCTGTCTCTCTCTGTCTCTGTCTCTCTCTCTGTCTCTCTGTCAAAATTCTCTGTGGAACCTCTCCTCTCCATCCAGAAGTTTGGTTTCAGTGTGCCTGGAGACTGGACACTAAAAATATTTCTGGAATGACGTGAACCTCTCTCACCCCATTCAGGACCTGGGCAAGGCTACACAGGAACACATGCTTTCCCTTCATTTCTGGGTGTCTCCCTGTCCGGCTACAGATGCTGCTCCTTCTGTTACCAATGGCATTCAGTCTCATAGCTGCAGACAGTGCCAAGCCAACAACTGTAAGGGAAAGCTCAGCTTCAAGACCCTGGCAGCTATCACGGCAGGAGCAGCAGCCCCCCCAGCACAGACCACTGGGGCCACCTCCGCCACCCCATCCAGGGGCCTTCCCATCTCCCTTGGGTTTGCCCAGGCCCCGCTACAGGGGCTGAAGAAGTTGAAGCTGGTATCAGTGGCAGAAGCCTCCCCAGCTGGGGGGCCAGTCCAGGCACGTGGGTCCCTTCTCCAGGCAACTCTTCATCCCAGAAGGGGCCAGAGTAGGATCCAAGACACCTTCAGCTCCCGCCACTGCCTCCTCCTGTCACTTCGGCCTGAGGAAGGGATCATTATGGAAGTGACAGCTCCTGACCCACTGAAGCAGCCCAAACTGAGTGAGATCGGGGATGGGGAGGGCAGCAGCCAAGGCAGCCAAGACCTCAAGCAACAGCAGCAGCTGACGCTTGCAAAGCCATCGGGGGAAGCAAAATATGTGGAGATCTGTGGCCCCGCTGGAGCAGCCAGAGAAAGCCCTGGGACTTTGAACTTAACTCTAGTGGGTGACCCTGGGAGCCCCCAGAGCAGAGCTAGCAGCCCCCCGCATGAGTCCACTGCTCCTACCTCCTCGGAACTGGCTGGCTTCCAACTCTCCTGCAACCAAGGGGGGCCCAAGTCCTTTTCTTCTCTCTCCTCCTCTGCCTCCTTGTCCCCAGGGGACAGGGTAGCGGAAGCCCGCTCCCCCCACCTGGACGACACGACCACATCCGTTGGTGGTCCGGCCTCATCGTCTTCTTCCTTAGGTTTCGAGAGCGAGAGCGGTGAGGGCAGTGACCGTGAGCCCAGCTGCCCTGAGGATTACAACCCAGCCCACCAGCCCAGAGCGGGAAAAGGAGGAAAAGCAAAAGGAGGAGCAGGAAAAGGAGGCCCGGCAGGGTTCGGGGCCACTCCTGCCAAGTCCCGGGGTTGCGGCCACCCCCCACCGAATGAGGAGGCTCACTACATCACCACCCATGAGATCCAGCTGAGTGAAGTCGAACAGGACACAGACTTTGACCTCGGCTTGGCCTCTCGCTGGGACTTCGAAGACAACAACGTGATCTACTCATTCGTAGACTACGCTTCCTTTGGTGGTAGTGATGAGACCCCCGGGGACAACAGCACCCCGACCGAAGACAGCTGCTACCTGAGCACCGGCCCGAGCACCAGTGCCACCAGGTCTCCCACCCCCATCAGCAGCGAGCCAGGGCCCGCAGCCATGGCCAGCGATGGCCGTGACACCAGCAGCACTGAAGTGGGCAGCTCTGAGAGTGACGCTGATACGGCCGCTGCTGCCACCCCCCCTGGTGAGCCCCCAGGCGAGCCCCAGAAGGCAGCTCCAGCAGCAGCAGCAGCAGCAGCAGCCCCAAGCAGCTGTGGGAACGCTCCAGGCCAGATCCGCCTATCAATCAAACCAACTTCCCGGGCTATAAATGAGCCTAGCAACGTGCGGCCAAAGCAAAACATTATTCACGCTGCCAAGCATGAAGGCGAAATGAGCCTCCGCGTCTCCTCAGCTGCCGAACACAATTCAAGTTTGCCCAAGCCGCCCCCAGCTGCAGCAACACCTCAAGACCATGCAAAGAAGTTTATCGCCGTACCTGCCCGCCTGCAGACCAGGTGCGGGGCCGTCCGGGCGAAGGAGCTGGTGGATTACTCGAGCGGGGCGTCCAGCGCCGTCAGCGAGCTGGACGACGCAGATAAAGAGGTGCGTAACCTGACATCCCGAGCCTTCCGGAGCCTGGCTTACCCTTACTTTGAGGCCCTTAACATCAGCTCCAGAGCGTCCTCCGCAGCCCTCTCCGACGTCGGCTTTGGCCGCTGGTCGACCTTCTTGGACTTAAAATGCGGGGGTCTCGGGGCCAAGGTGGAGCAGAGCCTGCTGAAGAACAGCGCCGCGGCTGCAGCCGCGGGGCTGCGGAAGGGTACTGGGGCCAGGACGTCCGCAGACCAGCTCTACGTGCAGTCCAAGAAGTCTCAGACCAAGGCCCTGGAGTTCGTGGTCAGCAAGGTAGATGGGGAGATCACCCACGTGGAGACACCTCTGTGCTTCCAGAAGCAGGTCCAAAGCGGCTCGCGAGTCGTCACCCTTTTGGAGACACTAAATTTGCGCAGCGACAGCAAAGCGAGTTCTGTTGCTGGGTCCGGCAAAAAAGGTGCCAAGGCCCCGGGGTCAGTTTACACAGATGACGGCTCGGAGACCTCGGAGAGCAGCAAGCCTTCGTCTCGGGCAGAAGGGACACAGAAAAAGTCCAAGTTTGCTTCCAGTCTTCTCAAAAATGTCATCTCCAAGAAGATGCAGAGGGAGCAGGAGTTCAAAATGGAGCGGGGGCAAGTCTCGGACACGTCTCACAAGAAGCCCCCTGGCTCCTCCAGGGAGCCCGAGGACTCTTCGGGTTGGGAGAAGCCCCCCGAGAAGGGCCTGCAGAGACAGAGCTCCCACTACTCAGAGGCCAGTTCGGAGTACACAGTGGTCAGTGTCTCCGACGCTGGTGGGGACGCTCCAGAAGACAAATCTCCAGTTTTTCAAGCAAGCGCTCCCCGGGAAAGCAGTGCTGGATCCAGCAGGCCCTTCACTGACCACCGCCCGGAAGAGGTGTGTGGAATTAAGAAGAGCGCCTCTGAAACTGTCAAGGGCATCTTCCTTCGCAGCCAGAACAGCGCGTTTAGGTCCTGGAAGGAGAGGGAGGCTGAGAAACCGGAGCAGACGGCCCCTATCCGGAGACTGAAGCTGTCCAAAGGTGGGGACTGGAAGGCTGACCTCGGAGAGATATCGGCCGGCAAGTCGACAATCATGTCCCGACTCTTCGTCCCCAACATCCAGCACACTCCCAAAGACAAGCAGCCGGGAAAACAGGCCACGAAATATCCGTCGGCCCAGGCTGCCTCCACAGCTGTGATCAAACCCAAGGTCCCTGAAATCAAGATCCGCCTGGGCAGTGTGCAGGAGCCCAGCGCCGACTTTAATATAGCCAAGTTACTCACCCCGAAGCTGGCAGGCGGCAGCACTTCAACCCTTTTCAAGACCGTCGAGGACAACAACAGGGCGCAGCAGAAACTTTTCAGGGGGGACAGCTTGGAAAAGGTGCCCCAGTTCCAGGTACGGGATGTGAGGGACAAATCCAAAACTCAAGGGCCGCTCCACCAGGTGAGAGACGTCAGGAAACTGATCAAAGGATCTGGGGAAAGCGGTGATAAGGGAAGTGTGACCCCCGAACAGGGAACCTCGGGACCGAAACCCAGGCAGCTCTCTGCAGGTGGCAGCGTGCCCAAGTCCCTGTCCCCAATGGTGATCACTTGCCAAGCCGTAGCGAACTACAGAGAAGAAGGCATGGACCGAGATCGAAGGGACAGCATGGGGAAAGCTGCCACTAGGACCCTTCCCTCCTCTTCTCCAGAAGGTACGGTCTTAGTTCACAGGGCATCTGGTCGGTTGCCTGTGGCCACCATTGCTCCCAACAAGACAGAGCACGGTTCCCACCTGCCTGTACTAAAGATTGTCTCCAAGACATCTGCCCAGAAGACACCGGAAAAGCCCAAAGAAGAAGAGGCCAAGGAGGAAATCAAAGCCCCCAAGCCAACACGCAACGCCCTAGAGAAGCTCACAGCCGCCGTGAGATCCATGGAGGAGCTGTACAGCTTCAATAGGTATGAATGGAAGCGCAAGAGTGACCCACTACCCGTGATGACTGACAGTCACGTGCTGTCCCTCATTGAGAGTGAAGAACGCGAAGGCCATGGGAGGGAAGCAGACAAGCCAGCCAAGAGATTGGTGGAGGTGGAAGAACGCGGGCCAGGGGGGAAGAGCGGGGTGGTCATGAGGGGGGTGGCCCCGGAACGCCTTCAGCGAAGAAACTCCAACCCCAATGCTGAGAGTGTGTCCGCCAGGGCCGCAGCCTTCGAGAACATGGCTAGGGAAAGGCCCCGATCTCTCTACATTCCCCCAGCCCACAAAGATGTGGAGAGGACCCAACCTCTGCAGCCTTTGCCTCCCTTACCTAGCAACCGAAACACCTTCACAGTAAGTACCCAGAAAACAGCGGTAGTGGCAGGCGGGATCGCAGGCAAGTTCCCTCAAGGGCCTGCCCAGGAAAGCTCTTCCGTGGCAAAGGGGATCAAATCCCAGGGACTCCGGTCCTTAAAGATCTCTCCAGCCACCCGGGCACCGCCCGCTGAATCTACTAGCAAGAAAAATGGCAGTGATGGGGAGAAGGGCTTGGACTCAGGCAGCAGTGACTGTGGGAACTACCTAAGCAGTCCTCTCAAAGGGAACGTGGGGGGTGCCGAGGTACCTGGAAGGGCAGGAGCGGTGGCTTCGTCTGCCGCCACTCTCTGCAGCCTGCCGCCCCTAAGTGCCCGAAGCCAGGTCCCCAACAGTGCCAAGGGTGCCCAGAGCAGTGGGGTCAGTCGGCCTAGCTGGCGCAACAAAACAGACAACGCTCGGGACCCAGCCACCACGGCCCCAGCACTACCCCAGAGCCCTGAGCATCCCCCCACAGCTGTCTATCACCAGCAGTCACTGCCTTTCACCCTGCATGGCGCCCAACCTCAGGTACTGTGCTTCTCCCCTCCCGGCATCTCTGCCCCACCCCCTGCAGCAGCAGCTCCAGGTCCCACAGACCCCTTCCAGCAGCCACAGCCTCAGCAAACCCAGCGAAAGATGCTACTAGACCTGACCACTGGCCAGTACTACCTGGTAGATACACCAGTTCAACCCATGACAAGGCGGCTATATGATCCAGAGACTGGGCAGTACGTAGATGTTCCCATGACCTCCCAGCAGCAGGCAGTGACTCCCATGTCAATCCCTATCCCTCCTTTAGCTTTGAGCCCTGGTGCCTATGGCCCCACCTACATGATCTATCCTGGCTTTCTGCCCCCAATGCTGGCCCCCAATGCCCTGCAGCCAACGACCCTCACCCATTCTCCTGGAGGAAGTGAGCTCTCTCCCATGACTAGAGATCCTTCTGGCAAAGATGCAGTAGGCCCCAGAGAAATGGCTTTTGCTGAAACCCCGTATTTTATTGCCATGGGCCAGCCTCCCTCCTCTACTTCAACTTCTGGCCCCACTGCAACCTCCCAGCTTGTGGGCGCCAAGGGGTTCGCCCAGGTGCATGGCAAGCCTGTCATCAGCATCACCTCACAGCCACTGGGGCCAAGGATCATCACGCCCCCATCCTTTGATGGTACCACCATGAGCTTCGTGGTGGAACACAGATGATGAGCAAAAACATTTCTGGGAAAACAAACAGAAGCAGCTCTTGGTAAGTTTTGAAATTTCATTTGTTTGAAGTTCATAAATTGTAAAGTAGGGGTTCTCAGCCTCTTATTACATCATGACCCCCTTTGGGAGTTTGGAAAAGGCCTTCCCAGAATCATCTTTTTAAATGTATGAAATAAAATACAAAAAATTACAAACGAAACCAATTTTATTGAAATAGTTATATACATTCATACTATATGTACACATATACGGTATATATATGTGTGTGGATATAAATATGCATACATACAATCCATTGCTAGGGCACTAGGGTTCACAGGGTGGAGAGAGAGAGTCCTATCTTTGCCATATGGGCATTTCAGGGAGGTTAGATTCCATCCCATTCTAATTACTCAGGGGCTAAATTTCTAGTGGCCACCTCTCCAAGACTAAAAGTGTCAATCTGCATTGGCAGTCAGAATTTCTTACTGGAAGTTATATATATCTATACTTACGAAATCCCAGGTTCTTCCCCTCCCCCCCCTTCAAGTTTCTAGTTGCTGTATCATCCATGCCATCTGCTTCTTCTGCTACCCTGTAACCCTTCATTTGCCTCTCACCTCGTTTCTGACTTCTATCACTTTACTATTCCTTAGAATCTAAGGGCAGGAGCAAAGAGAGGTGATGAGAGGTTATGGTTTAGTTAATTGCTAAAACTCTGAAAAACAGTGAAATCTGAAAGAAATGAAAGTGAAGTTTACGGGATTGACTGTGGGTTTTATTTATCCATACTCTTTCTAGCCTTCTCTCCTGGCCTCTCTGAAGCCCCACCCCGACCCTTTTCCCTTTATCACCTCCCCATCCCCAACCCCCACTGTGGCACAAATAATATAAATAAAGTAGTTGGCTGGTTTTTTTTTTTTTTGTGGCAGTTTGAGGGATTGCTTCCTACTCGTCTTTTTTATTTCCAGCACCTAGAAGCTGCTCCCAGCACCAAGTATGGATTTGTTGACAAACAAATTTAGGAATATGATAAGTTTGATTGCTTTTCAATGGGTGCCAAAGGTTTTTTTTTTTCTTCATTTTAAAGGTGGTTATTAGAAACCACATGGTCCTTATCCTCTCTTCCCCTCATCTTTCTTTCCTATTTGAATTCTGGCAGAATTCGATAATATTACTAATTAAAGTGCCATTTTGAAAGCTCTTGATCTTTAGCTCTGGTGTTTGACTGTAAGTTCCATTTACGTCTTTTGGCTATTACTAGAGGCATTTCACACACAGGCAGGCAGGCACACTCACTCTCTCTCACAACAGCTCCCTCACACAACTTGACCTTTCCGAAAGCTGAAGATACCAGTGTTGCAACATATGCCCACTTACTGGCTGGGTCACCATCTTTTGGCTGTGCATGAAGAGACCCAGGGATGACTTGCTGTGCTCCTAAGTTGGGATTTTGTGTACCCTGGGATACTAACTACTCTTTTCAGGACTGGCATTCTGCTGATTTCAGTAGGGGAAATGCTGTCTTTCATTAGAAAAGGCAATCAGATAAAATAAAAATGCTCACTTCCTCCTTTGTTTATCATCTTAGACACAAGACATAGTCCATGCAAATATAGTCTGCCTGTGTGTGCTAAGAAACAATGCTTCTTGTTCAGCCTGCCACTTAGGAGAGTGTCCAGGACTCTGCCGGGAGCAAAGGGAGAATTACACACATATTATTCCTTTGTTCGAATCTAAGACACCTCTGTGCAAACCCCAATCTCCAAACCTGATTTTCAGGGGCATGGAGGGAAGTGTGTACGTGGAAGGACTCGGGGTTAGGGTGAGGGGGAGGAGGCTGTCTTTGCCCTGCGGGCATTTGGGAGAAAATATAATCCCTTCTCCTTTCTCCCCATCTTCATTATTAGTTTTTCAGAGATGGTGTTTCTTAATTCTGTATTGTCTGATTCTTGTACGTATGTCATCTACAAATTTTAAGACACTTTAAGTGATTCATACCTGTAGGTTTTTTTCACTCCTGGTGACCAGTTAGAAACTGAGGAAAGATCAGTTCTCTCCCAGGGAAGGAGGCTGGCATTGCTAACATGAAAGTTGGAGTCACCAGGATCTGGGTTTAAATTCTGATTCTGCCATTAACCAGGCAAGTCACTTGAAGTCTCTGGGCCTGAACATTCCTTATTTGTGAATAAAATCAGAGGTTTAGATTAGATGTGCAATTGTAATTCTATGATTCTATGATCCTAAGAGAAGCAGATTTTTGGCTTATGGGTGGGTCTGAGTAAATGGCACCCAGTACTTACGGTGTGTGCCAGGGGTTTGGAGTTATGAGGTCTATGTTTAGATACTAGCTCTGGCCAGTATAGATTTTTTTTTTATAAAAATGTATTGATATCTTTTAGTTTTACATCACCTCCATTTCAAAATGTATTCCCTACCCCTTTCCTTTGCTTTGAGGCTGACAATTAATATGTGCGTGACCATGGACAAACACCAAAACCATGGTATTTTTTCTGAACATTCATCCACCAGAAACTTCACAGTTATTGGGAGGAAAGTGTTTTGCAAATCTTAAAGAGCCATACTGATTTTATTATATTTGTACTTACTCTATATAGAGCTACCTGTATGTCATTGCCTTGGATAGAATGTGAATGCCTTGGACTTCCTAACTTGAATAGCATCTCAGACACTGACTAGATGAGTGACCCTGGGCAAGTGACTGAATCTTTCTTCTGCAGTTTCCTCGTTTATAATACTGTGAGGACCACATAAGATCATTAATATGATAGGTTATGAATAATTAATATAGAAGACATAAAATATTATATCTATTATATATTTTGTCTAATGGATTATATCTAATATTATACCTAATACATCATAATATATTTATAGTACCACACAATACATTATAATATAATACATTAGATATGATACATTAGATAGAATATTTAGACTTTTAATAAATATTGTGGTTTTCAAATCCATGCAGTTATTATTATCATTATTATTACTTCTTTGTATACCTATGGCCTCATAGAATGCCTGACACACAGCACACACTAAACAAATGCTTGTTGATTGATACATATGAGTTCTTACCTCCTGTAAATTGAGGAAAAGGGAAAGCTGCTAAACAACAAAAATGTTTCTCCATATAGAGTGGGGAAAGCCCTAGATTAGTAACCAGAAGACTTGTGAATTAAAGACCAGAGTCAAAGCTGTGTTGAATAATAGACATATGATAGTGGGCAAAGCTCTTGCCAATCTCTCTGGGCCTCAATTTTCTCATCTATAAAATGGGAACAATAATACCAGTCCCACCTACCTACTTTGGTTTTTGTGAGAATCAAATTAAATCAATTAGCATTTATAAAGTACTTGCTACAACACAGGTTAATTCCTAGGGATACAAAGATAAAAGTGAAACAAAGCCTGCCCTCAAGGAGTTTACAATCTAATAGGAGAGAGAACTTGTACATATTGATGTGGGCTAGGCTTTTGGAGTCCTTCTTTACCTGCAGAGATCCATCTCAAAAATCCTGTTATGATGTCTGTAGGCAGGAAGACCTCTGTCTTCCAAGGTCTGCTACATAGGTATATGCAAAGCATAGATACAAAATGGAGTACCATGCAGGGGACTTGAGTTTGGGGAGGCAGGGCATAACCTCGAAGGGCTTTATTTTGAAGACGGAGTTTGAGCTGAGATTTGAAGGGGAGCTAGTGAGGAGGGGGAGCATCGTGCAAAATGAGCTGGAGAACGAAATGGCAGACCACTCCAGTATCTTTGCCAAGAAAACCCCAAATGGGGTCATGAAGAGGCTCAGGATGGATGGGGAGATCATGGAGAGAATTGGATGGTTCATGGAGAGGAGAAATGTATAAGATGGCTAGAAGAGTCGGGAGAGGGCAGGTTGTCAGAAGCTTTGAAGGTCAAAGAGAGGAATTGATATCCTACTACTTCCTAGCAATGGAAGCAACAGGAGGGAGAAGGAAATGGGATGGCATGGTCAGACCTATGCTTTAGGAAAATCAGCTTAGTACCTCTGTGGAGGATAAATTGGTTTAGGGAGAGGCATGAGGCAGGAACACCAAATGAGAGGCTATTGCCATAGTCCATGGGGCAGGCGATGAGGGTCAACCCTAATTCTGAGTACTTGGTGTGGAATTTAGGATCCTAAGGCTAGATGGCACCTTAGAAGCTATCAAGTACATCTTCTTAATTTTACAAATCAGGAAACTGAGGAACAGGGGGCTTAAACGACAGGTCCAGAATTACATAATTTGTGTCTGAACCCAGATCTTTCTGATTCCAAGTCTAATGCCCTTCTATACTGACTCTTTACTTAGGTCTTAGAAAGTTGCCTGAGGCACAGAGAGGTTAAGGGACCTCCTCAGGGTCCCACAGTTTTTATGTGAACTCGGATCTTTCAGACTTTGAGGCTGGCTCTGTATATAGCCTACCATGCTGGCTCTCAGGCATTTAATAGTTACAATAAATAAAGAGAGGGAAGTTTGGTTGGAGTTACAGGTAATTTGGGGGAATTGAATTCATAGTTTTAGTTGGGTTCATAATGTCGTGAATCAACAACTTCCATTCAAAAATTACTAAGGACCTACTGTGCAAGGTTCTTGGGATCCAGAATGAGGTAGCCCCTGCCCTCTAGGACCTTATATTCTTCGGCAGTTGTCAGGGGGTGGGGGTGGGGGTGGGGTGGGTACTCTATGATCCAGCGGCACTGGCCTCAAACTGTTCCTCAAACATTATTAACCATTTCCCAGCCCTGTGCATTTTCACCAGCTGTTTCCCATTCCTGAAATGCTCTCCCACCTTATTTCCACCTCCTGGCTTCTTTTAAGTCTCAGATCAAATCCCACCTTCTTCAAGAGATCTTTCCTAGCTTGCCTTAATACTAATGCCTTTCCTCTGGGATCGTCTTTAATCAATCCTGTCTGTACCTTGTGTGTATGTGGTTGTTGTTCACGTGTTGTGTCCCCTGTTAGACAGTGAGTTCCTTGGCAGCAGGGGATGTTTTTAACTTTTTGTGCGTGTGTTCCCAGCACTAATTACAGTGCCTGGCACATGGTTTTTGTTGTATGGTAATTTTCAGTTGTGTCTGACTCTTCATGACCCCATTTGGGGTTTTCTTGGCAAAGATACTGGAGTGGTCTGCCATTTCCTTCTCCAGGTCATTTTGTAGATGAGGAAACTGAGGCACACAGGGTTAAGTGACTTACCCAGGGTCACACAGCTAGTAAGTGTCAGAGGCCATATTTGAATTCAGGCCTTCCTGACTCCAGGCCCGGTGTTCTATCCAATGAGCCACCGGCTGCCTCTATATAAATGTTAACTATTATTATAAAAATTATTTTCCTCTTTAGTTTCTGTAGTTAGAGAGAATCAGTGATTTAGGGTATGGTTAATACCAACTTTTTGTTTCTTTGTTTATCATTTCAGTCACATCCAACTCTTTGTGACCCCTTTTTCGGTTTTCTTGGCAAAGATACATTTCCTTCTGCAACTCATTTTACAGATGAGGAAACTGAGGCAAGCAGGGTTAAGTGACTTGTCCAGGGTCACATAGCTAGTAAGTGTCTGACATCAAATTTGAACTCAGGTGTTCCTGACTCCAGGCCTGGCTCTCTATCCACTACACCACCTACCTGCTCAGCATGCATTAGGAGCTTTAATAAAAGCTTATTGATGACTTGAATATATTGCAAACATTGAGGAAGGATCATAAATTGTTTCAGGACCCAAGTGATAATCTTATCTACAAAGGCAGTGATGACAGTCGGCAAAGGCCGAAGAACCTAGAGCTATTTATTTGTAACAGGCTGGACAGGCTCAATAGGCAGGGAGGAAGGACAGAGCAGACAAGTCCCTTCCTCTGCCTTCTGAGTTTGATTATGTGCCTTCTTGGCCGCCTGTGTGACTCTGGGCAAGTTGTTTAACGTTTCTGGTCTGTTGGCAACTTACCAAGCCTCTCGGATGTTGGAGAGCAGGTGCAGATCCGAATTGGTAGAGAAAGCGCCTTGTTGGGAGCTCCCCACCCTAAGAAAATCACAGATCTAATAAAAGAAAGAAAAAAAAAGTGCATTTCCCCCCCTCTAATTGATTAATATTTATTGTTTTGTGACTCTCTCCATTGAGGACAGATGGTCAGAAGATGGTTTGGGAACATCTTCTTGGCAGCTATGTGGAGGATGGGCTGGAGAGAGAAAAGCTGTAAGATCAATTAGGAAGGCTAATCTCCACAGGAACTCTCCTTCTGTAGCCAATGGGTTAGCTTGTAATTTGCATTCCCTTCTCTCTCCCCCTTTCCCTAAAGCTGTTCCAACCTAGGAGTCAATCCCACTCTCCCATCAGCCAAGTGGACCTCCATATCACTCTGCTCTGGGGCTGGGCCAGGGAGCGTTCAAAACCTAGGACCATGATGTCATATAAAATCCTTCCAAGTAGTTTTGCATTGGGAAGCTCACTCTTGGTCTTTCGGCTGGGCTTCTGTACATAAGATCATTAGTCAGTCATTGAGGAGCACCCATATGAGAGACGCCTGCCTGTTTAGGTTAGACTCCTTAGGACCTTCTTTGAAGGGGTTAATTCACCAAAAAAGCCCTATAATCAAACCATGGATGGTAGCTACCGAGAGGAAGATTTCTATTCAGTATAAGAAGTACTTCCTAGCAATTAAAGGTAGCTGATAATGAACTGGGATGCCTTGTGAGGTAGTGAGATCCCTGTCATTACAGAAGTTCAAGGAAAGGCTGATGACCACTTACTGGGGATGCCATAGATGGGGTTTATGCTTCTGGTAGGGCTTCGACTATTTATACTTTGCCAAAGAGCCTTTCTAAATCACCAGAGTTAGTCCATCCCTAGAATAGACTTCCTGGGGAAGCCCCAAGTTATCTGAACCCAACCCAGGCTGGAAGTATTTACCCCGGGGTTGCCCTGGGGTGGAGTAAGATCTAAAACTAGCAGGAATGCCTACAGCACTCTTCTAGATGACTGATTTCCTTATCGTGGCTGGTTGGTTGAATGCCAGGGTATTCTGATATTCCCTGAGGACTTTCAAAATATCATATAACCCAAAGCATGGGCTATTAGTGATTTATGACAATTCTCTCCTCTTTTGGGGTATAATTCTAAGTACAGAGAGGTAGGAAATGAATTTTTTTAACTAGACCTGGGCATGAGGAGCTGCCAGTGAGGAAATTCTTTCTAACCAATGCAAACTGGACCTGTAAAATTTTATCTTAGAGAATTGCCAAGGTCCCTGAGAAGATAAATAACGTGTCTAGGGTCGTACAACCAATATGTTTCAGCCGTAGGACTCGAGCCCATGTCTTCCTGACTCCAAGACCAACTCTCTGTCCATGGTATTACCATACCTCTCAAACGTGAGGATATATGAATCAACCAACAAACATTTGTTAAATACCCCCATGTACCAGGCACCGTATGACACGCTAGAGATACAAAGACAAGAACAAAATAATCCCTGCCCTCAAGGAGCTTACATTCTACTAGAGGAAAGTGACACAGTATGTACATGGATATAGTACAATGAAAACTGATGCAGGAAAGAGCCCCAGGAATTGAGAAGGGTACAAGGGAGTGTTTCTCATAGGAAAAGATACATGAGTTGAGGCTTGAATGAAGGCAAGACTTCTGAGAGGCAGAGAGATGAGGAAGAGAATGAAAATAAGGGGAACATTCCAGATGAGTACTGTACACCAGAGACAATGACAGCCTGTCCATGAGTAGAGGGAAGGGGATGGACATCAGAGATGTTCTGGGAATGGAATAAAAGACTTAACAAATGCCTGGATGTGGGAAGATAGGAAGAGGAAAGAGTTGAGGATGCCTTGGAAGTTACAAACCTGGAAGACTGAGAGAATGGGGATATCCTCAGCAGAAATAACTCCAGATCCTCACCTGTAATAATAATTAATAATATAATAATAAGCTTAACACCTGTACCTACCTACCTACTTCGAGGAAAGTGTGTTGTGAAGCATGAGGTGCCAGATAAAGGCAGGTTATTGTTGTTACTATCATTGATTTTGATGTTCTTATTAAGTGAAGAGAAGCCCTCTATAGGAATGAAACTGGATAAGCATGACCAGGTAGGTATGTGAGACAACTGGCATAGTGATAGCAAATGGTCCTTGGAGTCAGGAAGGCCTAGGTTCCAGCCCAATTTCTGACACATCCTGGCTGTGTGTCCTGGGGGAAGTCACTTAACCTCTTACTGCCCCAGGCAACTCTCTAAGGTTTTAAGCAGTGATAGAGACAGCATTCATCTACTTGGAGGGAAGGAATTACTTATAGCAGTGAAAGCAATGATCTGTTTGACAAAAACAAAATGAAACCTAAAAAATTGACCAGAACTTGTAATACAAAAAAAAGTTAAAAACCTGAACTTGGAATGCCCAGCGCAAATATTCTCAATAATATTTGTTATTAGTATTAATAATTCTTACGCTCTTTCAGCTGGGGG
Source organism: Vombatus ursinus (assembly GCF_900497805.2). NCBI lineage: Eukaryota > Metazoa > Chordata > Mammalia > Diprotodontia > Vombatidae > Vombatus > Vombatus ursinus. Next base: position 452,753 of record NW_020949753.1, on the reverse strand, counting down.
GGGACACCTAACACCCACAGTGGCTTTCTGTTGGACAAAAGAAAGGGATGGGGAAGGAGAGCTCATTTTGAATCTTAAAGGGTTTACTTTTTGGGGGAAAATCCTTATCTCACTTAGTTCTAGCATATTACTTCTACAATTTCCTCTTGTTGTGTTTTTACAACCATAGTTTTAGATGAGGAGAATGCCAATTAATCAAACAATTTCTTTCAAAACCTGGAAGACACCTTCATGTTATCTAGTTTCACTTTCTTATTTTAAATATCTCTTCCTTGAGGCCAGGAGTTAAATGAGCTAAGTGACTTGTCTGTGGAAATAGAGCTAGTTCGTTGCTGGTGGAACCCAAGTCTCTTATTTCTCAGGCTAATGTTCTTTCCACCACAATAAACTGGCTATTAACGAAAGGATTCAATGTATTGAATGGCACACAACACATGGGTTGCCAAAGCATTTGGTCCTTGAGATAAGAAGAGAACCAAAAGGAGAGAAATTGGGAATAATGGGAAGAATTTGGCTATTCTTTGAAGTCTTCGTCCATGAAACTCATCTTTCTTTTCTGTTCAGTTCATTTTAAAAGATCAAAAAATCAGCAAGTATTTCTTAAGTTCTTACTAAGTACCAGACACTGGGAAGAAAGTACAAAGAATGAAACAATCCCTACTTACCAAGAGCATGCTTTCTAATGGAGGAGACAAGTACATATGAAAATGAATGCAGCATAATCATAAAGTGAATAAATACAAATATATACAAAGTAGTCAATTATAAGGTAGTTTGTGAGGGAGAGTATTAGCAATTAAGGGGGATCAGGGAATGCTTGCTCAGGAAAGATGGTGCTTGAACTCTGTTTTAAAGGAAGATGGAATTCTATGAGGCATGAGGAGGAGGGAGTACATTTCAGGCATGTGGGATGGAAGTGGGAGATCAAACATTTTGTGTGGAGGAACAAAGAGAAGGTTCATTTGGCCAGATTGCAGAGAGCAAGGAGAGTTATATCCAATGAGGCTAGAAAGATAGCTTGGAACCAGGTTGGGTGGGGCTCTAAGAGTTAAACAGAGGAGTTTATTCTAAAGGCAAAAGAGAGCCCTTGGAGTTAATTAAGCAGGGAAGGGGCAAGGTCAGATCTGCTCTCACAGAATTGTACTTTGGCAGTGTGTAGACTGGACTGTAATGGAGGGAGAGAGGCTTAGGCTGGGTACCAATTATGGGAATGCTGCTTCAGTCTAGGAGAGAGGTGATGAGGGCCTGAAATGAGGGGGTGTGAGTCAGAGAGGAGGTGATGTGGTGAAGGCATAAAAGGTAAGATTTGGCAACTTGGTTGGATTTGTGGGATGAGGGAAAGTGAGCAGTCACAGGAAATGCCAAGTTTATGAATCTGCAAGACTGGAAGAATGGTGATGCCTTAGATAGAAATAGAAAAGTGTGGAAGAGGGGAGGGTTTAGGGGAAAAGATAATGAGTTCACTTTTTGACGTGTTGAATTGAAGATGACTTCAGAACATCCAGTTTGCAATGCCAGTAGGTGGTTGGTGATGTGGGATGTGGGATGGAGGCTCAGGGGAAATTCTGGGGTTGGATACACAGATCTGCATATATGTATATATATATATATACATATATATGTGTGTGTATAAATATATATATATATATATATCTGCACTATATGGGGAACATTCACAGTTAGTGAGATGATGGATGCTAGAGTATTCAGTGAAGAAAAGCAGTGAATGTATATAGCTTTTCCATGGAATTTGGTTGAGGAAGGGAGTAGAAATATGGGATGATAGCTCAAAGTGATTGTAAGGTCTAGTGAAGGATTTTTAAAGATTAAGGAGATTTGAGAATGTTTAAAGGAAGTTGCCAGGGAGAGGTTGAACATTAGAGGGGGAGGGGGAATTGGGATTTGATCTGTGGGAGAAGATCAGAGGAGAAGGGACAAAGTGTACCTGTAGGAGAGTTGACCTTGGGAAGGGGAAGGGCCACCTCATTGTCAGAGATGAGAGAAGGGAGGACAGAGTAGGAGTCAAAAGATTTTGATATGAAAAAGAATGGGGATTTCCTTTTCCAAAAGAAAAGAATTTCCACACTTTCTTGGAAATGGTAGGACTGATTTTGGTTTAAAAAAATCTGTATATGCACAGAAAAAGGGAAATGAAATAATTATAGATGTATTCATTTTCTGACAAGTAAAATTTATGAGATAGATACCACATAAAATTTGAAAAATGGCCTGTCCCTTAAATGAAGTAGTTTTATACTTACAAAAACCACACACAAAACTGACCAGCTCTATGTATGGCACAATGATAGCTCCTTACAACACAGAATGGTCCCTGTGAATTTCACAGGATTAGGGTCTGGCCTGTAATTTGAAATGCTGTTATCAGCACACCCTAAATCAAAGAATTAAAATGTACAAAAATGCAAATACAAATTATGAAGCCATAGACATCCTCACCATCTTTTTACACATACATTTCAATTTTTAAACAGCTACATTATCATCTTAGACCCCTTACTTTTCTGCTAAAGAAAAAACTGCTCAGTGGATAAAGTACTGGCCCAGGAGTCAGGAGGACTTGAGTTCAAATTCGGTCTCAGACCACTTGACACTTGACACTTATTAGCTATGTGACCCTGGGCAAGTCACTTAACCCCAATTGCCTCACCAAAAAAAAAAAAAAAAAAGAAAAAAGAAAAAAGTAAAAACTACTGCCATTTTCAGTACCACCAATGGGCTGCTATTGTAGTATAATTTGGAAGCCCACTTATATGTGAAATGTGATTCTATCTACCAAGATAGCTCGTAGGTTTCTCTATTTTTCCATAGTTTTATAGAATTATGTACATACTACAGACTGAGAATTGGAAGGAAGGGAGCTTAAAGGACATTCAATCCAACCCTCTCATTTTATGGATGAGGAAACTGAGGCAAACAGAGGTTATGACTTGCTGAAGGTCACAAAGCACCAGAGATAGGTTTTGAATTCAGGTCTTCCTGACTCCACACCCAGAGTTCTATGCACTGCACCACCTAGTTGCCTAAAGTTGGCAGGTATAATAGAACTCATTTGCCCAAAGGAAGGTAAATTTTGATCTCTGAAACTTTTTTCTTAAGGGCTACTCATTTGGTTCAATCCTTAACTGAAGCACAAATCCCTTCTACTATATTTTAGACAAGGCAGAATGCAGCCCCAAATTAGAAGTCTCTATTGCCAGAAAACCTCCTTCTGGGGGCAACCCATTCCATTTTTGGAGTTAAAATTGTTAGGCAGGTCTTTATATTGTGCTCAATTTAGATTTGCTTCCTTTCAAATGAGAAAAAAAATTCCTTTTTAGGAAAAGTGCAGGTAGACATAGAAGAGGTTTATTTTCAGTTGCTAGAAACGGTTTCAAGTTACGCTTTGCCATATCCACGCCAGTCTTGGCATGGACTCAGAAGCAGTGCTCACTGATACTAGTGTGTGCCTCATTTGGAGGCATATGGAAATTTAGGTTTGTAAAAAGCGTATGTTAATTAAATGTGATTTATAAGAACACTCCCTACAGAGTTCTATTAAATATCAAATTCCATAGACATTCAATTTAGAAAAAGTCAATTTTAATGAAATTTTTCAGATCCACCACTTATGTATGGTGTGTGACTTTGGGCAAGCCACTTTCCCCCATGTGAAGCCTTAATTTCTTCATCCATAACATTGGTGGGGGAGGAGGCAGGAGATAGGTTAAATGATCTCTGAGGTCAGCCTGGTCCCCCATGACTGGAATGACCTCTTGGAACCCCTAGTTGCCTTCAAAGTTCAGCTCAAATACTACCCCTACAGGAAGCCTTTTCTGATTCCCCCGAATTATCTTGTATTTTACTTCATATATATTTTGCATATATACATATATATATATATATATATATATGCAGGTATCCTAAAAGTCCTAGTGCAGTTTAAAGTTTGTTGTTGTTTTTTAAATATGTTAACTGGCTATGTGATTATGTTAAAGATGAAGTATGCCTCTGGTCTGACTAATAGTAATAATAATTCTTAAGCTTTACTGGCTTAAAATTGCACTAAGAGTTTTGGGACATTCTCAATATGTATATATCTCCCCTGATAGAATTTAAGCTATTTGAAGGCTGAGACTGTTTCAGCTTTGAGTCTCTATCCTTAGTACCTAGTATGATGCCTGAACACAGTACGTACTTAATAAATTCTTCAGATTGACATTTTCTGTTTCTGTGATGACAGCTGCCACAAAGTGAAATAGTTCTGTTACCCCTTCTATGTGCCTCTAGTATGAATTATCTTAATACATTTAAATATTTCACTATTAATGTTATCTTTGAATTGGTTGTGTGATTCTGTTAAGGATGAAGTATGCTTTTGGTTCTAAATAAATAAATGACAATAATAATAACAATAATAACTAGCATTTGAATATCACTTTAAGATTTGCAAAATGCTTTACAAACATTATCTCCTTTTATCCTCACCGCTGCCATAGGAGGTAGGTGCTATAATCATCCTCATTTTACAGATGAGGAAATTGAGGCAGACGAAAGTTCAGTGACTTGGCCAAGTTTATACAGCTAGTAAGTGTCTAAGGCTGGATTTGAACTCATGTCTTTCTGACTCTGAGCCTAGGTGGAAGATTAGAATAGTCCAGTTTGGCCCTTTAACTACACACATATGCACCTGACAATCCCTAAGCCTCTACTCCACTCTGATACATAGGACCTGACCTCACAAAGGTTTGAATTATTGTGATAATTAAAAATAGTTCTTATTTATATAAAACATTATGGTTTGCATCTTTCTTTCAAAAACCCTGGGGGTCAAATATTTTTCTTTTAAATATAGATTAGTGTACTAAGGCTCAGAGAGGTTAAACTATTTGTTCATGGTCACACAGCTAGTAAGCACACAAACTGGTACTGGAAACCAGGTCTTCTGAATACGACCATTGCTTTTTCCACCACACCATGTTGATTGACTTTGATTTGAACCCAGGACACACCATAGATACTTGATAAATGTTTGCGGATTGACTGAAGGCAGTCTTTGCTTTGAACATTTTACTGGGTTCTTATACTGAGCTGGAAGACCATTTAGTTCTTTCATTTCACACCTGAGCAAACTTCGGCTCAAGGAGATTAGTGACCTACCCAAGGTCACACAGGTAATCAGTGCCAAGAGTAGGATTTGGATCCATATCTTCAGACTTTTCCTACTACTATTTGTGCCAAAGTAAATGGTTAAAATGTTGAATTTTATTACAATAACCATCAGAACAGACCCTTTAGGGAAGTTTTTTTTTAAATCAACATTTGGGGGGCATTTTATAATATTAAAGAAATAACATGTATTTTAGAAATTAATATTGTTTTCTTTGGATGTGTTTTTATAGGAGCAAGGCGGAAGGACACTCCTCATTTAATCTGGAGCTCGTCTTGCAGCAGTACTAAGATTCATCTGTAAAACAGCTTCTACCTTTTTTTTTCTCATTGTTTTGCTCCATACAAACCAAGTGTGTAAGTTTCTTGTTTTCCGAGCAATATGCATCATTGTAGTTTTATGAAGCAAGTTGAAATAACACTAAACCTTTTTTTTCTGTAAAATTGTTTCTTTTTATATTGAATGCAGAATGTAAGCTTCATATTTGTCCCCGAGGTAAAAAAATCCTTGAACTGTTCACAGGGTTCAATTAAAACTTGTAAATGAAAGGTGCTAGTCCTGCCCCGGGGCTTATGAAAAAACTTGGCCAATCAGACAAAATATCCATTTGGATCAGAGGAGCATTCTTGCTGGAATCTTGGAATCTTATGGGATTCTCTGGTGGAGTCAGAACACATCTGGATTTCAGATGTGTCAAGGAAGTACTTTGGATAACACTGCTAGAATGCATAGTTACTCTCTAGTTTTTGTTTCATGAGTTATTTGAAAGGATTTGGTATGATCTCAAAAGTGATTATGAAAAGAAATAAGGGTTTTACTTTTCTCCTTTGTACTGTGCTACGTCACTTGAAAATGTGACAGGTTGAACGTACTAGAAAGTCAATGAGTGAATTTGAAATTAAGTTCTTTGTCCCACAAGGGGACATTTTTCTTTCAGAATGCAGGTTTTTGATACAAGTTTGTGATGTCTGGGTTGGTTGTTTCTTTTCCCCCTTCCCATTTTAATGATTCCCCTCGATAGCTGCTTGCTTTTCTGGTACACTGAACCACAGAAAGTTTGGGGAAACAGAATGAGATGTTAATAGGAGCTCTGGTGGATCTGATTCACTGTGGCCAGTCTACATGGCTGTGAAGATGATGGAAGAGTCCAGTTCCTGAAGCTTGCAAGACTGCTTTTCTAAACAGCATTATCAGAGCTGTTGAATCTTTCCATTATGTCTGATGTTGCCTTGGTTATACAGATACTGCCTTAGTCATTTCATTGTTCTGAGGGAAATTTAAGGAAGTCTATCCTGCAAATCTTGAACAGTCATAAATAACAAGAGAACACAGATTGCTTGCCCTGAGATAGTATTAAATACCTTATTGAGAAAAAGATGAATCTAAATTCTTCCTAATCTGATTTTTGAGATGACAAAACAAATATTCCCATACTTCTTCCAAGGAATTTCTTTTCCTCTTCTGGTTTGCTCAAAATGAAAAACCTGGTGATTTAAAATATTACTCTGAACTTGAGAATATGACCCAGAAATATTGTTTTCTCTTTAGAATTGCTTCTGAGAACAACACTTTTTTTTTTTGGCATAGGATGCAATGTTGTATGGCTCATGGTCACTGGTCTTCTCTCACTGTAGTCATACCTCTTATCTGTTAGACCTGTTAATCATTAGTGAAAAGGATTCCACTGTGTAAATGTGGGGGCTTCCTTGAGAGATCCTAATCTTGAAATAAGTTCTGCTGAGCATGGAAGAAGTGGGATCCAACTCTCCCTGACTGAGAATTTGACTATCAGAGAAACAAGGTTTAGAATGTGGTTGTGGCTTGCTCTCAGGAATCCTCTGGAAATACAGTTGGGATGTATTAAGGCCCAATGGCCACTGGACCTTTATTTGTCTTTTGCTTTTAAGTCCTGTCTGAAAGCATCATTTAATTCAGTCATGCTGAGCTATGCCTGTTCTTCCTTGACTTATACCTGTGGCTGATGGCAGTGATTGACTTTGAGGTCATAAATGATTTGCCCAAGGCCCCTTGGGTGAGTCACCTTGCTATATCCAGACCCTTTTTCTCATGAAACTTTAGTAGGGAGGTGCTAAGGATTCAGAGCTTGCCCAGTGAAATTCCTCATTGTTTGCCAGAGACCAGATGCTGACCTGATGGGAGAAAAATTGATAAGTTCAGTAAAAAGCCACAAATATAGTTTTGGAGAATGTGGTTATTGTGTTGAAGACTTTATAGGATCACAGGTTTGTTATGGGAAAGGATATCTAGTCCATCTCCTACATTTTACAGATAAAGAAACTGAGGCTCACCTAGAGTGATTTAATCACTCACCTAGGGTCATGCAAAAGGCAAGTGTCAGAGGCAGAATTTTAACCTGGTCTGCCAAGCTCTCTCTCCATCATTGAATTCTCTAGGAAAAGAGAAATCCTCCTGAGAGCACAGAAGAGCGTAGAAGAATGTTAACACTAGAAGGGACCATGGAGCCTTATATAATCCAATTCCATCCACTGGGGTGCAAACTGAAGCCCAAAGAAGTCATGAGTGATTTGGCCAACATTGCCCAGGTCGCTGGTAGAAAATCTTAAGCCCCTGGGGAGCAGCAATGTAGCCTTCAGTGGGACTTACAACCTCAGAAACTCTTCATGGCAGACTTAAGCCTTAACTTCTCACTTTGGAAAAGATTTGCTTTCTGCAGGAGATGAGGATATAAGAAATACTGCTTCTTGTTTTTTGGTCCAGACAGATACCAGGTGCTTGACCCATCTCTCTTTATTGAGTTCAATAGAATTTAGAATGAGATGGATAATAAGAGGCAAAGTGATGAAAACAGATCCACTGACCTCTGAAATTAATTTTACACCAACTATTATTAATTCCAATGCTCTTATTTTAATAAAATAAATGCCTTGTGCCAGAGTTGCTACATGATTCTCTACCTCAAGTCAGAGGGTGGGAGAAATTTAATATAAAGCTATTCCTTATGTTATATTAATTTGTCACTTCTTGAGGTTGCATTAAATATTGATGCACAAGAAGTCCTATCAATTAATTGGAATTTATTTTCCTTCTTTACATTGAATAAAGTAAGAGTGGGCGAGACCTTCTCACACCAGACCCAGTTAACACTAGGGCAGCTGTTAAAGCATCCATATTCCATTGTGCAAACTTTCTTTAATTCTCAGTCATTTCCCAAGAATGCTAAGGCCTAATCCAGCCCTTTCATGTTTTAGATGAGGAAACTGAGGCACAGAGTGATCATACAGGTATTAGATGTAGATCTGGGCTCAGAACCTAGGTCCTCTGACTTGAAACCTATATTCATTGCTCTGTGTCTGTATGTAACTTTGAGTTTTCCACAGAGTGTGTGTACCATTTGGCCTATGCTTTCTTTACTTTGATATACTTTCTTTTCCTGTTGACAAAATGGCCAGGCTTCAATCAACCCCATTTTAAGGGGTTCTGGAAGGTCCAGCTCATTTGCTAACAGTACTGCCAAAGATGAGTCTTCTCGTCACATCATCACAGTAGAACCCAGCTCTTCCCTGCCTTAGTAAAGGGCTTCATTAGTTGCTGTGGCCAAAACAAAAAAATCACCCTATTGTCATCTCTTTTGTGAGAAGTGTCTCCATCCTTAGCCGGGCTGGTCTGTAGATAACAGTCTATCAAAGGACCTGTATTCAAAGCCTTCCCTGTTTGTTAGGACCTGTTGATAGAATGGAAGCTCCTGGAGGGGAAGGGACCATTTCATTTTTGAATCTGTTTCCCAAAGCCCCTAGCACAGTGCCTGGTACCTAGAGGCCACTTACGAAATGCTTGTTGTTTGAGAGATCGATTGATGATTAGTTGACTTGCCAGAGCTTGCCTTCTGCTGACCTAACCTTTGAGAGCCAATGGTCACCACCCCACCAAAGTGTACCCATTCAAGAGCAGGGCTTTAGTCATGGCCACTGCCAATGTAAAATTTTAGCTCACCAGAATGTATTTTTCCCTCAGGCACACACCTGAGGATGAAATATATTAGACACTTGTGGGCATGACTGTATAGTTAGGGGGAAAAGAATGAACCACACTCTGGTGTATTTATCCTAATTCTCAGATGTCCAAGTTAGCTTTCATGAAAAGTTCACTCCTCTGTGACCAGAAATTGGCACTCTGGACTTCCTTTTTCTTTCTTTCTTTTTTTTTTTTGGGTGAGGCAATCGGGGTTAAGTGACTTGCCTAAGGTCACACAGCTAGTATGTGTCAAGTGTTTGGTCTGAGGCCGGATTTGAACTCAGGTCCTCCTGACTTCAGGGCTGGTGCTCTATCCACTGCACCACCTAGCTGCCCTGACTTCCTTTTTCTTACTCTCAGATTTTGCTTTCTTTCATCAGTGCTTTATAGAGCAAAGGAATATATCTTAGGTGTCTTCAGATATGCTAGAGATAAAAGGCCATGCTTGGTGAAAGTTTTTGGTACCAGGAATTATGTGTTGGACTATAGGACAGTACTGATATCTAAGTAGCCTGATTGTGATCATGTCAGAAAAACCTACTCTCACCTAGCAAATACATTAGAATACTCTCATCTGCATTTAAAAATACCAATGGCATACTTTCTTCTATTTGGTGCTCAAGGAGGAGTCTCATATTACAGTTTACAAAGTAGAGCTATGCACACAAACACTCTCAGGGTTTGTGGTTTGGCCAAATGTACTTGAAAAACAAACAAATAAACCAACCAAACCCCACACCGAGGTACCCTGAATCTCAATAGCCCTGCTGAGAAAAACAATATATATGTATCTGTCACTTGTCCTTGTTTCGTAAAACTGCCTATAAACATGAAGTGACTAAAACAAGACTACTTGATAACTTCCTTTCTTAGGGGAGGTAGATCTGATAGTGTCCCAAAATGTATGCTGAGTTTAGTTTCTGATATTATTAAGCAGACTTCAGACTGTAAGTGGTACAAATATTGACAATGAGTCAGTACCTTAGATATGAGTCTAATATGAAAGGGTTAAGAGTAGTAGGAGTCCTTCCCACCTTTGGACACTTATGATTGTGGGGTCTAGGACAGGGTTTTGAAATCGAACAATTGCGTTTGCCTCAGGAATACTAGCAGTCACAAGCTGCTAGAATTTTGTTTTTATATTGCAGCTATGATATAATATAAGAGGTGCCCCATAATGGTACAAGGTCTGATAAGCTTTCATTGGTGTGCTATTATCTCCTTTTCTCCTGCATCTGCTTTGATAAGTGGATGGCCGAAATGTCTTCAGTGCTTGTATCCATGCTCTGATAGGTGATTCTTTTCTCCTCTGAGGAGGCTGGTGCCAATATTTCTTTGGCTCTGTTTGTGCACAATAAGGAACTGTCCTGATGGCTAAAACAGAATGAGAGGATTGTGGAAGTTATATACAATGACAACAACGTGGATGGCGTGACAAAAGAAACTAAGGCATTGGCTGTTGATATGTGGATCCCCTGGTGATGGGAGAAAAATGAGGAAAATTGAAAGAATGTGAACAAGCAATCTGCTTTCAGCACAAGCATTGTGGAGAGCTCCTTCCTCGCTGAAAGCTGGTGTGATCAGATCAGGGTCTGCAGTGAGCGTGGGACAGAAGGACTTCAGGTCCAGTCTGAGAATTGCACTAATGGTGTGTTGCACATGGAACAGGAAAAGGATTAGGAAAGGATTGTGTGGGAATAGACTTCTTACCTTTAATTACCAACACTTGAGATTGGTTGTGGTACCATTTGTACTGTGTTGTTTTGTGAATGTTCTTAATAAATTTTAAACAAATGTATTTTTCAATAAAAGAAACTGCAAAGAAATGTATATTAGGTCTTTATTTCAACCCCCAATGCACATCTGCTACAATTTTATTTTTTTACTTTGGAAAAAAACTCTAAACATTTCATCTCCTTGAAGCATTGTTTACTAATAGTGAGCTTGCAGCCTTTCCCAAGAACATTTCAAGTAGTATAGCCAACTTAGGAAAAACATAATGCTAAAAGGCTTGCAAAGCACTGTATATATGTTATATCATTTGCTCCTCACAGCAGCCCCGTGAGGTAGGTGCTATTATTACCCCTATTTTACAGATGAGGAAACTGAAGCAGACAGCAGTCAAATGACTTGCCCAGGGTGATAGTAAGAGTCTGAGGCCAAATTTGAACTCAGGTCTTCCTGACTCCAAGTCCAGTGCTCTGTTCAATGCACCATTTAGCTGCCTTTTATTATTAATACTGAATTGTTCATATTAATTATATGATTAATTATTAATATTTTATTAATAACACCAAACTAATAATCATTATTAATAATACTGAATACTAAAGTAATACTTGCCTGACCTACTACTACTAATTGATATGATGGTGATGATGATGATGATGATGATGATGATGATGATGATGATGATGTAGTTCAATGGGAAGTGTACTGGATTTAGAAGCAAAAGATCTGAATTCAAATCCTAGTCCTGCTACTTGCTAGCTTTGGGTAACAAACCTCTCCTAACCCGTTTCCTCATCTGAAAGAAGGGGTTGGCCTAGATGCCTCTAGGGTCCTTTCCAGCAGAGAGCTAGGATCTTGGCTCTCATTGATTTTGCACTTGGTGGTTTACAATGCCCTTCAGGCTTTTACATGTATTATTTTAATGGATTTTCCCAATCATCTTGAGAGGTAGGTAATCAAAGCAGTATTATTCTCATTTCACAGCTAAGGAAACTGAGATAGAAGAGTGAAGTGACCTGCCCAAATGGTGACAATAATATGATCAAAAGTCGTTTGACATGGAGCCTTTGCTATAAAAATGAGAGAGCTGCTGGTCAGGAAAAAGAAAACTTGGGCTATCGTTAGAAGATTTCAAGGCAATAAATTACATATGCAAATAAACACACGCACATTTTGCCCTTTAGAAATACAACTCATTTGACCAATGGAGTAATGGATTGTTTGGAAGACATGTGGACGTGCAGTCCATCCCTCCATTCTAATAAGTGACTCGCAAGCTTTTCTGATTTGTAGGTTGGTTGAATTCAGATTTGGAAGGGATCTCAAAGGTCATCTAGCCCAACTGTTTCATTTTACAGATGAGGAAACTGAGACACAGGGACGGGTCTGTGACTTGCTTGAGGTCACTCAGGTATTAAGCAGCAGAGCCAAGATTTGAACCTTGGTCTTGTGACTTGAAATCCAGGGTATTTCCCATGATATCACTTTGCCTGTGGAAAACTAATTTCAATGGGTTATTTATTATGGGGCAGCTAAGTGGTGCAGTGGATAGAATACCTGGTCTAGAGTCAGGAAGACCTGAGTTCAAATGTGGCCTCAGATACTTACTAGCTATGTGAGCCTGGTCAAGTCACTTAACCCTGTCTGCCTCATTTTCCTCATCTGTAAAATGATCTGGAGAAGAAAATGGCAAAACAGTTCAGAATCTGCCAAGAAAAGCCTAAATGGCATCATGAATAGTCAGACACAACTGAAATGACTGGAAAAAAACAAATATGAAGGACCATTTCCTTTTCTTTTTTTCTACATCTCTAACTTGCCTACCAACTTATTATAAATAGTGTCCCTTAGTGAAGCTTTGCTAGGCAAACATGCAAAGGAAGGCATGACCCTCTAGCAGGACTGAGCTTCCTTTCCCTGACATGTGGTTGTTTTTGTTCTTTGTTCTCAAAAAGGACCATGACATCAAGAAGGTGATGCTTTGACTTGCAGGTGAACTGGATTTAAGTGAGGGAAGGCTGTGCAAAGTCCCCAGCCTCACTTTCTCCATCCGAGCCATCTGGGTCCAGTGGAAAGATATAGAGCAGGACAACTGGAGATAGCCCTCGATACAGTGAGAGACCTTGGCTTTTTTAAGCTAAGGTCTTTCCAAGTTCTCATTTTGACTGAGGCAACACCCATTCAGTGATTAAAACTAGGTGACATGGAATGGCCAACAGGAATGGCCAAGGATGGTAAGACTGTCAGATCACAAATCCATAGCAGTAAAGGACTTTTGAGGAGACAAAGTATAACCCCCGTGTTTTAGAGAGAAGGAAACCCAGGCCTAGAGTCAACAACTAGTAAGTTTCAGTGATGGGACTCAAACCCAAGTTTCAACTTCAAGTCAGGTACTCTATCTATTTACTATACAAAATGACCTCTTGACATGGGGTGAGGTTGAATGGGATCCAGGTCATGGAAATCAGAACTCAGCAGTCTCTAAAGTCTACTCTTTCCGGATTGGAGATAAGACAAGTAAAGTGACTTGTCCAGGGATATTTGCTGGGATTGGAAACCTAGTTGCTGTGACTCGGGCAGCGTTCTGCTAACCCTTCTTTCCCCTACTGGGGTCCACTGGACTAAGAGGCAGCAAAGAAATCCTAGACCCAGAGAAGCATTTAATCTTCTGTGGGACTTCCTGGCTTATGTCCCTCTCAGATCCTGGGGTCCCTGAAGCCCTCCCTGTAGACTCATAGGGCAAACTATCACTCACTATTTCCTTCCTTCCTTCCCTTCCTTCCTTCCTTCCTTCCTTTATTCCTTCTTTCCTCCTTCCCTTCCTTTCCTTCCTTTTTTCCCCTTCCTTCATTCCTTTTTCTTCCTTCCTCCTTTCCTTTTCCCTTTTCTTTACTTCTTAGCATTTAACTTCTCTTCCTCTCACCTTCCCCACCACACTTTCCACACATGGGCTGTGGGCAAGCTTCTTGCTGACTCCTTTCCCTGGCATTCTTTTTCTTCATATGACACGGCTTCCAGATCTTTCACCATCTAGGTCAATTTCCTCTCTGTTCTCTGGACTCCATTCAGACTACCATATTTCTGCTTTTGTATTGAATATATGTTATAAAATCATTGTTCTTCAATAGAGATATCCATGGCCCAAGGTTACATATGATTTTCCATGGGTTACTTTTTCAAATGTTTGAGTAAGGTTAGTGATGAAGTGGAAGAAAGAACATTGGTTCTGATGTCACAGGATGTGGAATTGAATTTTGTCTCTGATGCTTACTATCTGTGGGAAATTGTGCAAATGAATCAATCTCACTGGGACTTGGTTTTCCATCTTGTAAAATAAGAAGCTTTGATTAGAGGCTGCTGAAGTCTCTTCCAGCACTGGATCTCTGATCCACAATCCAAAACTCTGAAATTTCTCTGTCTCATCTAAATTTCTCTAACCTTCTATCCTTCCACTTTTTCTGAGCCTTAGCTGGCATACCTTTTAACATGAACCTATATATACACAGATACTTTTTTGTCTCCAATTCAAAGGTGTTTGTTACTTTCAATATCAGAAATCTAAATCAAAGTTAATTGACTGAGATGCTATAGTTGCTACTAGGTACCTCCTCTAGAGCATCCAAAAGTGTCTGATAGCCCTTAGTAGAAACCAGGTACTATGGTTGAGAACAGCTGCTTCTACTTCAGCTCCTTTTTAATTTTTAAAATAAATATTAAGCACCCACTACGTGCCAGGCACTGTGCTAAGTGTTGGTGATATAAAAGGAGGCAAAAGACAGTCTTCAAGGAGCTAACCATCTAATGGGGGAGACAATACATGAACAGACATAGATAAAGCAAGCTATATACAGGATAAATAGGAAATAATTAACAGAGGGAAGATACTGGAATTAAGAGGGCTTGGGGAACGCTTCTTGTAGGAGGTAGGATTTTAGTTGGGACTTCAAGGTAGCCAGGGAGTTTAGCAGCTGGAATGGAGGAGACCTGCATTCCAGGAATGGGAGGCAACCAAAAAGAATATCCGGAGCCAAGAGATGGAGTGTCTTGTTTGTGGAACAGCCAAGAGGCCAGGGTCACTGGATTGAAGAGTACAGGTTGGGAAATAAGGGAAGACTGGAAAGACAGGAGGTGGCTACTTATGAAGGGGTCTGAATACCAAACAGAGGATTTAGTTTCTGCTCCTGGAGGCAACTGGGAGCCACAGCAATTTATCAAGTCGGAGCCCTGAGTCACCTAGGTGGGAACCTTCACTGCCTACTTAACATCTAAGGAGACCTACTCTGCATTTCCTCCATGGGAGCATGCCAGTTTCTATAGGACCTACCTCAATTATGGCTCTGCTAGCAGGCAGATCTTGCTTACTCTCACATAATCCAGCTCCCTAGAGGCAACACACCATTACATTAATGCCATTTAAAAGTTTTAAATTGAGGGAGGACAGAAGGAGAGAGTGGTAACAGCTGTGGGTTGAGAATCTTGCCACTGCTTTGTATTACTCCTAAATCATCACGTCCTACTACCATTCATGGCAAACCCCTTTAAAATGATTATTTATTGTATTATCAACTGCAGCAGCTGCACAGCTTTCAAAGGGGCTGAGTGTTAAACCTTGGCCAGTATGTCAATCAGCCCATGAGGCTCTTTATTCATATTGCTCTGTTTATGGAAGTTCACAGGAGCCTTCATGCAAAGTTATAATTACGACTTGAAAACCACATATGCAAAACTGAAAAAAAAAATAAAAACAATTGTAGGAGGAAAAAATTATGGTGCAGACTCATTAAAGTTCCCACCTAGAATTCTTTGTTTGTAGAAGAAAAAAAGCCAGTATGATAGCCTTGTAATAAAAAAAACCAAAACAAAAAACCAACGTTAAAGTGGTTTATTGGCTGTAAATTGACTTGTGTACATGGGAATTATATTCTAGGAAGAACTGAGGCACAGAAAATTAGAACTTGGAGTTTCTGAGTTTGAGATTTCTGTTTCTGATTTCAAGATCTGTTAACTACAAGCCTCCATAGGTGAGCAAACAACATTGGTCTAAAGCTTTGGGAGAACTGGGAAGCTTGAAGGGTATTGGTGAATGCTTTTGAGAAACTGAGGGAGCAAAACTTGCTCTGTAGGGATCAGTGAGAAGTTTTGTAGATTCATAGTCAGTCACCAACATTCAGTGAAATTCTCCTGTGTGTAGAACATTGTGCTAGGCAGAGAAAGGTGGGGAAAAGGCATTTATCCATCAAGTCACCTGAGAAATGAAGTGAAAAAGGAGTTCTGGATTTTGAATCAAAGGACCTGGGTTCAATTCCTGTCTCTACCATCTGAGTGATCTTGGGCAAGTTCCCTCAGCATCTCTGAGTCTCAGTTTCCTCATCTGTAAAAGGGTGGACTAGGTGACCTTTACTTTCCCTTCCAGTTCTCAGTCTATGATCTCATTAGTATCTGCTTTAGAAGAGCTCACAACCTACTTGAACAGACATGAAGAATATACATTGGACTCCAGAAATAAAACACTAAGACATACTTGGCTATTTCACTTGAGAGGACCACCATTTTCTATCCAGGTTTACAACCTTGGAGTCATTCTTGACTCCTTATTCTCCCTCATCCCACACAGTCAATCAGTTTCCAAGTTTTGCTGATTCTCTTTGACATCTCTCATATACATTTCCTTCTCTCCACTCACATGGCTACTATTCCAGTTCAGGCCCTCATCAACTCTTGTCTCAACCACTGCAACAGCTTAAATTGGTCTCCCTACCTCAAGTCTCCCCATGGCTGCAAAACTGATGTTCCTAAAGCACAGGGCTGACCACGTATAATGGCGTATTCCGTTGGTTCCCCATTGCCTCCAGGGTTAAATCCACATTCTGGCAATGGATCCCATTACGCCTGGGCTCTAGCCTAGCTGTTTGGGTTTATTACATACTACGGTCCTTCACATACTCTATGATGACCAAGACTGGCCTTCCTGTTGATCCCTGTAATCGACATGCCATCTTCTATTATTTCACTGGCTATTCCTCATGCCTGAATGCAGTTCCTTAGCACCCCCACTTCTTAGAACCCCTAGCTCCCCAAAGCTCAGCTCAAGCCCCATCTCCTGTATGAAGCCTTTTCTGATAAGCCTCAGCTGCTAGCGTGTCTCCTCTTCCCACCTTCTTTGCTTCAATACCTTGTATTTATACTATTTCTCTTTTGTTGTGCGACACAAAAAGTTCAAGAGACATAGTTTCTGAGTAATTAATCATCTTACTAATCATGCTAGCAACAATTAATAAAAAGGGTCAGTGACACTCTCAAATGACAAAGTACCCTTATGGAATCAACTTAATGTTTATATGTGTTCCTGAGGGTGTCAATCAATTCTGATTGGTTAACAATTAATGAGAAGAATGAATATTATAATGAGAGGCAGATCTATTCTAATGAGGGGTTGGGAGAAGTGATTCTAATCACTCAGTCTTGGACTAGGAGACTTATCTCTTATCCAAACTACCCCCACTTAGGGCAATCTAGACAAAAAAGGGTCCACCTCTGCTCAGACTTGCTGAGTATAATGAGCTGGAATTCACCTTAGATTAAATTCTTCATAAGGTTTCCTAGTTGGGTGGGGTCTCCCACCCAGAATCAAAAGGCATGTACCCAGGGGATTTGAGCAATCTCTTTCATCAGCAATGTCCTTCAGTTCAATGTAATTCAATAATTGATTGATAATTTATTATTAATTATAATAACTCTATCAGTAAAAACTTAATTTCTATTATATGTTATTACATAATTTATAAACAATTAATAATAATTAATATGAACAATAAGAAATTACTATAACTAATAATTAACATGATCAATAATATAATTAATAATAATTTCTCTCAGTAAATATTCTTTGTGCATATGCCATTTTCCCTGATGGACAGTAAGCTCCTTGAGGTCATGGGCTGTTTAATTTTTGCTTTGCATCCTTAACATAGTGCCTGGTGGTTGATGGACTGTATTAGAGATACAACTGGTCCCAATTGGGCCCAGCCAAAACAATAATATCTAATTTATTAACATAATGCAGGTGTGGAAAATTATTTATTTGGACAAAGTTTTAGAGTGTAAGCAGAGATTATGGGGTAACACAGAGACCAGTTAAGCCTCCCCTGACTTTTTTAGCTACAGTCAACTGTTCTAGGAGCAAGCTTCAAGCTAAGTTTGTTAGGAAGAATGCAAGAGTTCTTGCCGGGTCATCTGCAGACTCGCTCCCTTTCTGAGGGAGAGATGCTGACCCATCCTCTCAGGCTGCAGAGACACCTTGTCTGGGCTGGGTTCTGTTCTGCAGCTTCATGGTGAAGTGGGAAGAACACTAGGACTTGGAGTCAGAAGGTCTGGCTTTGAATTCCAGTCCTGACACTTAACTTCAGTAATAGCTGATGTTTGCACAGTGCTCTGGACAGTGGACAAAGCCCTTTACATGTTATCTCACTCAGAAGACAGTTGAACCCTTGGCAAATGAGTTAAGCTCCTTGGCTCTCAGTTTTGGCAACTATAAAATAGAGATAATAGCATTTGTGCTAATGGTCTTATGTGGTTAATGTGATGAAAATGCTTTCTATGAGCTCCTAGGGATGCCCTATGAGGGCAGGACCTTCTTGTTTCATTTTTGTTTTCCCCTACAGCAGTGCATGCAGTAGTAATCAACGTTTGTCAGAAATAAATTGAATTGCCCTGACTGGATTCCATAGCTTCTCAAAAGGCAGCAACCAGACCACTCTTAGAAGCTTGATTCAGACATGACCATGAACTTGGTAGGTGAGAAGGGAGAAGAAAGCTGGTCTTGAATGAATGAGCAAGTATTTATCAAGTATCTACTGTATGTCAAGTAGTATGCTAAGGTTCTGAAGTTAGCTATGTGGAGAAAAGTGAGAGACAGTCTTCGCCTTTAAGGCAAGAATACAACATATATATGAGAATGGGGCCAGTGAAGGTAGTTTTGGTCTGGGAAGTCTCATTGATGACTGGAGTTGAAGGCCAATAAATTGTCTTTCTCCCTCCCTTTCTCCCTTCCTCCCTCCCTTCCTTCCTTCCTTCCTCCCTCCCTTCCTCTCTCCCTCCCTTCCTTCCTTCCTCCCTTCCTTCCTTTCTTCCTCTCTTCTTTCCTTCTTCCCTCCCTTCCTCCTTTCCTCCCTCCCTCCCTCCCTTCCTTCCTTCCTTTCTTCCTGCCTTCCATTCTTCCCTCCCTTATTCTTTCCTTCCTCTTAAAAAAAATTTATGTATTCTGTTTTTACATTGCAAACAGATTATTCTACTGCATGAGAAGTTTCTTGCAATAAAGTAAAACAATTAAGTAAAGTCAACATTTCACAATTTTAGCACCTACAATCCTCTATTTTAAAAAATGAACAAGAATTCATTTTTTCTTCCTCCCAATTAAAAAAGGAAAATCTTGTAACATATCTTCATCAAGCAAAACAAATTTCCTCAATGGTCATATACAAAAATATATGTTTCATTCTGTACCCTAAATGTGTTACATCTCCATAATGGATAGTATTTTTCAACATCAGTCCTCTGAATAATATTGATATTATTAAAAAAAACTGTACAATTTTGAGGACTTTTATAGACTGATGAAGAATGAAATGAGCAAAACCAGGAGAACAGTTTATATAACAACACTATAAAAATAATTTTGAAAGCTTTAAGAACCATGATCAATACAATCACAACTTTTCCAGTAGCAATGGTAATATTGAGTTGATTACTGTTACCAGAGGAAGAAGTAGAAATCTGCAAAGAGGGCATAGGGGTTTATATGTGTGGTAGCAGACCAATATTCCAGCAGAAGTGGGCAGGCCCAGGTTTCCTAGTGGATGGACAGATGGGATTTTAATCATGGCCTGTACCCATCTAGATATGGTGTCATAGGTGAGTTTTCACTCATTGGGGTCCACTCATTGATGAGGACCATTCTTTTGGGTTGATTAACTCCCTCTGAGTGGTGGTAATGGAGGGTATAGGCTCTGGAGTTCCAGATTAAAGTCTGAAGATCTGAGATTAAGGCCTAGCTTTGAAATTTTCTAGTTATGTGACCATGATTGGGTCATTTAGCCTTTCCAAGACTAAGTCTTTACATATGCAAAAATGTTTACATTGCTTCACTTAGAGGGTAGTTGTGAAGAGAACCATAGTTATACTTTTCTGTATTTTTGGAAAGGGCCACAACGGATGCCCAGGGACATGTTTATAGAAGGCATCTTCATCTGCAGAGTGAAGAGGCCATGCCCCATCATAGGAAAGTTTTCCTTGGGAGTTTGCCTTCTCCCCCATTTCTGGCCCATCTGGCAGAAGTGATACATATATACTAATAAATATAGTGTTTGACTTGGAATAAGTAAGACTTCAGTTCAAATCTCACCTCAGACTTTATATATGAGACCTTGCACATGTATACCACTTGATGTCTCTGTGACTCAGTTTCTTCATTTGCAACATGAGCGTGACCTCTAAGTTCCCTCCCAATTTTAAATCTTCCATCCTATATATCAATTATTCATGACCACTAGGCGCTAAGGTAAATTGTTGCTTTAAATTTGGCATTTAGAATCCTGACTACTGGGGATACTGGGTGGTAGGGCTGTCGCTCTTACAATAAACAGATACTTTGAGGGAAAGGTCTGAAAGATTGCTTGAAGCAATGTTTCTCCTCCTCAAAGTGCTCAGAATCATGTTAGAGGTGAAAGGAACCATGGGAATCATCAGATCAAGCTTCTTCATTTTATAGAGTGGGAACCTGAGACCCTCAACAAAATGAAGAAACTTGCCCAAGGTCAGAAGATGGCAAATTAAACACTCATGGAAATTGATACTGATCTGACATGGAGTCCAATGGAGCCCAGATTTCATACTCTCATAGACTGTTGGAACTGAGGGAGGACTTTGAGACAATCTTGTCCCCCTCCCTCATTTTATATAGGAGGAAAGAGAGGCCAAGAGTTAGTGTCAGGGCAAGGACTAAACCAGGTCTCTTGATTTCCAACCTAGGCTGTTGAAATTTGGCCTCCTCCCAGGATACTGGTCCTTCCAAAGCAGTAGTTCCTTGTCTTATGACTCAGTATAAGCAACTGAACACCCTGGGCCCCAAGCCCAGATTCTCCCCTCCCCCAAGCGTCAGGAGGGAAGTCTCAGACGTAAGGGATGGCAAACTTAGAAGGAAAATAAAAACACCCAGGTTGGGAAATGGATATGAATGTGATGGAATACTATTGTGCTGTAAGAAATGACGAAGGAAATAGTTTCAGAGAATCCTGGGAAAATTTAATGAACTGATACAGAGCGAAGGAAGCAGAACCAATAGAACAATTTAGACAATAACAGCAATATCATGAGGACAATCAACTCCGAAAAAAATCTCAGGAATTCTGATCAACACAACAAACAACTAGGGTTCCAGAAAACAGGCCATCCACCTCCAAATAGCGGAATGATAGACTCAGAATGCAGATTGAGACTTTTTTTTAGATGTGGCCAATGTAGACATTTGTTTTCCATGTCTACACATATTTTTATCAGGAGATTTTGTATTTCTTGTTTTCTCAATAGGGATAGGAGGGAGAGAAGGAAGATCTTTGCTTGAAAATGAAATCAAATTGAATTATAAACAACAACAAAAGCCAAAGTTTCTGCCATGGCAGAAACATATCCCTGGATCCTCAGTGATTCAACCCTTCTGGAGAGGTAGCCAGTTCAAAAGACATTTATTTAGAGAGCGTCTGAGGAAAATGGCAGAACTTTGTTAAGTGCCCTCTTCATTTACCGCTACCATTCCAGAATAACCCTAATGCAATATGACAATTGTCAAATAATCATAACACTAATGTTTGCAAAGTGCTTTCCCCGCAGCACCCCAATGAAGTGGCTTGTGGGTTATTACCTCCATATTTATGGAATCATGGAATCTTGGAGTTGGAAGAGATCTCAAAGGCTATCTAGGCCAAGCCACACATAGACAACACCTTCCCTTAAGTTAAGATCTTCAGGGAGCAGAACCCAATCTCTCCTGAAGCACCCTTTTATGGAGTTTTTCTATGCAACAAACCAAAATTCACCTCTTTGCCCCTATTTCTGTGCTCCAGAGTCTAGCAGAACAAATCAATTCCTTTCTATTATACAGTCCTTCAAGTATTTAGAGACAGCTGTCAAATCTCTGAAGTGTTCTTTTTTATAGTCCAAATATCCCCATTTTGTGATGATGAAACCTCAGTAGAGACCACTATGAATGGGGTATATGCATTATTTGATAGGGTCGCTGGGTCTGCTGATTTTACATAAATACTTTTCATTGTTATAGGACTATTTAATGGAGGGAGGGACCAGGATGGAAGTAGGGGGAAATGATTGTAGTGATAAAAAAAAAAAGTCATCAACAGAATTAAAAAAAAAAAACCCAAAACATCCCTAGTTGTTTCAATGAATCCTTATATGGCATGCTGAAGGCTCTTCCCCATCCTTTCTCTCTCCTTTGGATCCCCTCCAGTTTATTATTGTGCTTCCTAAAATGTCATGCTGAGAGCTGAATATAGTGTACCAAATGTGGTTTGACCTGAGCAGGGAACAGTGGCAGGGACTATCACTTCTCTAGGCCTGGACTTCTGCCTCACTTTTAATACAGTTGAAGATTGAATTTGCTTTTTTGGTTGCCATATTGTACTGTTAATTCATACTAAGCTTACAGTCCACTAAACTTCCTGGCTTTTTTTTTTTTTTTGGATACAACTATTGCCTAACCTTGTCTTTCCCATCTTGTTCTTCTGACGTTGATTTTTTTGAAGCCAAGTACAGGTATCTCTATAAAATTTCATCATATGAAACTCAGCCCAATGTTCTAGTCTGTTGGAGTCTTTTTGGATCCTGACTCTGTCATCCAATGTGATAGCTATCCTTCCCAGTTTGGTATCATTGGCCAATATGATAAGCATTCCATTTATGTTTTCATCCAAGCTACTGATAAAAATGTTAAACTGCCCAGAGTTAAGCACAGATCCATATGGATGTCCACTGAAGATCATCTTCCACAAGGACATTGTCACTGTAGATGATTACTCTTTGGTTCTTGTCATTCAACCAGTTTTGAATTCACCTGATTGTACTGCATTCACCTAACTATAATGTTTAGTCCACATCTTTCCTGCTTTCCCATAAGGACAATATGAGAGATTTTGTTAAATGCTTTGTTAAAACTAGGCAAATTAAAATTGTATCATTCCCTTGATCTGCTAATGCATGAAGGCTTAGGGAAATTATATGGTTTCATATTCAAGTTCAGAGTTAATAGATGCCAGTGCTGAGTTCAAACCTCATCTCCAAGTCTAGTGCTCTTTCCTCCACAGTAGGATGTCTTTCAAAGGCTCTCAGGGCAGAGGAATGCATCAGAAGTTATCTGCTGGGGTGCTGGAGGCAGCTGGGAGCTTTCGGGACACTTACATCCCTTTAATTTCCAGTGAGAATGGAAATGGAAAAGGGAACCACAGCTGCATACCTGAGAATGGTACCCAGGATAAGAGGCTTGCAGATGTCCAGGTAGAAGATGTCACTATAGTGATATCTAGTGCAATTTCTTCATTTTACACATAAGAAAACTGTAGCCCAGGGGAAGAAATGCTTTGCCTAAGTCACACAGGCAGTAAATGATGTACAAAATCCTTTCTGGGAGTAGTCACCAAAGGTCATTTACCCATTGGTGTTCTTTCAGTTGTGGTCCCAGGTGGCAATGGCTCCCCTATTCCTTTACCTCCCTTCATAATAGTTCTTAAGCCATCCCATATAGAGGCAGGCCTGCAGAATTCTTGTGCCTTTGTTTTTACTCAAAAGAGGAAAAGAAAGCTCTTGGGATGATGTCACAGCAGTCCTTAAATATTTGCATGGATTTCATGTGGAAGAGACTTCTACTTGGCTGTGGAAGATGGTAGCTGGAGCAATAAGGGCTAGATGCAAAAGACACATTTAGGTTTGACGTTGGGGTGAAAATCTGATTTACCAGCAATGAGAGCTATCTAGGCGTACACAAGGCTGCCTCCAGAGGTGAATGGGCTACTCCTCACTGGAGCTCTCCAAGCAAAGACAAGATGACCACTTACTCTATATTGATGATCTCAAATATACCTCTAATCTTGCATCTCCAAATGCCGTTCAGGAATCTCAAACTAGATGTCTGGTAGATATCTTAAACTCAACATGTCCAGAATGGAATTCATTATCTTTCTCCTTAAACCCTCCCTCCCTCTTGCCTTCCCTATTAATGTAGAGGGCAATACCATCTTCCCAGTCCCTTAGGCTTGTAATCTAGGATTCATCCTGGACTCCTCATTCTCTCTCATCCCCCACATCCAATCTTTTGTCAAAGCCCATTGACTTTGCCTTTCAATATCTCTGTAACATGCCCTTTTCTCTTCTCTGGTATTGCCACCTCTCTAGTGCAGGTCCTCATCCCCTTATGCCTAGATTATTGCTAGAGTCTGCTAGTGGGTCTGCCTGCCTCGAGTCTCTCTCCATTCCAATCCATCCTCCATTCAGCCAACAAAGTGATTTTCCTAAAGCATAGGTCTGATCATGTCACCACCCTATTCAATAAACTCCCAAGGCTCCCTATCGTTTCAGGATCAAATACAAAATGCTCTGTTTGTTATTCAAAGCCCTTCATAACCTAGCTCCCTACCTTTCCAAGTCTTCTTACACCTTACAACCCGCCATGTACCCTTCAATCCAGTGACATTGGCCTCTTGGCTGCTCCATAGACAAAACACTCCATCTCTCCTCCCCAGGCATTCTCTCTGACTGTCCCCCATGCCTGGAACACTCTCTCTTCTCTGTTCTGGCTACTGACCTCCCTGGCTTCCCAATCTAAATCCCACCATCTATAGGAAGCCTTTCCCAACCTATTTTAATTCCAGTGGCTTCCCCCTCTCTTCCCTCTGAACCCTCCTTCACACTGTTGCCAGAAAAACCTTTCTTATTCATAGACTTCATCATGTCTGCCGACATGTTTTCAGTGGCTCCCCTGAGTATGAAGGAGATCACGTGTTTGAGCCTTACACTAAAAAAGCAGTAGCAAGTATCTAAAGTCAATGGTTAATAATCATAATGTTGGATAAAAAACAACTTTGTAGCAAAAAAAAATTTTGATACAGGAAGTCCCCAGCTTATAAATAGGTTCTATCTAAAAGTTAATTTCTAAGTCTGTTGCCTGGAACTCGTAACACATATTCCAGTAGAAATAACCTTACAAATGCTATTTGGGTTCCCAAAGCAGCTCGCAAAAGCCACCTAAGTCAAGTAATATTGAATATAACCACCATGTGTAAAACATTTTTTATGACAATGTTTTCCGATATCCAGTCTGCAGGTGAATAACTTCCCTACATGTCCTGCCCACCATGGAGGGGGTGGCTTCCGTTCATTTATCCACTCCCCTTTTTCTTTGCCTGTAGAGGTGAGAGTAGGGATAGGGATAGGTTAAAGGGCTGGGAATAAGAGTAGAGAGATTATGAGTTTCTGGGAGTTGGGGCAGGCATTCTACCAGGACGAAGGGTAACTGTGCGTGGTGTATAAGGAGGATTTGGAGACGTGTGCGCCAAGCCTTTGTGCTGCTACAAATCCTCTAGGAAGTAGTGGCTAAATCAGAGATTACTTGGAAAACAAAATCCTAAACAGATTGGAAAGTAGTAAATTACTCTCAGTCGAAGGTTAAAGAAGAGATTGATTGAGAAGTAAGTTGTGGTAAGGTAAGAATATGGAGGAGGTATCAGGATGCCGTGGAGATGCCACTTGCTATATGTTTAGTGAGTCACTTAAACCTCTCTAGGTCTCAGTTTTATCATCTGTAAAATGAATGGGCTGGCCTCTCAGGTACCTTCTAGACCTATGATTCTATGGTCATCAAATATGGCCTTGGGTGGTCATCTCTCTTCATATGATTTTATTAAGATGAGGAGATGGAGGGGCAGCTAGGTGGCTCAGTGGATAGAGCAATGGCCCTGGAGTCAGGAGGACCTGAGTTCAGATTCTGCCTCAGACACATAATACTCACTAGCTGTGTGACTCCGTGCAAGGCGCTTAACCCTGATTGCCTCACTTAAAAAAAAAAAAAAAGATGAGGAGTTGGAACTATATAACTATGAAGATACTCTGAATAATTCATTATTGTTTTGCTTCTTATTACCTTGCTCGTTGAGGAATTCCCCTTATACTTAATGTTGGAGTTTCCAGAAGTGAATGTGCTAGGTTTCTTTTCTTTTCTTTCTTTCTTTCTTTCTTTCTTTGTTCCTTTCTTTCTTTCTCTCCCTTCCTTTCTCTTTTCTTTCTTGCTCTCTTTCTTCTTTCTTCCTTTCTTTTTCCTTTCTTTTTCTTTCTTTTCTCTCTTTATTTCTCTCTCTCTCTCCCTTCCTCTCTTCCTCTTTCTTTTTTCTTTCTTTCTTAGAACTATAATTTCCTTGGTAAAAGGAGTTACTACTGAGGAAATTTGCAGATCTGCAGCTACTCTTAGAGAGTTGCCTTAGAGGCACTGACAGGTCAGGGAACTACCTGGTATCACACTACTAGTGCGTGTTAGAGGCAGAATTTGAACCCAGGTCTTCCTGATTTCAGCTGTACTACCCTATGCCTCCTCTGCAGTGGTTGTATGTAGCTCCAATCATTTATTGTCTAGAAATCAATAAAACAGTAAATTAAGACCTAATTTTGCTGACATCAGACACATAAGTGCTCACACTGAGACTTCTAACAACTGGGCTGATTTGAGCTGGCTCGAGCACACCCCTCTACAGTTGTAAGAGCCTCAAAGCAACTTCAGATGAAATAGAATGAAATGAATCATCCCTAACACAGAGAAGCAATGCCAGTCCAGTGGGCAGAGCTGAGAGGACTGTGGGGGCCAGGTCCAGAATGACCATCTCTAGCTTTGCCCTTGCATGGGATATCTCTGAGGCCTTGGTGAGACCACCTCATCTCTCTTTGCTCCTTGTTTTTCCTTAAAATGGAGGTAAGGCTCACACTAGACTCCAGTGATCCTGTTTCCCTGAGTACCTTATAAATAAATGCTAAGTATCATTTGTTGATCCAAATTCTCCCAAGGAGTAACATAATCCTTCCCCACACCCCCACCCTCAGTGCTAGCTCAGCACTTTGGGGGCCCTGCCTCAGCTCCTCTGGGCTGCTCCCTAGATAGCCTGCAGCAGTATTCCAGAACACTGAAACTGTTATTTTGAATTAAGGTCTTATTATTCCCATTTTAAAGATACAGAAATATGGGATTCTGCCCCTCCCTCCCCCAAAGCACACAGCTTTCTTACTACACTGAGTCCTCCGGTTTCTAATTCTAAGTGAGGGATAAAATGGTGGTTTCCTCCAGTTGCTCCCCCCATTTCCCTGCCCCTCCCCACCCCCAACACACACACACACACACACACACACTCCCTACCACCGATTCCTTTTTCTTCATTTCTAAAACCACATTCCTTGTTTTGCCTAATATTTCAGCAGTGGGGTTGGCAGTCACAAAGCCCAGTGATAACTGCGATTGTAATGTCCTTTCAAGTGCACCCAACTCTGGGAAGGACTTGTGCTCAGCTCTGTTTTATCCAGGATCTCATTTAGCCAGAGGAAAAGTGCTTTGTGGGTTGGATTCTGTTACTACTAAGACCTCTGTGGACTGGCAGGAATTCAAATGGTTAGTGACTGCATTTAATCTCTTAATAGAAATGAGAGACTCAAAGTAAAAACGAAAGAATCCAAAAGGGTTTTCATGTATGTTACATCACATCTCATTCTAAATGTATAATTGGATTGATCAATAAGCATTTATTAAATGCCTGCTGTATGATAGGCACTGAAAGTGTACCAGTGTGGTCACCGTCCCTTTGTTTGGTTGGCTCCCCTCCCCTCCCCCCACCTCCGTGCACAGACAGGGAGACTTCTTCTGTTTGTGGGGAGCAAGGAAGTGGCTAATGGCACCAAGAAATGAGGCAGCAGAACAGGGATGCCCAGATAAGGTCAAGATCTTAGAGCCTGAGAAAGGGGACAGAACCTGCCTCTCAGCCACCAGGAATTTAACCTGGACGAGTGAGGGGGAGAAGTGAACAGGACAGGAGTGGGGCAGCGAGTTTTTGTCCCAGTCGGGGCTGCCCTTGCCCACATCCCTGCTTCACCTGGGAAGAGGCAGCTGTTATAAGAAACAGTGAGAGCTGCCTGACAGCAACAGGACGCTGAATGTAAAAATACCGTTTCTCGGAGCATTAGTTTTCACCTGGTCTCGAGCCCATGCCCCTGCTTTAAGGAGGAACTGAATCTCAGAATAAGCTCCTGAGTCTTTACATAATGACTGACCCTACCAGATGGCAAAAGTCAAACACTGACTGGGAACAATGTCATATTGTCTACACTTCACCTTCTTGCAGGCCTGTGGATAGAAGGGGTTAAATAGACAGGATTGTGCTTTCCTTGAGTGGCCTTTATTTTATCTAGACACTGCCTGGGTCTGGGTGAGACTGAAGGTACACAACTGTACAGTAAATAGATGTTTTCCCCATTCTTCTTATTCTTTTGTAAAGGGTTCCTAGGCAGAGTAAATAAATTTCAATCCTGGTCTTGCATGATCTTGGACAAATTACTTCTCTGAGCCTTGGTTTCCTCATCTGTAAAATGGACTAGGTGACCTTTGAGGGCCCTTCCAACTCTAAATTGATGAGTCTGTGAAGCATTGTATATAGTTAAGTGGGCTTGTCTCTTCCTGTGCGGAGGTGTTTCCATTGTACCAAGACTGACCAAGATGGATAGCACTCAATGAAATTGAGTGGGTTCAGAGAAGATGCAGGTTTTACAGCAGAACTCATTCCAATTGGATAAATCCCCAAGAAACACACCCTTTAGACTGATAGACGGGCTTGGCTGCTGAGACACAGACAGAGCTGGGGTCATTTGCCTTCGGAGATCCATAGAGAGCTGGGAACCTTTGCAGACTTTACACTCTAGGGTGAGAGGTACTTTCAAGTCCTGCCATGTAAGATCAGCTTGTTAGCTCCCAGGGCCACCTGGCGGTTAAAGGCATGTCCACTAACATACACAGAATTCCACTGGCTGCCAAGGATGCCTCCTGGCACCACTTTTGAAAGCCCCAGGTGATGCTGGTGTTGGGGCTGTGCTTCTCTCTCACTGCATACATGGAGAGTTTATAAAAAACAGACACCAGTTAATGTTTCCTTTTTATTCCTGTAGAGACAGACAATTCATTTGATGGTCTCATTGTCCAGAAATCCAGATCCCTCAGTTTCTTATGTCTGTAGTTCATACATGCATATTAAGGCAAATTCTCTGCCCACTTTTGTAAGTCTGCACCTTGCAGCAGCAAACTGCTGTCAATTCAATTAAATTCAACAAACATTTAATAAACACCTACTATGTGTAAGGCACTATGCTGGGACCCTGGGGATCTAAAGACAGAAGTGAAAAATAGTCCCTGCTTTCAAAGAGCTTACATTCTAATGGGAGATACAAGTAAACATATAAGTAAGGACAAGATAGTTTGTGGAAAGAGATGGCACTAACAAGTAGGGGAAGGAGGAAATGCTTTCTACAGCAGGAGGCCCATGAGGTGAGCCCAGAAGGAAGCTGAGAGTCCTTAGCAAGATGAGGCAAAAGCCAGGAGGGAGTGCAATCCAGGCATGGAAACAGGGGGGACTATGGAAAGGTTTGGGGCAGGAGATGGGATTCCAAGCTGAGAAAATAATAAGCCATTTTAGCTTGAAGTGGAGTATTGTGGGGTATTTGGAAAGTTAATCCCAAGCTAGACTGCAAAGGGCATTGTGTGTCAGGCTGAATGATTTTCATTTTATCCTAGAGAGCCATTGAAGATCTGAGGGGGAGTCAAGTTACATGACCATGGTCAGAACTGCGCCTTAGCAAGATTATTGTGATAGCTGGGTAGAGGATGAATTGGAGAAGGGAAAGACTAGAAGCTGGGAGTCCAATGAGGGGGCTAGTGGAACAGTCCAGGCGAGGGCTGATGAGGGTCTAAACCAGTGTGGTGGCTACGTGAGTGGAGCAGACAGATGCAAGGCATGTTGTGGACCAAACCAAGTGAAGCAGTGAAGTCAAAAGTCAAAAGGACTAGACAATGTGAGAGGGTTTCCTTTGAAGAGGACAGTGTATACAGATTTTTCCAGTACCTATACCCTAAGTCCCGTTGTTTTATGGAGAGGATGAAGGATGACAGCCAAAGTGGGTTTAGATTGCCCACGGTCTGGAGAGATGCAAAATGTGACCACTTAGCTCTGCATGCCTACTACTACCCATGATGCTTAAAATAAAAAATAAACTGAAGAACCAAACAGATAAATATTAATTAGTGAGACAGGCCAGAAAGTCTCATCAAAAACAGCAGCCTGTTTCTCCTTGATTAGAAAATTTAGTTGGTAAAAAAAAAAAAAAGAGTTGTGAATTTAACATGTTGTTAAGAAAAGGCTTTGCAATATCTTAATTGAAAATTGCTAGAAAAACTGACTCCTTGTAAGTGCATTTACAAATAGCACATCTGCTTGTTAGCAAAGCTCTTCTTACAGCAGGCTAAGAGCAAATGACGATGAGGAAAAAGTTCTAGAAAACCAGAAACGGGTGGAAAGCGTCACCCTTTTTGTGGTTGTTTGACCCAAAACAACACTGAGGGGCCACCAGAATTGACTGACTCAGTTATTTTTTTCCCATAGCTTTTTACAAAAATCTTAAATACACATAAACATGTAAACACTGTGCTCTCTGTGAGCAGGTACTGGGCCATGCCACCCTATGTCTTCTGCAGGGACAAACAGATTCAAGTGAGATCTATCAGGCATCAGGTTCAAAACCAGCCATCTGAAGAGCTCTCGGCCTGAGGGGCGAAGACCACCCTGCACATGTCAGAGTTTTCTTGATGAAGAGGGAATTCAGATCCCGGGGACAGCTTTTCTTTTCCTTTTTGGAAGACGTAGCCCTTGCCCGTCGAAAGTCTCTCATGCCTAGTCACGTATCGCCTGCAAAATTCACATTAAAGTTACATTCCCCGGCCAACATGCTGTATAGAAGGCTCCTCTCCACCCCCACCATGTATTGATTTAGATTATAAAACCCAGACCTAAAGCTTAGTCTCCAAAGTGATTTGAGATAGAAGAGTATCTTTTTTTCCCCCTTTGGATTGGATCTTGAAGTAGAAAGAGTTGGGGTGGTTTTGGAGAGAGGGAGAGCTGAGTTTGAATCCTACCTCAGATGCTTACTAACTGTGTGACCCTGAGCAAGTCATGAAACTTCTCTCTGCCTCAGTTTCTTCATCAGCAAAAAGTGCTATACACATATACATGTATACGTGTAATATATGAAAGTGTGCAATTGTTCAAAACAGGGGAAATGTTCTGTGTGAATTTCAGTGTGGTGTACGGAATAGAGAACTGGTGTCTCACTGAGGAAGACCCAAAGTCAAGTCCCGACTGACCCACTGTCCTGGCTGTGAGACCCAGGGCAAAGATCATTTAGCCTCTCCACGCTCTAGACAAGTCATTAAGAATGTAAGTTGCCCAGCAGGTGCCGATAAGATCGATGGTGTCAGAGGGACTTTCTTTGTACAGTGTCCCTTGCACTGGTGAATTCATGGTATGGACCAAAAGAAAGGAAAATCAACTAGGTTCTTACCTGAAAGGTGCCTCCTGCCTGTCCATCTGCATGCAGACCAAGAAGGGATACTGTGAAAACTGCACCGTGGATATAAACTCCAGGCCTGCTTCAGTTTCAAAACTGACTTCTTGGCCGGCATTCACAAAGGAGGAATCCACTGTGATGTCCCCAGTCACTACTAGAGCCACCCTACAGATTAAGATAAAGCAGAAGTTAACATTTAGCACATCTAATCATGTTGTTCCATCATTCAGTAGTGTCTGACCCTTCATGACCCCATGGACCATAGCATGCCAGGCCCTTCTGTCCTCCACTATCTCCCAAAGTCTGTCCAAGACTATGGTCATTGCTTCCATGACACTAACCTATCTATCTCATTCTCGGCTATCCCCTTCTCCTTTTGCTTTCAATCTTTCCCAACAAGCAGCTATAATTTCTCAGTCTGAACTTGAAGAATTCAGACTCAGATGACCAGAAGAAAAGGGCGAAGTTGAAGGCTGGTGTCTTATAGGGCTGTGATAAAAGTGTACCATCATAACCCCAACCAGGGCTCACTGAAAATGGGGAAAGGGGCTTTTAAAATAAATATGAGGCTTCGCCTCCCCGGCCCCTGACAAGGTCTCAATTCTAAGCACTTCAAAATGACCCAAATCCTAGTTGTGGGAACTGTCAGGGAAAGGGAATTAATTGCTGAGTATCAGAAAACTAAGGGGTATGTGTGACAGCCCATGTATCTCACTCTTCCCATAGACTCAAGGATTGTTATTGACCAGACCTGGATTTCAAGAGAATGCAAGTTCCTTTGGAGTAGTCTTTGAATCACAGACTCGAGCACCATGTGTCATACAATAGGTGCTTAATAAATGCTTGTTGATTAATTGAGTTCATAGGTTTAAGAAATTCCCAGTGAGGAACCACCCCCTGCCAATGTAGATCAGCACTTTTTAGAATCTTAGTGTTCGAGTTGCTTGGAGTACTGAGAGGTTGAGGGACTTGCCTAGGGTCACACAACTAGTATGTTTCAGAGACAGAATTTATTAATCTGATAGAATATAAGCTCCTTGCGGACAGGAATTGTTTTCATTTTTTGTTTTTGTGTCCCCAGTGATTAGCACAGTGCCTCCCACATAACAGGCACTTAATACATGTTTGTTGCTTGATTACTGATTTAGAGGAGAGCTTTCTATCCATAATGAGGGGTTCATTTACTGAACTCATGAAAAAGACAGACAACATTTGTGTAAGAGTGCTAATAAAAGGGGTTCTCCGATCAACTGAGCGTGTATTTGGAACTTTGATTGTATCTTCCTATGGTACATATGGACAAGACCCCTTGGTGCCTCCTAGAATAATGTTTATTGACACCTTTGATGGGGTCTTGCTGCAAGAAGAATTGGTTTGCAACATTTTATACCATATACCAAGATAATGTCAAAATGGGTACATGATTTAGACAAAAACGGTGAAAACTATAAGCAAATTAGGAGAGCAAGGAATAGATTATCTATCAGATCTATGGAGAAGGGAAAAATTTATGACCAAACAAGAGATAGAGAACATCATGAATTGCAAAACGGATAATTTTGACTACATTAAATTAAAAAGGTTTTGCACAAACAAAGCCAATGCAACCAAGATTAGAAGGGAAGCAGAAAGCTGGGAAACAATTTTTATAGCCAGGGTCTCTGATAAAGGCCTCATTTCTAATTATATATACGGAACTGAGTCATATCTATAACAACACAAGTCATTCCCCAGTTGATAAATGATACGAATAGCCAGTTTTCAGATGAATAAATTAAAGTTATCTATATCCACATGAAAAAGTATTCTAAATCTCTATTGAGTAGAGAAACGCAAATTAAAACTCTGAGGTACCATATCACACATATCAGATTCGATACCATAACAAAACAGGAAAATGATAAACATTGGAGAAGATGTGGGAAAACTGGAACACTAATGGCATTGTTTGTGGAGTTGTGAACTGATCCATCCATTCTGGAGAACAATCTGGAACTATCCCCAAAGGGATATAAAACTGTGCATACCCTTTGATACAGAAATACCACTACTAGGTCTGTATCCCAAAGAGATCATAAAAAAGAGAAAATGACCCACATGTACAACAATATTTATAGCAGCTCTTTCTTGGGTGGCAAAGAATTGGAAGTTGAGGGGATACTCATCAATTGGGGAATGGTTGAACAAGGTATAGTATATGAATGTAATGAAATACTATTATTCCATAAGAAATAGTGAGCAGACAGACTTCAGAAAAACCTGAAAAGACTTGCATGAACTGATGGTGAATGAAGTGAGTAGAACCAGAACACTGTACACAGCAACAGCAACATTGTGCAATGACCGACTTTGATAGACTTAACTCTTCTGAGCAATGCAGTGATCTAAGACAATTCCAAAAGACTCATGATGGAAAATGCTATCCAGATCCAGAGAAAGAACTAGGGAGTCTGAATGCTGATCAAAATGTACTATTTTCTGTTTCTTCTGTTGTTTTTTTGTTTTTTCTTTCTCATGGTTTTTCCCTTTTGTTCTGATTCTTCTTTCACAACATGACTAATGTGGAAATACATTTAATATGATCATACATGTATAGCCTATATCAGATCACATGCTGTGTTGGGGAGGTGGGAAGGGAGGAAGGGAGAAAATTTAGAACTCAAAATCTTATAAAAGCAAATGCTGAAAACTAAAAATAAATAATTTCTTTTAAAAAAGAAGAAATGGCTTGCTCATACTCTTATGGGACAGGCTGTTCTTTGTGCTAACCTATCAATGGGAGCCCACAAAGCCTTTTAGCCATTTTGGCTTTCTGCCTTTCAGCAAAGCTAGGATTAGACCAAGGTCATGGTAAGGTAAGCTTTTTTTAGCCAGCACTTTCTCTAGTAAGTGTGTATTTAGAGTCAATATAAAATTGCTTCTTGGAAACAGTCACCTGTATCTACTTTTTATTTAAAGGTTGAATAGCAATTGCTATTTGAATAAGTATAAAATGTCATTCATTTTTCAACTTCCTAAAGTAGGGGGCAGAATAGACTGTTTTAAAGAAAATGTATAAGCCTGGTAAATTCTAATTGCTTAGGTCAAATATTCTGTTGTCTTTTATTATTTCCAAAGCAAAGAGCTTTGGGGGAAATTGTGGAGAGCTCAGGCAATGTCTTGCCTCTTCTCCACCATCTTGGCTCTGCCTCTTCCCAAAGCAAAGAGCCTTGGAAAGCTCTGCATAGAAAATATTTCCAAAAAAGAGGATGTATCTTCAGTGAAGGTCTTAATTCAATTGGTGTGCCCTCTGGTGGCCTGTTCCTTTCTCATATCTCATTTCTATTTATTTCTGGAGAAAGCTGGAGTGGTAGTGACCCCTTTTGGCAACCCCAATCACAGTATTTCTTTTAGGAGAAAATATTCTGCTTTGGGATAGGTATCAATTCCTAGGCCCACTGTCTAAGACAGATATAATTTTAGATTTTATTACCCCTATCCATCTCATGCCATCCATGTGTTTAAAAGTCAGGGGAGATTAAAAAATGAATGAGCTCTTTATTTATTCTTGGTAAAATGTACTTGTTGGGAACTTTGTAGAAAAAAAGATAGTTTAGGTACAAGTTAGATTAGATGACTTCGAGGCTCCATTCTAACTGTGAGTCTTCTATTCTAATACCTAATATGGAAAACAATCATACTGATGATCTCATATATATATGTTGTTTTAAGTCCAGAATAAAAATCTTTTATTCAATCCAATCAAATGAATCTATCTTCCTACAAAATGAAAGGTAAAGGAACTGGGATCATTTTGCCTGGAAAAAGGAAGGCTGATAGATGTCAAAGTCATCTTTAAAGCTATGAAATTACATAGCAAGAAAAGAGACTCAAAGTTACCTGTTTCCAATAAGGAAGTGAAAGAGGAATGGGTAATACGTAAAATGAATGATATGTTTCACTATGTAGGGGAATTTCCTGGCAGTGAGTTGTTAAACACTATGATGAGCTTCTAAGAGAGGTTGAAACAAATCCCCCTGTATTCTACGTGATCCCCATTCTTTTGCTCAATGATTGAGCCAAAGTGACCCAACCTGCAGCTCCTTGGAAATGGCTCCATCTCTTAGCCTTCTGCCTTTGTACACTGTCCCCCAGGCCTGTGGTACAATCCCTTATCTCTACCCTCAGAAGTTCTAGTCTCCATCAAAACTCATTTCAAGCAAGACCTTTTCAATAAGGCCTTTCCAGATCCCTCCTCTCCCAAACTGCCTTGTTGTGTTTGTTTTTGTATACATTGTGCATCTTCTTAAATGTGGGCATGTGGTCTCCCTTAATGGAATGTAAGCTACTTGAGGGCAGGGATTATTTCATGTTAGTCTTTCTCTGGTACACTGATGCCTAATAAATATTGATTGATTGATTTATTCTACAATGAGCTTTAAAACTAGAATATATTCTGAGCTGACTGAGGCAGCTTATATGTTGTCATAACTAAGGGCAGGAATGTGGTCACATACAGCTCTGTGATATTAAAACTTATAATCAAAAAGCATAGCTGGTGGAGCCAGGACAGAGGAGTACAGGCAGCAACCTGACTGAGCTCGCCCAACATTCCCCTCCAAAGAACTTTACAGTAACTCCTCAAATCAAATTTCGGAGCAGCAGAGCCAACGAGAGACAACTTAGGAGGTCTGCAAGGGAGGTCTGTGACACCAGGGTGGGCGTCAGCCCATATCAGCACACTGTGACCACTGATAAAATGGTCAAAGAAGGTATAAGCAGGCAATTTTGGGAAGAAGAAATCAAAGTTATCAATAATCACATGGAAAAATGCTCTAAATCACTACTGATTAGAAAGATGCAAAATAGTAACTGAGGTACTACACCTCACACCTATCAGAAATAACAAAGGCTGGAGAGTATGAGGAAAAATAGGGATACTAATAAACTGTTGGTGGAGTTGTGAACTGGCCCAAATATCCTGGAGAACTTTTGGAATTATTCCCCAAAAGCATAAAAAACTGATTACACGTTTTGACTCAGCAATACCACTACTAAGTCTGTACTCCAAAGAGATCAAAGAAAAAGGAAAAATACCTATATGTACAAAAAATTTACAGCAGCTCTTTCTGTGTGTTGGCAAAGAATCAAAAATTGAGGGGATACCCATCAGCTGGGGAATGGCGGGGCAGCTACATGGCGCAGTGGATAGAGCTCCGGCCTTGGAGTCAGGAGGATCTGAGTTCAAATCCGGTCTCAGACACATAACACACAACACTTACTAGCTGTGTGACCCTGGGCAAGTCACTTAACCCTGATTGAATAGCAAAAAAAAAAAGAATTGGGGAATGGCTGGACAAGGTGTGCATATGACTGTGACAGAGTACTATTGTGCTATAAGAAATAATGAGGGGTGTGGTTTCAGGAAAAAAAAATATGGCAAGACCTATATGAACTGATGCAAAATGAAGTGAAAAGAACTGAGAGATCATTGAACACAATAACAGCAATGTTCTAAGGATGATCAATTGTGAAAGACTTGGCTACTCTGATCCAAGAAAATTCCAAAGGACTCATGATGAAAAACTCCTATCCACCTCCAGAGAAAAAACTGATACACTCTAAGTGCAAATTGAAATATAATTTTCTCACTTTCTTAATTTTTTTCACTTTTTTTGCAATATGGGTAATACGGAAATGTGCTTTGCATGATTTCACACATATAATTGATATCATTTTCTTGCCTTTCAGTGGGTTGGGGAGGCTTTGGAAGGAGGAAGACAATTTGGAACTCAAGATTTAAAAAGAAGAATGTTTAAAATAAATAATAAATTTATTTTTTAAAAGAGAAAATTTATGGAGGCAAGAGTTAGAACGTTTAGTGCAAGAAACAAGGATGCCAGTGACAGTGAATTATGGATTATGGGAGGTATGGGGTAAGGCGTGAGAAGACTGAGAAGTCAGGAAGAGGTGAGGTTATGAAGGACTTTAAATGGAAAAATAGAAAATCTTATATTTGATCATGGAAATGATCAGGAGCCACTGGAGTTTATGAAAGGAGGGGGTCTGTGTTTTAGGAAGATCAAGTTGATAGTTGAGTGGACAGCGAATTGTAATGGGGAGAAATTTGAGGCAGGGAAACCAACTGAAAGGCTATTGCAATTGTCCAGGTATGAGATAACAAAGGTCTCTCTATGAGAGATATTACAAAGGATAACAACCTAGGTTTTAAACCTTGGTGACAAGAAAGATGCTGGTGCTCTCCATAGTAACAGGGAGAAGGACTGGAGAGAAAGATAAGTTTGGTTTTAGACATGTCCAGTAGTCAGTTGGAAGTAAGAGTCTGGAAGTTAGGGTGAGATAAGTAGATCTGAGTATCATCAGCATGGAGATGATAATGAATCCATGGGAGTTGATAAGATCACAAAGTGAAATGTAGGAAAAAGTGGGGGAAAAAGAGAAGATAGGGCAGAGTTTTAAGGGACACCCACAATTACTTGGATAAGAGAAGGGGGTGGTAGGAGGTAAGAGGTCTCATTTCTTAAAAGTTTACTTAATCTTTTGGGTTTAAACATCTACTTTTTTTTTCCTTAAGCTGGGAATTGTGATAAAGCTATTGATCAGCTACATAAAAAGAAAGCATAGCTATGTGTACTTGAAATCCTGAGAAGTTCAGATTTAATTTCCACGGTTCTTGGATCACAGTACATGTTGAAATGCTCACCGGTTTTTCACTCGGGTTTTAGACTCGCGATACCATAGGCTGAATTCCATTGCACCTGAAATATCAATAGCCAGACCTCCCTGGAACTCCACATTGGCTTTCAGCCCAGACTGCAACTGGATCACCTAGAAGCAGAGAAGAAGCCACATGTTAATGCAGACACTTTCCAAAGGCACATTTCCATTAGGCCTCCATCTTCTCTTCCCCCCAACCCCAGTGGAAATTCAGAATGGAAAGTTGCAGTCGGAAATACTCAGAGTCAATTTTCAGAACATGGCAAAATGTTAAGTTTTCCATTGGGATGCCATTTAGGAAGCACATTTCCCAGTGCATGGAAAAAGGTCATATTCTTCCACTAAAAGAGGGATGAAAATAATGTTTAAAATGCAGGTGATCAAATACATTTATTTTAAGAACTGTGATATTTTCTTTGAGTGCCAAGAAACCTAAGACTTACGAGGGATTTATTCCCATTTTGTTGTATTCTTTTCCACAATTGCTATTATGATTACAAGCTAGGAGAGAGGCTGACTACCTTATCTAGACTTGCATACACCCCTGCACTAGGAGAGCACTATTTATAAGTCAAGTTTAATC
This sequence comes from Vombatus ursinus, assembly GCF_900497805.2. Taxonomy (NCBI): domain Eukaryota; kingdom Metazoa; phylum Chordata; class Mammalia; order Diprotodontia; family Vombatidae; genus Vombatus; species Vombatus ursinus. The sequence goes on along the minus strand of NW_020949753.1, from coordinate 413,865 downwards.
AATATTTGACAAATGAATGAGTTACTTAAGCAAGTCCAGCATTTGGGAAGTGTTATCAGATTTTGAAAAATCTTACAGATGGAAACAAAAAAATAGAAGAATTAATCAATTAACAAGGATCGATGAGCCATGCCCTGTGCTAGGGATATAAAGATAAAAATGAAACAGTCCCTGCCCTCAAGGAGCTTATATTCTACAGGAAAAAAAAAACAAATACACATATGAGTATATACACAATATATTCAAAGTAAGTACAAAATAATTTGGCGGGGAGGAAGATTAGCCACGGACACCATGCACAGTCTTGCTCCCCAGGGGTGACGTTGGTAAAGTACATGCTCTCTCCGGGAATGGATCACTTATAATTTGAAGGATCTAAACGATGGCTTCCTTGTATAATACACAACATCTCTCCTTTGAGTTCTCATTGGCATGTTCTCATTCACCGCATGGAAAGTTTTAAGACGGTCATTTCTTAGGAGGAGAAAAGGTCCAGAAGCCAAGAAAAGCCCACCTTTCCTTGAACCAAGATGCATTGGGCAGAGCCTGGGAGCAGAGGGATGAGTCAGCCGGCCTCTCAAGGCCCTTCATCCCCACTCATGGGCTGTGTGAGCTCTGGACACCTGTGTCCTGGTGGCCAAACTGGCAGTAAGAAGCATCAGTTGCTGAGGTGGTGTGCAAGTTCCTGGAACTGATGATCAAGTCAGGAAAGGGCTGGCAGGCTGATTTAAAATAAAGCCACAATTCGAGTTTGCTGTTTGACCTTTGGCATGGCAGCAAGTCAGCAGCAAAGAGTAACTGGCCTCACAGGCATTTTCCAGACAAGCTGGGCAGTGCGGTGAGAGGCCCAAACCCTCTGGCCTGGGTCTGTGGTGATAGTTACCTCCAATTCCTGACATTTTCAGCAAGTGCAGATCAGGGAGGTGGCTGGACCCATGTGATGTGGGGGTCAGTTTTAGAAGGGATAATAGCCCTGGGGCTGAGCAACACCAGCCTGAGTTTAGATAGACATGCAAGCCTTAGAACATCACTGATTCTAGCAAGATGCCCAACTTCTTTATATAACTGACCTACTCAGCCTAAATCAATTATCTTTTCATCCACTACAAAACAAAATCACCCCCCTCCCTCCACACAAATAGACCCCTATTTTATTCTCTAAAGGAAAAGATAGATGCCAATCTACCAGGATTTCCAACAAATGAGGCAGGAAATCTTAAGCAAAGGGGATATAAACCCAATTATTGAGGAACTCAAAAAGTATAATTGAGGCTTGCCCCTAATTTCAGTTTAAAAGATAATTTCAGATGAAAGTCCAAGCTTCTCAGTGCATTCATCTGAACCCAGATAAGCATTTGAGAGCAGAAGTGAAAATCCCTGTATCTCTGCTTAGGCTACACTATTATGATGGCCGGAGCCTAATGAATTATAATTAATATAAAGGAATATGAATGAAAATAGCCAGAGAAAATTGCACATAATATATTCTCTCAGTCACTTCTTTCTAATTAGTGGTGCTTCAAAACCATGTCATCCCAGGCTCACTAGCTTTCCTTTTCTTTCTTTCATTTCTCAGGTTGAGACGCCGAGATTGGAGAATGGGCTGATTCGTACCTCACTGCTTTATATCCAGGGGTCTCACACCCCAGATCTACCACTGGGAGAGACCTCAGAGGCCATCCGGATCAATATATTTTCAACATTTTATAGAGGAGGAATATCAATAATTAATATTTTACAGAGGAGGAAACTGAGGCTTAGGCAGATTAAGTGATTTTCCAGAGGTCACACACTTTCTCTTTCCTCCATACTCTCAATCGAGCCATCTACCAGGACACCAGGCCTAGACAGCTGTGGGCATCTAGCCATTTGCCCTGATGTGAACTCTCTCCTCTCCTGCCCCTCTCCTATCTCTTGCTTAGGGAATAATATTTAATTTGGCATTAACTTTGCTAATGAGTAGGTCAGTTATATAAAGAAGTTGGGCATCTTGCTAGAATCAGTGATGTTCTAAGTCTTGCATGACTATCTAAACTCGGTAGATGGCACAACCATCTACTACCCTGTAAGCCTGCCTATAATCCCTGTAACTGCCCTGGACCAAAGCTTCTGTCCTCGGCCCCTCTTCCCTAATATGTATTTTATCCCACTATTAAGCTTTTTAATGGCAAGGCTTGTGTCTTTGTTGTATTTGTAAACCTATTCTGTTACAGTGCCTGACACACAGTAGGTGCTTAATAAAAGCTTATTGATTTATCAAGCTTAAAATTCATCTTGCTGGGTATCCTAAGATATTATTTGAAGAAGAGTCAATCTGTCTAATGTGAAAATATGTTTAATAGGAATGTATATATAGAGCCTATATCAGATTACATGCTGTCTTGGAGAAGGAGGCAGGGAGGGAGGGGGAGAAAATTTAAAACTCAAAAGCTTATGGAAGTGATTATTGAAAACCAAAAATAAATAAATTAATTAAAAAAACAATATTGCTGTTACTGTTAAAAAAAAAGAAGAGTCAGTCTGTGATAAATGTATATACCATGGTGCTCACATTGCATAAATACAGAATGCTAAAACAGACCCCAGATTCAAGAAAGCTCTTCCCATGGCCATGATCCTAATACCTGGCACCAATATGGTGCTTTAAATTTCAGAGTTCTTTTACATCACTTATGTAATGACCCTGTGAGGTAGGTACTACCAGGTATTAGCATCCTCATTTTACAGATGAGGAAATTAAGAATCAGAGAGGTTGAGTATCCTGGCTGTGGTCACCCAGTGTCAGGGTGAGATGTGAAGCCAGGGCTTGCTGATTTCTTGACCAGCAATCTCTTGACTAAAGCAATACTTTCTCCGTAAGCTAGTGTGCTGTTTCTGGGGAGAAATGGTCTTGTTTCATTGTGGCTTTTGATGAATGTTTTAAGCTTATAGGAAATATAATGGATCCTCGAAGAATAGGCCTTCCACGTACCAGGCACTGTGCTAAATGCTGGAAAAACTGCTTCATGACTGAACTCAGAGCTCTGGCCTGGATCCGTGGGGCAGGGCTGCCAGAGGACTATTTTCTTGATGAAAGAGATTATGATGTATTGTACTGTAGTACAAAGGAATTCTCCTTTATCTTCTGAATTGTGAGAAAGTTCTTTCATATAGACAGCAGCAGCATTTATACAGAATTTATCTAGTGCTATAAGATTTGTAAAGCATTTTATAATATTATCTCATCTGATCCTCACAATCCTGGGAAGGAGGTACAATTATCATTCCCATTTTACAGATGAGGAAATGGAGGCAGGCAGAAGTGAAATGACTTGCACTAGGTCACACAACTAGTGAGTGTCTCAGGCTGGATTTGAACTCAGGTCTTTCTGATTCCAGGCCCCACATTCTATCCACTGTGCCAGTTAGCATATAGGAAGTGCCTAGGGTTATGGTTTTGTAAGATGCTGTGAGGGAAATATCAAAGTATTATCGTATTTGAGACAATGCCTCAAATTTATTGGATGCCTCAAACCTTTTTTCTGAGAACTATGAGATGCAGAGGACAAGCGCATGAATTTGTTTCACATATTCCCCCTTATTCGATTTAGCACTAGAAGACTCGGTTCACTTTCAGGCTTAGCTACTCACTAGCTGTGAGATCCCGGGTGACCTTGGACAAGTCTCTTAGCCTGCCTGAGCTTCAGTTTCCTCAGCTCTAAAATGAGAATAATAATAGTCCCACTACCGACCTCACGAGGTTGTTGTGCGGACCCAGTGAAGGAATGCGAGTACGGCACTATGACGTACATCACAAACGTTTCTGCTTCAGGAACAAACTTCTCTCGGGCATGCTTTGTTGCTGCACTTTGGACAGCTCCCTGCCCTGCTGACATTTGGGGAGCGGGCTCTTTCCTGGCTATTGAGAAGCTAGCTACCCACTAAGCTGATTCTGCTAGCTAGATGGCTTACTTTGTCTGAGTAGCAATACTCCTAGCGCAGGAGGGCAAGCACAGAGTAATTCATCTACCCTGCTTGGTAGAGCAGGGCATCTGCTGCCAAGCTTTCTTTCAATGTCAGCACTTGACCTAAAGTGATATGTGTCCCTGCTCCTGGGAGCTGCAAGTCGATCCATTACTGGTGTGCTCTTCAAAGTCAATGCTTGCCCTTACAGTCACTGGAGTCCTACCAGAGGAGTCACTTTGCCCTGGGGAAAGTCTGCTTATCACGCTCTGGTTTAACGAAAGGAGAGTATGTCCATCTTTCCTCCCAACTGATTCACACACTGGATTATGACCCCAATGGGACTGGTTCTGGATTCAGCTCGTCTGTCCCCACTGACTGACCACCACGGATAGAAGATGCACCAGGAGGGATGGAACTGTCTTGAGACTCATTTTCTCCAGTGTGGTCTCCTCCATCTCCATTCATGCTTCTGGGCATTTTCTCCTATTTATCCTGTACATATCTTGCTTAAACATAGTTGTCTTCAAAGCATCTCCTCCATTAGTCTGTGATGTCCTTGAGAGAGGGCCCGTTTTTTGTTTCTTTTTGTACCCCCAGCACTTAGTAGAGTGCCTGGTATTAGTAAGCGCTTAATAAATGTTGATTGATATTCAATGTGAGAAATGCCTAAATACATTTTAGGTTGTTTTTAAGAGACATCTATCATCAGTACAACATTCTCACAGAGACTGGATTACAGTGTGAAATTCTGATATGATGAAAGAACTAATCTTGGGGGAGCTAGAGTAAAACAATCTCTTCACTTTTCTAGTTTCCAAATCCTATGATTCTATCATAAGAGCTGATGTTGCATAACTTTTAGCTGAAACAAGCGGTGACAAAACAGACAAAAGTGAAAGAATTGTGCTGCCGGAAGTACCTTAGAAAGCATCTACTCTATGCCTCTCACTTAACAGGTGAGGAAATGAAGATTCAGAAACTGGATTGAACCAAGGTCATGAAGAGAGAGATATGGGAAGTGGGGGCAGGGGGACAAGCATTTATTAAGCTCCTGCTATGTATCGGACACTGTCCTACCATTGTCTCACTGGAGCCTCATCACAATCCCATGAAACAGGCACTCTTACTAGCTGAGAATAGAACTATGCTCTCCTGATTTCCAGTCCAGAGCTCTGCATTTATTTTTTTAAGTTAATACAAATAAACCAACAAAATGTCCAACCAGCAAAAAGAGTAAGGCTTAGAGTTGCTAAGTACACAACCCAGTAACCTTTTACAACTATACCCAGTCATGAGTTGGAACCAACTCATATTAGATCATGACAGCCTATTGTTAAATTTTCAGTGTATTTGCACATCAGAAATTGCCAACCCTACAAATTAGAGCTTGATTTATGATTTTGTTGATTGTCTAGACTTAATAAAATGATGGAAAAAATTGTTAATAATGTTAAAAAGTACCTTATGTACACCCCCCCCAGCTGTTAAATATCTACCAGCACATCCCTGCTTATATCTACGATGCAGTGCCACGAATGTTGTTCCTAAAATTGTCATGCTAAAAGAGTCATGAAATGGGACTGATACATTTCAAAAATATTTTTGGCAAAATGTTTAAACCAAAAGGATTTTTTTAACCTTCTTTAATCATTCAAATATCCATTCCTCAAGCATCTAGGTAACTGAAGTTTAACTACGAGAACAGGTTTGTTGCCCTCTTGTTAAAGCACTATGTTACCAGATTGTGAGCTAACCAGGGATGTTGATAAAGTCCTTGATGAGGAAGACAAGGATCAAGTGAATAATGTACAAGTAATGTCCGAGTGTGCAAGAGGCTCCTCGGTGCTTACTGGTGACCAAAAGTGAATAATAAAAGGAATCCCATTCTCCGCAAGTGTTGGAATAGGAGGGGAGCCATGTGAAATTCTGCTAATGTGAGCAAATTTTATTTAAAGTCTTCATGAAATGTGATCCTGGGGCTAATTTTAGAACCATTGATGTAGACCTAGAAGGAATCATGGAGACCACCTGTTCTAATACCAAACATACACATAAGGAAACTGAGGCACACAGAGGTTAAGTGGCTTGCCCAAATACACACATATACAGAAAGAGACAGGATTTGAATTCAGGTCCTGACGCTATAGTTAGTGATTCTCCCACTGTATCAGCAAAGCCAATAGTCTAGCAAGGGTAGAGATTAGCAGCAATGGCAGACATGAATTTTGATGTCATCTCGTTCTGGTATCTGCCTTCAGGACAGACTTTGCTCTAAGTTCTCTTGCTTGGCAAAGCCAAGGGGACGGGACAATCCCGTGCCTGCTTCATGACATCAACGGTGGCTTCCATGGGGGCAGCTGGGTGGTGCAGTGGATAGAGCACCAGCCCTGGATTCAGGAGGACCTGAGTTCAAATCTGGCCTCAGACCAAACCCTTGACACTTACTAGCTGTGTGACCCTGGGCAAGTCACTTAACCCCAATTGCCTAAAAATTAAAAAAGCAGCTTCCTCCATATTTCCTTTGTGTCATCAGTACCAATACTTTCCCTCTGTGCTGAAGAGTGAGCAGGGCATTTCTTAGCAAATGTATAAATGTGCAAGAGGCTCCTCGGTGCTTACTGGTGACCAACAAAGAAAAGAGGCGGAAGGTGAGGACCAGGTGGAGACGGGAGTGAGTGACGGCGGCCTCACTGGTTACCTGGGAGTAATCCGTCAGCAGGACGAGTCCTTTCACCACACTGATGGGGTCCCCAGACGCTGACAGCATCTTGGCCATCAAATCGCTGTATCCGCTGAAAAAGGTGACCGGTCTGAGCTGGACATCAAACAGGATGGCAGACATGCCGGCAAAGGAATCAAGGTTCTCCTCGCCCTCATCAGGGGTGGCTGCAATCAAGGCTTCTAGTCCTTGAGCTTCAATAACCACCTGGAAAGAGAAAGACTGCCGTGACATCCGCGGCCTGGCTGCCCAGGAAGAACACGGCTCGGCGGACGGGGGACGCGGGCCGTGACGGTTAGCAGCCGGAGAGCCCAAGCGGTTGCCGGAAAGGTCAAGTATCCAGAGCAGAGGATCTTAGCCTCATCTGTCACCCCTTGGGCATCCTGGAAACCTTTCCAGAATAACCTGCTTAAATAACTGAAGGGAATGTTAAATTTCAGTTAGAGATTAATAAAAATAAAGATGTATTTTTTTTTCTATCCAACTTCATAGACTCCCTGAAATCTATCCTGGGGTCTGCAGATTGCAGGTTAAGAACACCCGATCTAAAGGAAGGTATCTGGTATATGAGGCAGGGTTCAGGAAGGACAAAGAAAAGAACTGGTCAGGATGAGAAATGCTTTAATCTATACCGTGGGGGATAGTATTTGCTCTGCTGAGACCACAGAGCCATTGGAATATTGAAGCATAACCAATACAGGATCACAGATATGGACCTGGCAGGGGCCTCGGAGACTGGGTAGTACAACGTGCTCATTTTGCAGATGAGGAAACTGAGGCTCAGCAAGGCGAAGGCACTTGGCAAAGATCACCCGCCTTGAACTTTAGGTCACAGTGCGGCTACTGAACTCAGAGCTAAGATGCTTATGCAGCTGTGTTTTCCCTTAGAAAATGAACATCTAACTAAAATGCAGTAAAGTCTGGGAAGCAGCACTCAGTTCCGTGAGTTAGCTTGCTTGAATTGGGAGCCCCAGCTGGATCCCTTCAGCATTCCAGGGATTCTGGAGAAATTTCACCTGGAAGGCTTAAACCTAGACTGTGTATGAGGTCCAGAGCAGAAGGGTCCCTAGTGGGAGAGGGAGGCCCAGTGGGGTGGGGGAAGGAAGGACATTCAGTTGACCTAATCCCTTTGGAGAGAGCCCCATGTCTTGGGAACTCTATCCAGATTTTCCCTGTGAGTGGAGAAACTTAATTCCCTTTCCCCTTTTCTTTTCACTGGGTTAGAGAAGGCCTTTGCAAGGACCGAGACATGGAGAGCATTTTGTAAAACGCTGTCTGCTTGCTAAAACTGTATCACCTTGCATTTGGGAATGAGTGTTCTGTTTCAGTCCACTAGCTATAGTAAGCCTGCATCCGTGTGGAGAAATACTAGTTTTAAGATTCTTTGAGAATGGTGCCACATGGACTTTGTGAAAAGCACTCTGGTTTGATTTGCAAGGGACAATAAATGCATAAGTTCACAAGGAGGTATTTTTCATCAGTATTATTCAGGACAATGAAAAGAATCATATCTTTTTTTGGATGAGGCTAAAGGTCTGGAAATTGGCCATTCATTGAGTGCTATGCTCTATTCTTTCCATCTCTAGAAATACCATGAAAAGAACACAGCTAACTTTTCAGACTTGTCATATTAAATTAGTCAGTCTAAGAAAGTCGGGTACTCCTTGTGACATGATACTGGTAGAGGAAACCCAAATAATTATTACTTGGGGTTCTAGGGAATTACATTAGTAGATCAAGTCAAACTTTTGTGAGAAAGGTGAGGGACGAGGGGCACAAATTATATTTTATGACAATGTGAGCCTGGTCGTGAATTTTTTCATAGGTTCATTTTTTAAAAAAAGTCATACATATATCTAGTACATTTTCTGATGTTATCATCAGTCTCTTGCAGAAAATTTTACCACGGCTTAAACCAAAATCATTACTAACCTTAGTTTTTATAGTGTCCATCTTTGGTAAATTTTGACCTCTGCCCAATTTTTTTGTTTGTTTAGTGAAAATGATAATTCTCTACATGGAAAGAGAATTACCTGGCTAGCATGAAGATGAATATCCTCCAAGTACTGAAAGATGTTCAAGTTACTTCTCCGTAAAATACCAGAGCCAGAGTAGAGAATATCAAGGCTGTAAGTGGATGCTGAATGAGAATCACCTAATGGCGACAAAAGTCCAGGTTGTAAGTTAGTAACGATTCCCCACAAACATACAAGCCAGGGGGTGAAGGAGAAAAGAACAAGGGCTATTTGTCCAGTTACTTACGTTCCATATAGCCAGTATAGGCAGAGGAGGAGCCACTCTTGGAGAAACGGTTGTAATTGTGAACAACCATTTCTTTTAGGACTCGCCGGACCATTTTGCTGCAATAGACAAAAAGAGAAAGCTTGTATTTTAGTGGTAACAAAATGTCTCTTTTCCAAGTTAAATTTGGCTGGGCTTGAAGGAGACAGTGCAGAGAGAGAAAAAGAAAAACTAAATCTTCCTAATGCTATTCTAAGATTAAAGGAGAGGAAGGAGAGAAAGACACGTTACAGCTCAACTCTTCTATTTCTTTGACATTTGGAAATTAATTCAATGCAAAAGTGAGAGTTGTGAGAGGGTATCCAGTAGAAGAGGAACCTGCTGAGCTGATTAGGTGGCTGGATCCCATTAACAGGATGCAGCTTGTATGAGGAAAATGAGTGTAGGATCACTGAACCCTTTGTGTGGAAGATGTACCAAAGCAGAGGTGGTCTAAGACATTGGTAGAGTGAAAGTGAGTGGCCTTTGAAGTCTGGAGGACCCAAGTCCAAATCCTGCCTCTGGCATGTGCTATTGGTAAGACCTTGGACAAATTACTTAACCACCATGGGCCTCAGTTTCCTCATTTGTAAAATGAGGGTGTTGGTAGAAGGTCCTAGCCAGGACTCAATCTATGACCTATAGACCTAGAGGTTTTTTTCTAGATCCTCTTAGAAGATCACGAGTTAAGGAATTGCAAAATAGAAGAAACTGAAGCTCAGAGAGGCTGTAATTTGTCCAAGCTCCCTCAGAGCCAAGGCCCTTGTGACCTGCTCAGTCCTTTATTCTTTGCATTTCACTACATGGCCTTACTTTGTATTTTAACAATTTTATACTAAGACTGGCTATAAAGAGAGGCAGTGTGGCATAATAGATAAAGACCTGGCCTTGGAGCCATGTAGACTGGCTACATGACCCTGGGAGGGGTCTGCTGGGAAATGTTTGACAGCTGAGAATGCAGGACACATTTCAGTTTAATCTTCATTATGAACATTTTCTCCATCATTTTCTTAAAGCCTAGACAATCAACAAAATAAAAGTGAGCCCCAACGTGTAACATTTGGGATTTCTGAGGTGTTCACACAGAAAATCTAACAGTAGCCTCTGGCTGGCCCCAACAAAATCCTGGACCGAGTGCCTCACGTAACTCTCTGAGAAAAATGGCAAAGAAGAGGTGTCAGTCTACACTGGTAGAGGATGGTTCCTCACTGGCAGTCACAGATCTGGTTCTTCCTGTGCTCCCTCCACTGGACCCTCCCACGAAGCTGTGAAAGTAGGTCCTTCTGACCATGAGGCAGGTTCTCGATCCATCACACCACGCTGCCCCCTTTATAACCAGTCCTAGGAGAAAATGCAAAGCAAAGCAGCACGGCGGGGGCGGGGATCAGAGTCCTGGGTCATTGGGCAGAAGAAGCCTCTGGCTCCCTGAGGGATCATGGGAATTTTACCACACCTTCTCTGAGCTTTGCTTTTTTTCTTCTGGACATTGGACAACATAAATCCTGAGGTCCCTTGGCACACATACAAAAGACCTAAGGGAATGAATAGTATTCATGTTTTGGGCATCAGCACAATACTAATGCGGGATGTGTGTGCGTGTGTGCGTGTGCACATGTGTGTGTGTGTGTGGTTGGGGGGGGCGGTTTTCTTCTCCAGCCTGCTATGTGCCATCTTCAGCAGAACCTCAGCCTACTCTTTAGTTCTGGACAATGGGACACCACCAACCTTGGTCTGGTCCCACACAGACCACCTGAAGGGATACTCTACCTTGAAGGCAACTGAAAGCGCAGAATGTCCTGGACCATCGATAGCATGTATTTGTCCATTTCTTTGGGGAGCTCGCCAATAGAAAGCAGGAGGTTTTTGACTTCCATGTAAGACGGATTATTATTCAGGATGATGGTGGCTGCGGTGGTACGCACTGTCTTTTCATGGACCCTCCGATTCTGGTGGTAAATCCTGTTCATGACGGTCTTCACCTGGGCACAGGAAAGTCCGTTTTAGTCAGGGCAGATCTAGCTCTTTGGCACCCAAGTTTCCATTCAAGGCTGGAGGGCAGCAAGGGGGCTCTGGCAAGACTGGTGTTCACACCAGTCCCTTGGAACAATTCTCAAAGGATGCTTTCCTGCCTTCCTGCCTTCTCTGCCTTTTATCCTCCCTGCTCTAAATCACCATAGAAAATCCACTGTGAATGAATGCAGCATTTTGTGGTCACAAAATGGTGTTTTTTTTTGCTTCTATTTTCAGAGAGGCAGCTAGGTGGCCCGGTGGATAAAGTACCTGGCACAGTCAGGATAGACCTGAGTTCAAATCCTGCCTCAGACATTTACTAGCCGTGTTATCCTGGACAAATCACTTGACTTTTCAGCTTTGGTTTCTTCATTTGTAAAATGGAGATAATAATAGTGTTACTATGAGGATTAAATGAGATAACTACATGTAAATTGCTTTACAAACCTTAAAGCACTATATAAACGCCAGCTATTATTATTAGTCAACAAGTATTTGATGTGTCTAGATGCCACACTAACCATGTGACCTAGGGCAAATCACTTAACTTTGGGAAATTGAGTTTCCCCATCTGTAAAATGGGGGTAATTACAGCACCTACTTCACAGGATTGTTGTGAGGATCAAAAGGGGAAAGATCTGTAGAGTGCTTTGTAAACTTTAAAACAAGACAAATGGTAGCTCAGAGCCTACTGTGTGCTTAACACTCTGCCAGGCGTTTGGAAACTTTTTTTCCCTTTTACTATCTATGGCTCCCTCATTCCTTAGACCGGATCCTCAGAGACTTGTTTGCTGCTCTTGAGTCTAGACATAGAAATCATCTGGGGAGGGTCTAGGGACTCTAAGGTACAGGATAAAACAGCAGTGCCACACTTATCTGGAGCACACATGCACGCACGCACACACACACACACACAACCTCCCCTATTTGGTTAAACAATGACTTTGAAGAGACCACAAAGAAGTCAGAAGGGCTTTTTAGCAAGCACAATGGATGTCTCAAAGTCTATAGAACTTTATAAGTGTGCTAATAAATCCACACAAATAAGAGAAAAAATAAATGGCGAAAATACTTAACAAAAGTTCTTTGCCCTGATGGAAAGGAAAAAGAGCCCTTTGAAGCAAGTGATGTCATTTTATATAAATTACTGGAAGGAAAAAAAATGTGCCTGTTAACTTGCCTTGTTTTGCAATTACAAGTATCCTTTTAACTGTCCATGCAACACTGATAACTGCAGTCAATTCTGGCCCCAGGCCTCCACAGTAAGTGAGAGCCCTCTCACCTCTGGCCTCTAGGCTTTTGTACCAGAACTAGGGACCTACCTCTGCCTCTCACCCCACATGCTAGAAGGAGAAAAAACAAATCAACATTAGAGCTGACTTTGTATTTATTTGGCATCTATTTGGCTATCATGTGTGCACATGCTGTATTCCAAGTAGAATGAAAGCTCCCTGAGGGCAGGGACTGTTTTGTTTTTGTCTTTGTATTTCCAGGGCCTAGTGCCCTAGGAGGCACTAAAATGAATGCTTGTTAAACTGAACCAAATTAAGCATCCCTTTAAAAAAACTATGTATATTTAATTTTTTTAATTATCCAGGCTATATTTCATGTTATTGGCTATGTGCAAACCAGGCCCAGGGAAGTGGAAAGGTGTGAACCACTGGAAAACATCTGCCTTTAAAGCCCGAGTTCTGTGCTCAGGACCATGGCACGGCATGATGTGGTCCAAAGGTCTGTGACTGTGCCTATGTTTGTGGTGGGACAAAGAGGCAATTAAAAACATGGAAGCTGATATTAGAAGAGACCAAAATTCTTTGTTAGAGCTGTCTGTGAGGCATATGATAGATCATTATTTTTTTTTTTTTTTGCCTTTTGGTGACACAATCGGGGTTAAATGACTTGACCAGGGTCACACAGCTAATAAGTGTCATGTGTCTGAGGCCAGACTTGAACTCAGGTCCTCCTGACCCCAAGACTGGAGCTTATCTACCACACTACCTAGCTGCTCCTGATAGATTATTATTTTGAGTAAAATTCAGTTGAACTGAATGAGGGTGGTTTGCATTTCACTTAAATTGAATCAATCCACAACATTTATAAAGCACCTACTATACGCCAGGCAACATGCTGAGTGTTGGTGATACAAAAACAAAAATGAAACAGTCTGTTCTCAAGAAGCTTACAATCTACCCAGGCAAACAATATGTATAGAAATAAAAGTATATAAAATAAATGCAAACTAATACAAGGTACTTGAAGAGGTCACCAGTAACTGGCAATATCCAGAAAGGCCTGATGTAGGAGTGGCATCTGGGCCCAGCTTTGAAGGAAGGGGCAGAGTCAAAAAGGAAGGGCATTCCAGGCATGGGGCATACGCCTAGGCAAAGGCATGGAGATAGGAGATGTGAAGAAGAGAGAGGGACAATTGGGCTGGACTATATTGTGTGAAGGGAAATAATGGGAAACAAGCCTGGTGAGGCGGGCTAAGGCCATGTTGCCAAGGGCTTTACATGACAGAGCAATGGCATTTGATGCCAGATGTGATTGGAAGCCATGGGAGTTTACTGGTTAACGACAGCTTTTGGGAATTTTGGGGGCGTCTGGTAAATCTTCTTACCTCATTAGTGATGAAAGAGCTGTCGTATCTCTGCAGAGCTGTCGCGGCCAGGTGGCTGATGGACCCATCATCTGACTCTACGTATTTCAGCAGCAATGGGATCCCTTCAGGAAGAAGAGAATTCTTCAGAGCTAACAAATACATCTTCACGTCTTCCTTTTTGTCTGATTTTTCAAGGCCTCCCAGGATCAGCTTCTTGGCTTCAACCACTGCCTAAAGAGAACACGGACACCACTTCAAGACTCTTCACAGTGGGTTCGGGGAGGCGTGGGCTATGTAAGCTTTCTACTCCAGCCAGTTCCCAGAAAAGCTCATGTCCCACTTCATTTTCAACCATTTATTTCTTTGATGATATTCTTTACAACACTTCACTTGGATGAGCAAACTAGGACATTTCTCACAGACACAACCACCACGGGTAAACTAAATCTAAATTAAGCTCACTGCTTTATAACAATATCCTGAGGCATTTTTAGAAGCAAGGAACATCATTGGCAATAGGTCTACTAATGTTTTGACATATTTTGCATGTCCAAAGTCATATTTTTCATGCTCAATGGGCTTAAAAGCAAGTAGAATGTAAGCTCCTTGAAGGCAGGGTTTTTTTTTTTTTTAATGTGTGTTTTTATATATAGTACCTAGGTGTCTCTGTCACATGGTGAATTTTGAGCAAATGTTTATTGAATGGAAAACTGTTTCTAAAGGAGAAACTGTCATAGTGACTAAGTGGTCAGTTATACCACATTTTAATGATATCATCAATCAATCAACACGCATTTATTAAGCACCTACCATGTGCCAGATACTGTGTTAGGTGCTGAGGAAAAAGGAAACAAAATCTGCTCTCGGGGGTCTTACATTTCATCATCAATCAATGCATATGGAATGCCTCCAAAATTAACGAGGGTTTTAGAAGTTCAGCTTAGCTTCAAGTGTGATTAGTGCTGAGATTATGCGTATCAGTTTTAAGTTCTTTTTTTAAATTCAGTTTTATTTTATTTTCAGGATTTCATTCTCTTCCTCTCACCCTCTCCGTCTCAACACACACTGAGAAAGCAAGAAAAACAAAACCCGTCACAAATATGTATAGTCATCAGCTTCATAACAATAATAGTGAATATATGTGTATGTATGTACATACATACATATACACACATACATGTACTGTTTACTATGTGCCAGGCATTGTGCTAAGTGCTTTACAATTATTGTCTCATTTCATCCTTAGAATACCCCTGGGAGGTCGATGCTATAATTATCACCATTTTATACTTGAGGAAACTGAAGCAACAGAGGTTAAGTGACTTGCCCAAGGTCACCCAGCTAGTAAGAGTCTGAGACCAGATTTGAACTTGAGTCTTTCTACCTCCAGCTTCAGCACTCTGTGCACTGCCCCTCATTACTGTCTCTTTCTAAGCAGAAAGGAAACAAGTCTAAGCTAAAGGAAATCAGGTCTAAATGACAAGGAAGCCAGAATTTCTGTCATTCACTAATGTCCTTCAGATGGATGGGGACTAGAGCTTTGACGTCACTGGTATAAGGTCAGCAGAGTTTCTCTGCTAGTGCAGGCAGGGGATGCCCCTTCGGCACCTTCTCTGCAGCTTAGGGTCTCAGAGCGCTGCCAGGGGCACTGAAAGGTGCCACAGTCATGGAATCAGTGTGCCTCAGGGGCACGACTCGAATCCAGGTCTCCATGGCTCAAGGCTAGCTCTCTGCCCTTCTCAGCCATTACTAGATGACATTAGGTAATACGCAAAAGGCAAATGGGACTTGGATCCCAGTTGGATGAACTCTTGTCTCCACTCCTATTTGCGTCTTTCTCTGTTTCAAAACTTCCCTAGTTTAGCTGAGGGAAGGGACAAAACACAATTGAAAATGGCTTTGAAATTTTAACATTGGCAGGGGGAGAAAAGCGTATGTTTTCATAAGCTCAGCATCTGCACAGCAGAAAGAACAGCTTTGTTTGATGTTGAGTAATCTGGCTTTCTCTTTTTCAATCATCCTTGGAAGGTAGCTGCGTGTGTGTGTGTGTGTGTGTGTGTGTGTGTGTGTTTTCTTAAAAGAACACAGAGATCTGAATTATATGGAGAAGGGAAGACAGTATCTTGCTCTGTTTGCTACTGCTAGGTGGAGAATTCTTAACCAAGGGTTAGGGGAGTTCAAAAAAGAGGATATAGACCATTTTAGAATACATAAATTTATAAAAAATTTTACGTTAACAAAATTGATGTGGTAAGGATAAGAAAGATTGGCAATTGGGGGAAAATAGCTTTGTATTGCTAATAAAAGTCTGATATTCCAGTTGTAGAGAACATGAACATGTAAGACCGAGAGCCATTCCACAACATGTCATCACTAATAATCAGAAAAATGCAAATTAAAACAACTCTGAGGTTTCACCTCACACCCAGCAAATAGTCAAAGATGAAAAAGAAAGAAACAGTTGATGTTAGAGTCGATGAAAAGACTAGGCCAGTCATATATTATTGGTGGAACTGTGAATTATTCTGAACATTTTGGAAAACAATTTGTACTTATGTGAGAAAAGTCACTAAACTGTCCACACCCCTTAATCCTACAATATGGCATATATCCCAAAAGAGACAAAGACAGAAAGAAAAATCCCATATGTAATCAAACATTCATAGCATACTTTTTCATGTTAGCAAAAATAACTAGAAGGTGGGTCCCCATCAATTGAGGAATGGCTAAACAAACTGTGGCATATAAATAAAGTGGAATATTATTAGACCAAAATAAAAAATGAATATGAGGAATTCAGATAAACATAGGAATACTTGTGTGAACTGATGCAGAGTGAAATAATCAGAACCAGGAAAGCAAGATGCACAACGACAAAAATGTAAACAAAAACCCAAATATCACATAAGTGTCCTGACCAATCTTGGCTCTTAAGAAGAGAAAAGGAAATGAATCTCTCTCCTTTTGTTGAGCCAGTGGGGATACAGTGGGGAGACTAGGCTATCAGACACCCAATGTGTCATTTAGCTTTGCTTAAGTGTTTCCTTCGTGACAAGGAGAGGCTCACTGACCAGGCATGTGCGGGTGGGGGTGGGGGAAGGATGCGCTGTATTCAGAAATGATTATTATTTAAAAATAAGAGAAATCAGTAAAACTTTAATTTTCAAAAAATGAATACACAGAAATATGGCAGATTTCCCAAGCAAATTAGAGACTTTTATCATATGAAACCAAAATGCACAGATCAAAGATGCATGTAACATCTAAGTAATTAGAAGTAACTAAATAAAATGTTTTCATTGTGAAAACTAGATTTACAGGGGGTTGACTTCAGCCTTCATGGGTTCTCACGAAGCCTTGTCTACATCCAAGAACAAAACTGGACTTAAGGCCCTATGCTAGGCATAAAACAAACACTGGTTGTATGATTGACAAATTGTAAAAGAAATAAATAAAATGACTGTCACTTACTGGGGCCTTGCAGGCTTCATTCTGGCACAATTTCCTGATAAGTGCACCAATGACGATGACGACTGTTTCTCTGATGTCATTGCTTCCAATGGGGTTCCTAAATGTCTTCTGTTAGCCAAATGGAAATAGATATTACTGATAACATTTAAATTTTTCTGCAGTACATCGATGAGTAGAGAAATAAATATTCTACTGTCCAAATAAAATGTTTTTAATCCTCCTAAAATATTCAGTTTCATGCTTTAGGACCCCAACACATTTTCCACAATCATAACGAGAGTGGGGGCAGCTGGTCTTTGCTCCAGGGCTCAACAATTTGGAAGTCACTGATGAGGGATAGCCTTTGGGTTCCTTCAGAAATAGCTGAGATTAGCGCCCAGTTAGAAAAGAAAAATTGGTTAAAATACAATACCAGATGATGTATATTTTCCTCCCTGTGGTGGCTTACCAAGTAGAGCTTCTTCTGCTGACTCGACACTTTCCTGTTCCCTCCCACAGTAATAGCCAATGTCCTCAGGTCTCTCTCTCTCCCAATGGACTGGTATCCCAGGACCTTTCCCCACAAAGGGCATTATGTCCCAAGGTACAAGTTATCTCTCCCCCCAACCTAATCTGTTTTTAAAAGTTTATCTGAGGGCACCTTTTTGCTGATACATGAAAGAACACATCTTGTGGCCTTACCCTGGGCACCAGAATTGCTAGATATGGCCCTGAAATTTAATACACACCTTTGAACTGAAGAGGTATGAGGTAATATAACTTATCAGACAGTGCCATTTTCAGGAACATGGGGACCATGCATGTTCCCCAATGAAGAACTCAATTTTTCTATTGTGAACGGAGCTGATTTTACTGAATTAAGTCTATCTTTTCTATTTAATTGTGCTATTTATGGTGGTCAGTGAAGGAATACTATACTATCTGAAGAACTGAAATTGAATGGTGATCAAGGGCATAGTGCATGTCACATTGCAAACGAGGAATTAGGAAAGAGAAGAACAAAAGATGTCATCAAAGAAATATATGAGTGATTCAGTAAATGGGCTGGCCATGTGGCAGGAGCAAGAGATAAGCCTGGGTGCTCTGCTAGAAGCAGAGAAGCTCCTACCTACCTCCCACCACCACAACACCACACCCTGAGAGTGATCATCTTGAGGTTTTTTTAGGAGGTGACCGGTAGATTCTTTTGATTTCTTTTTTTATTTTCTGGTTCTAAGATATCTGAGCAGTTTTCCTTTATAATTTCTTGAAATAATATCTAGGCTCTTTTTTTGGTCTCAGGTAGTCTGATGACTCTTAAATGATCTTTCCTCAATCTATTTTCTAGGTCAGTTGTTATTCCACATTTTCTTCTATCTTTTCAGTCTTTTGACTTTGTTTTACTTTTTCTTGCTGTCTCATAAAGCTATCAGCTTTCCTTTGGCCAATTCTAATTTTAAAATTATTCAGTTTTTTTCAGTAAAGTTTTGTGCCTCCTTTGGTAAAATTCTAATTTTTACAGAGTTATCTTTAGTAATGTTTTATGCTGTTTTTACAAAGCTATTCATTTTCTTTCAATAACTTTGTTGCATAGGTCTCATGCCCCGCCTTTCTCCTACTACTCTTATTTTGTTTTCAAAATTAATTTTTTGCTCTTTCTAAAAGAAAGACTCTTCTAAGAATTTTTGTTGGGCTTATGTTCAATTTGCACTTTTCTTTGAGGCTTTGTAGATGTTTCCAAATCATTGTCTTCTTCGGTGTTTGTGTCTTTAGCTTTTTATGGTCAGGCTCTTCTGTTTGTTTGTTCATTCTTCCTGCCTGGTTCTTGACTTTAGTTTTATGTTAATATGGGGTTCCGCTCCCTTTTGTGAGAAATGTCTGGCCTGAGCTTCTGTCTTTCTTTGTCCTTCTGCTATTTTCACAGCTTAATCTGGGGGCCTGCAAGTTTCTGATGCTTCTAAGGTAGTGTAATCTGGGCAGAGATTTCTTCACTGCCCTCCTAGCATGAGCTCTGCAAGCCCCTATCCCGGGTTGGACCGTCCAATCTGTTGGATTGTGTGTGGTTGAGTTTCAGCTGGACTTAGTTATCGTTAGCCCACTGGGAAGTTCTGTAGGCTCAGAGACAACGAACTCTTGATTCCCCTTTGGTTGGTTTCCTGCCATGGTTATTCCACTGCAGGCTTCTGTGCAAGGCTAAAGGTAAGAACTGAATCCCCACTCTGATCTTGAGCTCAGTGCCATACAGCTAAGTTTTTAGAAATGGTCCTTGCTCTGTACACAGCAAGGACTTTTCATTCATCCTCTCTGCTGTGAACTGTGACCTGGACCTGGGTAATGGGTGACAGAACTGCCAGTCGGCACCCACCTGTGCCTGTTTCCAGTGTTGGTTCAGGGGGCCCTTTCTGCTCTGGCGCTTCCAGCCCTAGTGTTCAGTCTTAGCCCCCTTACAGTCCCTGGGCATTAGAATGCTCCCCACCACTGCTTCTGCTGCCCCCATGCCACGCTGCTGGCCAACCTGTGTCCCCAGACCTCTCTGTCTAAATCCTTATGCTGCCCTCGTCTGGAAAAGTGACTTACTATGATTTTTTCCCCCTTGGCTTTCTCCATGAGGATTGAGTGTGCTGTGTTTCCTAGATTATTGAAGAGGAGTGAGCTGGCAAAAATGCTGACTATCAGTCCATCATACAGACTCCACTTCCAGAGGCAGATTTCAAACCCAGGTCCTCTGCTCACTTAACCTCTTAGAGCTCCTTAGGGCAAATCTCTAAGACATAAATTGCAGACAAGGTGCTGACCTGAACTCCTAGAGGGAGGTCCATCACCCAAAAGACTTCACAACCCTGAAATCACAGATCCAGTCCCTAACCCTGTGAAACAGTCTAGAAAGTTTTAGTGACAAGTTATGTTACAGAAAATAAACAATCAGAGCGATTATCACATTACTTCACGTAATCCTTGCAGTAATTCAGGTCTAATTTCATCCTTCAATATTTGTATTAATCCTGTTCACTGTATTAAGTGAACCTTTTCCCCCTTTTCCCCGCCTCCACAAATTCACACTGTCCTTTTGTACTTACAAGCAGAGCTTTCAAGAGCGCTTCATTGGGATGGGAGGCGAAACCACAGGCATAAAGAAACCTCTCTTGGAGAATAATATCGCTTTCACTTTTGAAATTCAAAAACTCCAGTATGGCTTCCAAAGAATCCGGGGTCTGAGCAGATGTTATAGCATCTACCAGTTGAGGTCTGTAAGAGAAAACTGCTCACTGTATTTGTATCCCCAGTGCCTAGCACGGTGACTGCCTGTCACGCAGGAGATGAATGACAAATGCTCGCCAAATAAATAAAGACTAACAGTCATGAATATTAGCCTGAACACTTGAGAAAGTGTTTAAAAGTTCAGCTACACACAGATTTTGAATTTTGATCTTTCCAGGGAGATGAGAGATGCCACAAGGAAAAAGAACCTAATGTTCACCCTAGTCTTTGATATAAAATTCTAGTTATAGCCTTTATTCTATTGAATGATTATCTGCTTCATGGATTAGTCACAGCAAATTTCTTGATCCCAGGACATTTCCTCCTTTTGGCTACTCTTTCCTTTCCTACTTATTCTGCACAATGCATCTTCAGAAGAATGCAAACTAATATTAACTAACTGAAGCTAAATATAATTAGGAAAAGTAAATCCATTTGGAAAAAAATCACAAATGAATTCCAGTTCTAGAGAAATGTATTAAGATCAAGATGAGGTGATTAGGTGATATAATTATAACTCCTGACTTGGAGTCTGGAAGACAGTATTTGAATCTAGTCAGAACCTTACTAGCTTAAACCTCTTTCAGCCTCAGTTTCCTTATTTGTAAAATGAGGATAAAAATAGCACCTACCTATCAGGGTTGATGTGAAGATCAAATGAGATAATACAAAGTGCTTTGTAAACCTTTTAAAGTACATTATAAATACAAGCTATTTCATGAAGAGAAACACACGTAAAGCACTTTGCCAATTAAAAGGCACCATATAAATATTGACCATTATCATCATTATTAAGGATTATGTGCACTCCCGTTTTCCACTGTTACAAATGCATGGAATGCTGACCACTGAAAGCTGATACCCTGGGCCTTGCTCATGGCCTTTTCAAGTAACCCAGCGTCCATGCCTCAGATGCCTAAATATTTAACCGACTCTGTACTTGTGGAAGTAGAAAGATGGAGGAAAAAGTCCCTAAGATTCAGGAGCTAGTATTCACTTTATATTTTACTATTTTACGAAGACGGTTACATCTTAAGTGTATATTCCAGCACATGGCCGAGTGCGTGGCCCACAGCAGGCTCTTAATAAATGCTTGCTGACTTGACTCCAGCATGTTGAGGACTTAGACTATGGGGATGGCACTGAGTATGAGTTGGGTGGCCTAGACACAAAACTTCTCCGACGGTGCAGTCCTGGGGAACATCCCTGTGGGCAAGTAGATATACTTAAAACTAATCGCTCTATCAAGAAACATTCACACAATGTGTGTTCTTGGTATGTGCACATACCTATGCATGTTTGTATAATGCCAAACACATACAAAAGGCTTTAATGTTTTAAGGTGCTTTCACATTCAGTGATTCCTCACAAAAGCCCAGCGAGGAAGAGTGGGCAGGGACGATAGAGCCCATTTCTCACAGACAGCTAAACGATTTGGTCACAGTCACATGCATAGCGAGGGACAGAGCCATGACACTTTTCAGTTTAACCTGCATTATTATTACCATTTTCTCCATCATTTTCTTAAGTCTAGACAATCAACAAAATAAATTAGGCCCTGTTGCTTCTCAATTTTCTTTCTTTCTTTTTTCTTTTTCTTTTTTTTTGCTTTTTGGTGAGGCAATCGAGGTTAAGTGACTTGCCCAGGGTCACACAGCTAGTAAGTGTTACGTGTCTGAGGCTGGATTTGAACTCAGGTCCTCCTGACTCCAAGGCCAGAGCTCTATTCATTTTGCCACCTAGCTGTCCCCTGCTTATCAGTTTTCAAAACCGAATAGTACCAAGTGGCTCCAGCCGACCAGGCCCCGGGCAGAGCCAAAGTCAGCCCCAAGGCCACCTGACTTGCAGGACTCAGCTCCTTTTACTCAGCAGATGCACGTGGGGTGAGCCCCTGAGCAATACCACGGCACAAGACTGTACAATCAAACTCTAAAGCAAAAACTGCCGCTTAGCATGGGGCTGGCTAGGAGTGGGCACCTGTTTGGCTGCTGAATCGATACAAAAGTACCTCACTGCTTGGTCAAGTTTGCAAAATACTTGGTCACAACAATCCTACAGAGGTAGGTGTGGCAAGTTGCATTGCTGTCTTGTATAGAGTGGAAACTGAGGACCAAAGAGGTTAAGGAACTTCAAGGTCACACAGCTAGTTACAAGACAGTGGCAGGACTTGAATTAAGATCTGGTGAGTGGGAAGGGAGCTAGGACCAGGATGCAGTCTCCACATTAAATTCCTAAAAGGTGCAGGCTTTTTTTTTTTTTTTTTTTACTGGTATGAAGATGCCTCTGTTTGTCATTGTATTTGAATATTCTATTATTCAAATAGAATCCAAAATTTACTATTTTGGATATTTGGTGACTAGTGGCCACAAGGCGGTCAGAAAAAGCAATACAAGGACACTCTCAAGGCCTCTCTTAAGAACTTTGGAATAGATTGTGTGACATGGGAGACGCTGCCCAGCATGGCGTGCCCTCATCAGAGAAGGTGCTATGCTCCATGAGCAGAGCAGAATTGAAGGAGCTCAAAAGAAACTCGAGATGAGCAAATTCAGAGAATTCACCCCAAGTGTTGACATGGTAGAGCATTCCGAGCTTGTATTGGTCTGATCAGCCACAGTCAGACACACTGTAACCGACCCTAGCACACTGATGTCATTTTGGTCCTCTTTGAGAACAAAGGATATTTTTGGATATTTAATTTGCCCCTTATATCTGATTTCTTTTGGAAATATATATATACTCAATTCATGTCCATATACAGTGTTTCCTTTAGTATATCAAAAGCAAAATGGACTCAAGATCCATAACAATTTTAAAAAACAGACTTTCCCTCCAAATAGTAGGTTCACCTATAATAAAACTAAAGTATTTTAAGGGTTTTTCAGGAAATCCAATGTTTTAGACCTAACAGGAGCTCTATCTCTGCAGCCACTGACTCCATCTGTGTGGTGGGAGGAAAAGAAAGCTGAATGAGGAGGTACAGGACCTGAGGCCCAGTGCTGGTTCTGCTATTTACTAAATACCTGCTCTGTGTGACTGGGCAAGCACAGAGAAGGCCCGGGCTTTGTCTTCCTCACCTGTAAAATTGGGGGCGTAGATCTGATGGCCTCCTAGGTGCCTTCCAGCTTAGATCTGGAATTCTATGAACACAGCTGGTTCATACTTTCTATTGTGCTAATGACCAAATCCCCATTCATTCACAGACTGACTGGGTTTGGGGTAATAAGTGGTCTGGTGATTTAGGTTGAATACCTACAGGTTGCATCTCTACACAAATGAACTGAAAAATTCAGTCCCAATAGAAGATAAGGACTGGAAACGTGATTTTAGTGGCATGGGGAACTAGCCGATGAGGAAGGGGGAAGAAAGGGGAATAAGTATTTATTAAGCACCTACTGTAAAATGAACTGGAGAAGGAAATGTCAAACCGTTGTAGTATCTTTGCCAAGAAAACTTCAAATGAGGTCATGAAAAGTTGGACGTGGTTGAAATGACTAAATGACCAAAAAAGCCCCTACTATGTGCCAGGCACTATGCTAACTGCTTTTACGTATATTATCTCATTTGAACCTCATAACAAGCCTGCTATCATTATTGCCATTTTATTGTTGAGGAAACTGAGGCAGACAGAAGTTAAGTGACTTGCTCAGGGTCACACAGCTATTAAGTGTCAAGCATCTGAGTTCAAATTTGAACTCAGGTCCTCCAGACTCCAGGGCTGATGCTCTATCCACTGCACCACCTAGCTGCCCTCTAAGTCTTTTCCTTGCTTTCCTGTGCACAAGGACAGGACCAATTTCTGCTCTTAGATATTCTAGAGTGTTTCTTGTCAAGATTTCATTGCTATTAAGCACAGTTACCATGAAATCCTTTTCTAGTCAAGTGATTCTACATTTTTACCTTGTGGCATAAAGTTGTGATAAAAGTGCCAAACAGGATAAAATAGTCAATTCTGTTAGCTTTGCTCTCAGTCCAATTCTCTATTTAACAATCAGCCAAATAAAGAGCTTCTGTCCCAGTTTCATTCTGACCTTAGGAAAGCACCGTATGATGAATCCAGAGACTTACAGGATTTCTTTGCTTTCGCTTTTGAGAACCTGAAGAAGTTGTTCCTTCTTGGCCGTCCTGAAGTGATGGATGAGGTCTAAGAAGCTTCGGGCAGAGGCAGCTTTGGCTAGGTTATCAGGCTGCAGTTGCTTCTTTGCTGTCTGCCAGAACTCAGAAAGCTGAAAAACATGACCACCAGTGCCCTCAGGGTGATGTCTCCTTCTCAGAACCTTTTACAAAGGATGATTATTTTTCCCTAGAATACACCCTATCTTACAACCTTCAAGTAATATAAGCCAATATGTTAGCAAAATCTCTACATCCCACAACACACTTTTGTTATTGTCCACAGTTATGGTGACACATATACATTGGGTTGTCTTATCTCCTTATTAGGTTATGGGAATGACCATGCTTAACCAGTATTACTGAAGCTAATAGACCAAAAATAGATGTCACCCACTACCTTGTTATTTTATGGAGTTTTAAACTGAGACCAAGGCTTTACCATTAAAGTAGATCAAGGGTGGAATATACATTCATTCCTAGAATATTTGAGAGGTAAAAAAAATCCAAAATATTTTTGTTTTTCTAATTAACAAAGTTTCCACAAGTGTCTGTAGTCACTTTACTGGTGACCTGATGTTTTTAAAGCATGAGACAGAGGATGGGAGAAGTATATGTACTCTTCATTTATTGTGAATTCTCCTTTTTCATTCTTGATTTGGCAAAATTGATTTTCCATTCCTTTTTTTTTAAAAAAAAATAAGATTAGCTAATGTTTTGTCTATTTTATTAATTTAAAAAAAACTAGCTCCTAGTTTTACTTATCAATTCAATAGATTTTTAATCTTTTTTTTAATTTTCAGAACTGCTATTTTTTTGTTTGCCTAATTCACCGATCTGTTCTTAAAAGATAAATTTTCTCCTAAAATGTAGCTTTGGCTGTATCCCTAAAGTTTTTTTTAATTGTCTCTCTGTTGTTATTTTCTTTGATGAAATTACCTTTTTTTTTTTTCAGTGACTTCAGAAAAGGTAAGGTCACAGCTTGTAACAATCACAAACAGGCCTCAGAACAAATGCTAAAATGTCTTTAGTTGCACAAGAATCACAGATAGATGGGTCAAAGACACTTGGACGTGCTCCAGAGATTGTCCACAAATCACTGAGCAGTTGGGAAGGGGAGGGACTCCAGAAACTGGAACGTGTGTAGAGTTCTAGCTGAGACAGATCACAGATGTTTTGTACCAACTAACCTTATTGCACCATTTTGGTAAATATCTCTTTCTTAAAACTATTTACTAAATGATTCTCAATTTATAATCTGGGCCAGGAGGCCATATACTGTGTACATGCTGTACATGTTCTGTCCCCCTGCCTGAATGTAAGTTTCCCCAGAGACTCACATAGCACAGTGTCAGGTATTCAGCAGATGCTTAATAATTGTTTATGGAATTGAATGGAAGCCAAGTGAGTGGTTATCACTCTGCTCCAGGAGTGGGGAACCTGCGGCCTTCAGGCCACATGTGGCCTTCTCAATCCTTTCGAATGAATCCAAATTTTATGGAATTGTTCAATTAAAAGGCCACACTTGAGGACTGAGAAGGCCACATGTGGCCTGAAGGCTGCAGGTTCCCCACTCCTGCCTATTCCAAAGCAGCAGAAAAAACGTGAGCACTTACAGAAGGACACCGTTTGCATTTGCTCTGGTAGACCTGCCCGACCAGGGACATGGCTGTGTATTTTGAATCCACGGCCTTAATCACCGCAGCGACCTTTTTTCCAGCCATCAGTCCTGGGCCTGCTGCTGTCGTCTTCAGCTCCAGTTTCTGCCTATAAAGCAACCAAGGAAAAAGACCTTATGGTCAGCATTCACATCCAAGCAAGCAGGAAGACACTCAATCAAAAAATGCAAGGGAAATATCTCAATATTCAACAATTGAGATTTCTCATTTCTTAACTAAACCCCAATAGTGATCTGCTGTCCTCTACGACCCAGCATCATGGGAATTGCTACTGAATCCAAACAAACTAAAAATCGAAATAACATGTATAAATATAGGTTCAAGAGACTGTAAGTAATGTAGGCCAGACAGTGTATCTGCCATGTTTCCTTTACAAATAATTTCTTCTCCTCTTCTTCTGTGATTTCACAGAAATAGGAAATTCCCAGAGGAGAAGCTTTCTCAACCAATCAGAGCGGCAGCCAAGAAGGGGGCAGCCCATCACTGCAAGATTAAAGGATGTGTCCAAGGTCATACAACCAGTGTGTCACAAGGCCAGCTCTCAACCAGGCCAGGTTTCTTCTGGAGTCCTTGCCTTTCTTCAATATAAGACACTCTCTTATAATCAAATAACAGAAAAGTACAAAGTTTTTTGTTGTATTTTTTTAGCTTTTACTTTAAAAAAAATTATGTTAGAGAAATGAAGAGAACAATATGCTTAAGTTTTACTCAAAATTAAGGAACAGCAAAGAAAGTTTAAAATTCCAAATATTTACTTCTTTTTCTTACCGAGATATTATTTTGCCTGTAGCCAGTCTTTGGAAATTGAGACCATAAGCATATGTCTCTTCTGCCAGGACCGCTGTCACAAAACTGTCTTCTATTTTATAAGTGGTCATAGATACTGCTTTGGAACTGATCCCTAAAACCTGGGTGAACAGGGGGAGAAAGCAGAGAAAAAGCACTTTGTAAAAAAAAATCAAGATTAAGTTATTTATTTCTGGATCAAGTTAAGAAAAAAAAGTAGCCACCCATTTAGCTTATATGGCAGGCACATCTACAATGGAGTCTCTATTGACTAAAAACTCCAAGTACACTTTCACAGTTTATTCTCTACCTTCTCCTCTTTTCACACTTATTCTGCCAAATCAATATAAAATGAGAGATTATTTGTAAAGTGCTTAGCGCAGTGCCTTAGCACAGTGAACATAGGAAACGTTCAGTAAATGCTTGTCCCTTTCCCGTTTCTTCCCAAAGCACAGCTTTCTAGACACTCTGAATTAAGAGAGCTGGGTCATACCTTGTTATGGGTGGTAAATACAGGTCTTTCAATTTTGCAAGTATCCAGGGCCTTAATTTTGGTCACTTTATCTTGATTGGCCTGATAGGTCACTTTGCAATTCCCAGAAACGTCCACCTAAATTTTTTTAAAAAGAGGAAACGGCGTTTGGAAAGATTCTAAGAGAAGGGCTTTAAGAAAAGTCACCCCCAACTTACTACTAGGCAATCAAATTTTTCTCCAGGTCAACTGGAGTGAGAGGAGGGAATGAAAGTGTGCATTTCTTCTAGCATCTGACTGTTTTTTCCATGCTTTTCAGTTGAATCTTACCATACCCCCACAAGAAACTCAGGAATAACAAAATATGTTCCCACTCCTAGATACCTACCAATAACAGGGCTTAGGAAAATGGGCTGGCTATGAGTGAGACTGTCAGCATTCAACTTCTGAGAGCTGAGGTTGCTACAAGGTACAGGAATACAGACCTGAAGGGTTCTGTTACTAGATTTTAACGATGGTCCCAAAGCTTTTGTATTTGTTTGAACCTCGGCTCTATCTACCCTACCTAGGTCGGGCTATCTTGACTTTTTTTTCTCTTCACCCGAGCCTCCACCCTTGGCCAGTCTTCATAATGGCTCTCTTTGTCTGAATGTATTTCTCCTCTCTGTAATGGATCTATCTGAAATGTGGGTCAATATGATGACCATACTCCAGTACTTCCAGTTACTAACTTTGGAAAACCCACTTTATCTCCTGGCTATGTTTTCTCATCTGGAACATGGACCTAGAATGCTGAACCTTTGCCACCTGTTCTCTGTGTGACCTCAGAGAAGTCACATCGCATCTCTGGGCCTCAGTTTCCTCCACTGTAAAATGAGAGGGAATGCCTTCAATGAGCTCTAAAGTGCCATTCAGTCCTAGAGCTGTGTTTGTCCACCCCTAAAGTTCTGGGATTTTTTAAGTCACCTCAGTCTACACTTGGCTCCAGGGCAGCTAACCAACTGCACTTCTTGAATCTTCTCTCACACAACCTGGACTCCAGTCCTTCTGGCGATGGACATTTGTATTTCCATCAAAATTAAATTACGCTACCTAAATCACTCCCACTTCACACGGCGCTTTTCCCCTGAGTTCACCAGGATGAAGCAGTCCTAATCAAGGGTCTGTCTGCCCAGCTGTCTTCACTGAATGTCTATAAATCACAACAGAGACGTGGTTGTGTCAAAAGAAACGAATCCAGCAATCGTTTCAGAGATACCTTAGACAACGTGCATGGACCGATACAGGATAAGGTGAGCAGAGCCAGGAGAACAATGTATACGATATTGGCAACACTTAATGACAAACAACTTTAAAGGATTTCTGGAGATGGTTATGACAGCAGTAGCGGCAGCAGCTGTGGGAGCTCTCAGCCCAGAGACGGTAAGAGGGTCAAACAATGGGTCGGAAACAGATTACAAAGGAACCTCCGCTGGTACTGAGTACAGCTGATGCTAACTGGCAACTCTCTTGTCTATAAGCATTCTGGGTCACAGCTGCAGGGTGGAGAGGAGCATTTGTGATTGGTCACAAGAGGCAGGCAGGAGCACCAGCGTTTGTGGTTGCCGGACAGTGGCAGCCCTTCCTGGTTAAAGACCAGAGCACAAACCAGGAGGGCAGTGACCACATCTCTTCTCAGATCACACCACCTTGGAAGCACTGAAAACTTGCAGATCCCCAGAACTAGCTCTGGAAACAGCAGCATGAAAAAGCCTGAAGCTTGGAACAGTGCCTTCCCACCCCGAGGTGAATAGAGCCCGATTTTAACATTAATTTCAAAGTCAAGAAATAGGCTGGGAAAATAAGCAAACAACAACAAAAAAGGAATTCAATTATAAAAAGTGCTGTGGTAGCAAAGAGGAACAAAACACAAACTCAGAAGAAAATAATGTGAAAAGAGCTACAAGCAAAGCCTCAAAGGAAAAAATGCTAAATGGACACAAGCCCAAAAAGAATTCCCAGGAGAGTTAAAGAAAGAAATAAGAATGGTAAAGGAAAAAATAAGAGAAGAAATGAGAATGATGCAAAAAACTTATGAAATGAGAACTAACAGCTTGGTAAAAAGAAACACAAAAAAATACTGAAGAAAATAACATCTTAAAAAGTTGAATTGGCCAAATGAAAAAGGAAGTACAAAAGCTCACTGAAAATAATTCCTTAAAAATTAAAATTGGTCCAGTGGAAGCTAATGACTCCATGAGACATCAAACAATAAAACAAAGTCAAAAGAATGAAAAAGATAGAAGAAAATGTGAACTATCACAATAGAAAAACAACTGACCTAGAAAACAGATCAAGGAGAGATAATTTAAGAATTATTACAGTATCTGAAAATCATGATAAAAAAAGAGCCTAGATATCATATTTCAATAAATTATCAAGGAAAACTGCCCTGATATCCTAGAACCAAAGTGTAAAATAGAAATCAGAATCATTCATTGACCATCTCCTGAAAGAGATCCCAAAACGAAAACTTCCCAGGAATATTTTGGCCAAATTCCAGAGCTCCGATGTCAAGGGAAAAATATTGCAAGCAGCCATAAATAAATAATTCAAATATTATGGAGTCACAGTCAGGATCACATAAGATTTAGCAGCTCCCACATTAAAGGAGCAAAGGGTTTGGAATATGATATTCTTGAAGGCAAAGGAGCTAGGACTGCAACCAAATATAACCTACCCAGCAAAACTGAATATAATCCTTTAGGACAAAAAAAACCCCAGATATTTAATGAAATAGAGGACTTCCAAGCACTCCTGATGAAAAGACCAGAGCTGAGTAGAAAATCTGATATTCAAACAGAAAACTCAAGAGAAGCTTAACAAGGTAAACATAAAAGAAAAATCTTTAGGGACTCAATAAGCTTAATCTGTTTATATTCTTATATGGGAAGATGGTACATGTAACTCCTAAGATATTTATCATTATTAGGGCAGTCAGAAGGAGTCTTTGTAGACAGACAACATAGGTGTGAGTTGATTATGTTGAGATGATCTGAAAAAAAATGAAGGGATGAGGAAGAGGGATACACTGGGAGAAGAAGAAAGGGAGAGGTAAAATGTGGGAAATTTTCTCACATAAAAGAAATTCCCAAGGAAGAGCTTTTACAATGAAGGGGAAAAATGAAGGGGGGTGGGAGAACATGCTTGAACCTCACTCTCATTGGAATTGGTTCAAAGAAGGGAGAATATATAGACACACACTGAGTTGGGCATAGAAATCTGTCTTACCCAATAGGGAAACTGGAAAGGAAGGGGATAAGAGAAAGGCAGGGTGGGAGAGGTAGAATGATAAAAGTGAGGGTGAACTAAGAGAAGCAGTGGTTATAAGCAAAAAAGAGTTTTGAGGAGGGACAGGATAAAAAGAGGACAGAGGAAAATGAGGCGGAGAGGAATACACAGTTTAATAATCATAACTGTGATTGTGAATGAGATGAGCTCACCCATAAAACAGAAGTGGATGGCAAAACAGACTAGGAACTAATTTATTGTTTAAAACAGACACACTCAAAACAGAAAGACACACAGAGTTAAAATAAGGTGGTGGGGCAGAATCGATTATGTTTTTGTGATATGGCTAATATGGAAATATGTTTGCTTGATTTAATGTGTACAATCGATATCATATTGCTTGCCTTTTCAGTGGGTGAGGGAGGTATGGGAGGGAGGAAAAAATCTGAAACTCAAATTAAAAAAAAGTTAAAAATAGATAAATAATAATTTTAGAAATAAAATAAAAGACTTTAAAACTCTTGTCAGTGCAATGACCAATCAAAATCCCAGAGGACTGGTAATGAAGCACGCTACCTACCTCCCAACAGAGAGATGATGGATTGAGGATGAAGAGTGAGACATACAATTTTGGATGTGGGGAGATCTGTTTAGATTAATAATATACATTACAAGAGTTTTGTGGGTTGTTTTTTTTTAATGGGGTGACATGGTAGGGAGCTTGTTCAATGGAAAAATTTTTTAAATGATATCAAAATCAGGGTACTAGCTTCAGTCTTTCTATTGCTGAATGAGATGTTATAGCTATTTCACAATATCCCTCTATAGCTCATACCTCATTGGCGGTTCCAGAGGTTAGCTGCATCTGAAACAGGCTGGCCAGTCCTCTCTTGAGATTTTGTACACCCACTGGTTCACTTGGAAATGAGTAGTAGTCTGTAACCTGGGGTAATAGAAATAATCCAACAGAAAGACAAGCATTATCAATCAGATCTCATTAAATCAATAGCGGAGAGAGTCAGGTTCTTCTCCATCTGTTATTCTAGTACCAAGCCTTTAACTTTTGGGGGAAGAGGAGCTACTTTCTGTTCCACAGAAAACTTGAGATCAGAAGGATGATGAGAAGGGGAAATGCTAGAAGCAAAGTGCCTTTCTAGAGATAGGAAGAGCACTGTTGCAGGTTGTAGCCCTTTCCCGCTACAAATCTTGGAGATGTTCAAAGTGACTGGCTAGGAGATCAATCTTTGAGACCCAGTGGTTGATCCTAATCTATTGCTTGGGGACCTATAATGATCCCACTGCACTACAGGAAGCAGTTTCAGGGAAACTCAAAACCCCTTAGTCAACCTGTCAAGCAGTAACAGCCGAAGGCCCCTTTCCCACTGGCAGAGCATGTGAATATTAACTAACCACCAATCACCCAGGAATGCCACTAGCATGAATCAGTACCAGTTCCTAGGTCCAGACTTCCCACAATGCTGGCACTTGCTTGACCTCGGGGTAAGAACCCTATAAAAACCTACCAGATTTTACTAGCTTTGATTCCTCTGAGGGCCTCAGCAGGGTGCCCAATTCTGCTTAGGGCAGCAGCAGACCTATTTCATCTTCCCAGACTGCCCTTTATCAGAAGGGTTTCCCCTCAATAAAGCTGCCTTGCTAGACACTAAAGTGCACACTAGGTATAGGCAAATGCCCAGGTAGGGCATTTCTTTCTCCCTAATATAAACTGTGGTTTCACAAAGTAAAGGAGAAAGTTGAGCAATTATCCAAAGAATTGGATAAGCACACACAACTAAAAAAAGTAACTTGTAACTTTGCTCAGGAGCATAGGATCTTTTCCTCTGCCCGTTCAGATGATTACCTCAAGGTTCCACATCTCTTTGCCTATGCAGACCCAAGCTTAGTAACACATTTACTCACAGACATTTAAATGGTCACTTTTCTTAGTTACTGCAGTGGTTGAACCCATGTATGTCAGGATAGTGTTTGCCGCGGTTAAAAGGGAATTGGAACAATGACCTCAGTGTCTGAAAATGCATGGTATCATATTTTCAAACAAACCACTGGCAATCTATCAGCCCCAAACATGAGCTTCTAATGGGTCATATCATAAACCGGGTCTTTTCCCATTTTTCAACAGCATGATTGGCACGCAGTCACATTTCCCAAGCCCAGGGTAGGTTAGGATAATCTCCAGGAGTAAAATGAATCTAAGATCTACTACAGCTGCACCTGTGTTAGGAAACAGACCATGATTGATTTCTCACATGATGGAGTGCAAATTACGACTGACCATGAGATCACTGGCCTGGCCTACTTCCTAGATATTTCAAAGGGCAAGCGTTGGGATCTGGTAGAAAGAAATCCTGGAGTGTTATCATTACACAGCACAATCTTCCAACCTACAAAACATGCCTTTTATTTTTATGTAGTTAACCTTACATTAATTGCAACCTGGCTCTCTGATTCAACCTTTGGATAACAAATGTTTGCTGACTTAAAGGCAGATTGTCCATATATTCTGACGGCCCCTAGAGAGTGTTAAGACACTCAACGTGTATACAAGGTGTCCATGGGCCTTATTTCTTGTTACACAGACACGGCATATGTGCTATTGATTATCCTCAGAGCTGAGATCACTTAGGCTTGTACGCCTAGATCTTAAGCCAAATATTAACCTCCAGGGTCATTTTAGGGCTATTAGGGAGGGGGTGAAGAATTATTCTAGAATTCATTCTGACTTGAATCCCCTTAGCACAAACTTGTTTTATACACAGAGGTCTCAAAAGTCTTCAATAGTTTTAAAACTGCCCTAAAACTTCTGGGGCACTATGTACCTACATGCCTGTACACACACATATATCTTCATGTGTATATGTGTGTGTGTGTGTATATATATATATATATACACACATGTAAATTTTATGTATATTTATATATAAACATATAAACATGTATATGCATACATAATTGTACTTATTTAATATATACTCATTTATGTACATGCTTTTCAATGCCTTTCCCTATAAAATATAATATATGGAATGTAAAGACATTTTTGTTTTGTATTCCCAGTGCCTTGCACAGTATCTGGTACATAGCAGGTACTTAATAAATGCTTATTCATTGATTGACTTAAGTTTTACATCCACTGTATGCTCTCCTTTTATGCTTGCTGGTAGATTCAAGATTTGATTTTTATCTAGGTGTTTTCAGAAAACACTATTTAATTGTGACTTTTCTCTCAAACTAGATAATGATGGAGAGGCTGCTTGGCAGGACGGAAAAGCCCACTGGCTCTGGAGTCAGAGGAGCCAGGCTTCAACCCCAGTCCTGATACTTAACTGTTTGGGTTACCTCAGTGGAAGCTGGGGGTCCCCTTCACCTCCCTAAGCCTCAGTCTCTTCACCTGTAAAATGATGGGCCAGACTGGATGGCCTCAAAGGGCGCTTTCAGCTCTAAATCAAAGATCCTACGTTTGAGATGAGATCTTAAGGGAAAATGTATATCTCTTTCCATCTTTCATGTCAATTTCTATTATTACAATGGGACTGACAAGGTGTGGAAGTTCTGTGGGTTTTGTTTGTCTGTGGTAGCATTATGGGAACACAGATTTAGAATTGAAGGAGATCTTAAAAGACATTTGTCCAACCCTCCCACTTTGCAGATGAGGAAACTGAGGCCCAGAGACGGTAAGGGCTTGCTCAGGTGGTAAGGAGCAGAGCCAGGATTTGAACACTGGTCCTCTGAATTCCAAGTCAGTGCACTTTCTCCTAGCTCATGTCCAAGCATGCAGCTCTAGCCCAGCAGCTCTTAGTCAGCAGGCTGCATTGCTGTAGTAGGATGAAGGTCATGGTTTCACAACATGAGGTGGGTTTATTCAGTCATACTCTGGCCACAGACGATGACTTCATTCCATTTTGAAATGAGCGCTGGCCACATAAGAGCCCAGTATGGTCGTCTGAAGACACTCCCTTGGGTCTTTAGACCATCAGGGCCATGTTGTTACTGGCCTGTAAACAGGGAGAGGGGAAGAGGGTATCCACAGCTGGGAGGAGGGGCTGAGAGGAAGCTTTCAGGCTATAATTTGATAGGGAATTACACACCACTGAACTCAGTGGCAATTGTGTATAGGCTTTCCCCAGGAGGAAGAAGCCTCTGCTCAGATTCTGTGGGCTTAGAGCATCTTTAAAAAGAACAAAAATCAAGTCCCCATCACTGAGAAACTCTTACTATCTAAGAAAAAGACTAAAAACAACCATAGGAAGTGGCCTAGCAGACATGAATCAGTTTTTCCTTCCATTTGAATGGGGGAGGGAGGGGATGCCGGGGTAGGATAAGAGGAAAGGGGGAGGAGGGAGCTTTTCAAGCAAGAGGCAAAAACTTGGCGGGAAGCAGAAAAACTCAAAAGAAACTGAAGTGCCAATACATCTTCACATTTACATGACAATTCAGCATGATATAGCAGGTAGAGAGCTGGGCTCAGATACACACTAGCTTTGCCATGCTGGGCAAGTCACTGACATCCCTCAGTGTTCCACCCATGGTATCAAACTCAGAAATGGATCCTCGCAGGCTGCACACTGCCTTATAAAGCCACAAATCAACACTATTTGGGTTGTATTATATTTTTATTTCTTTTGTTAAATATTTTCCAAAACATGCTAATCGGGTTGGATAAGTGTCCAGGCTGAGAGTTTGACACGTCTGCTCTAGGCAACTCTCTCAAGAGAAGAGGTGATAACCAGCATTGATAGAGGGAGTGTCCTCACCTGGAGTTCCCTATCCTAGTGAAATCACAGATACTACCTCTCCTTACTTTCACCCTCCATTTCCTTCATTGCCTTCCCATGAAATCTCTTTGGTATGTAGTTGACACAGCATAGCATACAAAAGAAGAAACAAAGACAGAAAGACAGAAAGACAGATAGACAGATAGATAGATAGATAGATAGATAGATAGACAGACAGACATAGATAAGATAGAGGTTCCCTATTACCTCTAGCATCAAATATAAAATCCTATGAGTGGTTTTTAAAGCCCTCCATAACCTTCCCAGTCTCCTCATACTTTCCCCCTTCCACGTACCCCCACAATCCAGGGCTGCGCCTCACACAAGACACTATCTCCCACTCTGGGCATTTTCACTGGCTGTTCCCCCATCCCTGGAACACTCTTCCTCCTCATCTCTGTCTTCTGGTTTCCCAGTTAAATTTGCACCTTTTGAAAGAAACCTTTCCTGATTCCCCCTTAATTCTGGTGCCTTCCCTCTAAGATTATCTCTCATTTACCCTAGCTGTAGCTTATTTGTATATAGTTGTTTGCATGCTGTCTTCCCTGTTAGACTGGGAGCTCCTTGAGGGCAGGGCCTATCTTTGGCCTTTCTTTGTAACCACAGTGCCTGGCACCACTTAATAACTGATTGTCGATTTGACTTGACCCTGACACTTTAAAGTCTTCTTAGGGGCCCAGTGCAGGTACTCAGATTATGCTGAGAGTTTAAAAAAAAGAAACATACAACACATGTTGCCAGCCGGAGAGTGAATTTTTTTCACCAAAACAAAGTGAACGAGCAACTCAGTCTGACTTCATCAGAGGTAGAAGGTGAAGTGAGGGAGCCAATTTCCAGGGTGGATTCTTTGGCTCGAGTTGAAAAACCAGTCATTATTCAATTGACTCGATCACCACAGATAACCAAACTGGAAAATGTCACATCAAATCAAATCCGTTTTGAGGTTTACGCTGCATGATCAAAGCTTTATTTCTATTTGGCCATGCTTCCCAGAGGGATAGAGAGGGATGGACCACAAACCCACTCTGTCCTGGAATCCCAGTCCTGCGATGATGAACACCAAAGCCTAAAGAGCAGGGACTGCGGTTATGGCACTGTCCCAGAGTTGAGGGAGACCTGAAGCAGCTGTGGAGAATTTTAAACTCTTTTTCCAAACCTCTGAGGAGCTGGGACTTAGTGAATCTACTTGGGTAATACTGTCACATTCACATTAAAATGAGATGCCCAAGCAGTCTTGAGGATGCTGACACGGCTAAAAATTATACCAGGCTGCAACATCACATTTCCCCCTATAATTATTGCATTATGTGCCTAGAAGATACCATTATGTACTTTAACCTGGGGTTGCAGCAAGAAACTCCCCTGGAATTGAGGATTTTGAGTTGCTGAAATAATGATGTGGCAAGCACATTGCAGCCTTTGACCTGCATGGGCTAATCTGTTTTTGTGAGTAACAAAGACTTTGCTCTCCGGTGGCACCTGGGGAGCCATTAAGATTATAAAGCCAATCAATGTGGCATTGGCACACGTGTCTTGCTAGGTTGGAAGAGGCAGAGAAGAAAAGTAGACAGTTCCATGTCATCAAGGCCATGGCAGTTGGGTCACCAGATCTTGGAGGAGAATCAGAAGGGAGGATATCACAACTCCACCAAAGAGCATGGATTTTCCCAACAGCCTTTGCAGGCCCCCAAGTTCTTCTTAGTCTATTGCTTTTTGTTACAGGAGAAATTTCAACTGTCCCTGCATTTGTACAAATCTCAACTTCTCATCTTACTTACGGTAAAAGATGATTATTCCTTCAATGCTCTTGAGGTAGAAGCTAAGCTGCATTGTTTCATCCCTTTTTTAATTATTTTGGAAAACTTTTGAACCAGGACTGTGATTTCATTGACATTGGGAACTCCCAACATGGAAATACTCTCTTATCAATGGAGATCAGCACCCGTCTGCTACTGATGGTCGTGCAGAGCTGCCTAGGGCACTGAGAGGCGGAGTCACTTGCCACAGCCGGTATGGAAGACTTGAACCCGGATCTTAATGACTCTGGGATCCAATTTCCATACTGCATGCCATGCTGGATCACACATTTAAGTATAAAGATTATGTGAAGTTCAGTTTCTTAAAATTTCTTTTTTTCTTCAATTCAGTTCCATAAATGGGCATCATATCTTCTTTGATTTACTGTCTTTGGATATTCCAATATCACCATGTAAACTGTGGCTAAAAGTATTGATTGCTATACTTTCTAGACTCCATTGTGTCAAGACTATTTTCTGTAATACAGACTCAGAATGTAACTAGTGGATGCTTGCAAATTAGTTCATTAACTAACTCTTTGAATGAGTTAATTTATTATTACTATGAATAACAGGCTTGCAAAGCCCTTTATATGTCTCATCTCATTTAATCCTCACAACAGCTCTGTGAGGTGGGTGTTATTATTATCCCCATTTTACAGATGAGGAAACTGAGGCTGAGAGCAGCTAAGTGACTTGCCCAGGGTCACAAAGCTAGTGAGTGTCTGTGTCCAGATTGGAGCTCTAAGTTCAGCACTTTACACACCTTGCCACCTAAGTTTCAATACTACAATAGTACAGATTGTTCTTTTTTGTGAAAAGAGTACTGGACTTGAAATCAGAAGAGTCCTGTGTTAAAACCCCACTTCTGCGGGTAAGTCACATAACATTTTCAAGCCTCAGTTTCCTCCATTGTAAAATGGAGATGATATTCCCTGTCATACTTACCTCAAAGAGCTATTGCGAGGAATAAGAAAGATAATGTACATAAGGTGCTTTGCAAACCTGAAAGTGTTACGTACCTACCAACTATCGTCATTATTATTTTTAGGTTGAAATGCTCTCAAATTTAGATTTAATTTCTGAATTCTCTTAATTGATTTAAAAAATTAAACCTATCTTAGCAATACCGTACCCTTTGAAAGTCTTGCTTTTCTATCTTTTCCTGATATCAGTCATCTGTAATCAAACCAGTTGTTTTTAAATCTCTTAATCCTCATCATTATTCTGTTCATTTGTCTAAATTTTTGTGATCACCACATTCACCCATCTTTGTAGACTGTCTTCATTTGCTATTTAGTACAACTTTATCTAATGCTTATCTGTCATTGGTGAATAACATCTCTTTCTATAGTCATGTATGTTTCTTTATAAATATTTTTTATAGAAATAGCAATCATAAGTGGATAGAAACTAAAAAGAAATCCAGTGCCCTGATTAATTGCATCGCTTT
The DNA here is from genome assembly GCF_900497805.2 of Vombatus ursinus. Classification (NCBI taxonomy): domain Eukaryota; kingdom Metazoa; phylum Chordata; class Mammalia; order Diprotodontia; family Vombatidae; genus Vombatus; species Vombatus ursinus. The sequence continues at coordinate 375,245 of NW_020949753.1, read as the reverse complement.
CTAGCAGATCAATTTGTGGACCTTGTTTTATTAGCTCTGTCTAGTATTCTCTATGTCCTAGCAGAAGTCACTATACACGTATTTGTGGGCAACCTTTTACATTTCTTTCGACTTCACAGAATCCTCTTTCTGTAGAAGGGAAGAAAAAGTGAGGATGGAGAAAAAGAAGATATTGTCCTTTTAAAACTGCTTCTTACCTTTCCTCGAGTCAAATGGAGAAGCACAGGTGTCTTCAAAGCTGCCAAATTCTCTTTTCCTATGATTTGGGAGATTTTTTTCCCATTGAAGATGTTCTTTCCTCCTTCCCTTTGATTTGCATTTTCAACATTAACGTCTTTTATCTGTAACCAAGTAAGAAGTACATTAGGGAAACATTCTGTATCTCTGTCTTCAAAGAGCTATGGGAAGTGAGACGGGATAAGATATTATAAGGTTAACAGGAATGGAAGTAAACTCTTTGGATTCCCCCCCACCCCCGCTAAGATTTGGCTTCACCACAGACTATGAGGCTTAAGGAGATGGTTAAGATGAACATCTGAGATCAAATATCTATTTGACTGGGGGCAGATCTTTTAAAATGTCAGAGACTTGAGTAGAATTTATCTATGCTATTTTCAATTTCTTGATTAATTCAGGTAGACTTCCACCCCCATTTCCCCAAAACCTTCTTGCTTCTAATTTGTACATAATTCAGAAAACAATAACATCATATGGAATCAGAGAACTTCTGAGTTAGAAAGGACTCTCTAGTCCCTTAAAAGGACATCCAGTCCAACGTATATGTGAAAAAGAGTTCCCTCTACACTGTACATTCCAAAGTGGTATGTAGCCTTTGCTTAAAGCCATCCAATGCAGGACAGAAGTCACCACTTCCCAATGCAACCCATTCCACTGGTGTATAGCCTTCGTTGTTGGAAAATTTTTCTTTGTATCAAGACTAAACAATTTGTCTCCTTCCATGTATTGCTCCTAGTACCGCTTGCTACGGCTAAGGAGAACAAATCTATTCTCTCTGCCGTAGCACCATTCAATTACTTGGAGTCAGCTATCATGGTCCCCCAAGTCTTCTTTACTCTACGCAAATCATCCCAGTCCCTTTGATGACTGTATATGAGACCCTTCTCCGTCCTGGTTGTCCTTCTCTGGATGTTTTCCACCCTATCAACACTCTTCCTAAAATGTGTTGTCCAGAACTGAATATAGTGCTTCAGATCAGAGTACAGAGACACTACCATCTCCCTATTTCGAAAAGTTATGATGCCATTGCAGCCCATTGAATGCTATATCACACTGTTGGCTCCTACTGACCTTGCAGTCCACTAAACCCCCCAGATCTTTATCAGATGAATTGCTATCTAGCCATGCTTTTCCCACCCTGCACTTGTGAAGCTGAGTTTTTGAATTTGTATAAGGTTATATAATGGTCCCCATTATATTTAATGTTATCCATTTTGTCCCAGTGTTCTTTCTTTTCTGGATCTCTTAGAATTCTGACTATTATCCAGTGTGTTGATAAGCATGCCATTTATGTCTTTATCTAAGTCACTGATCAAAATGTTTGAAAATACAAGGCCAAGAACAATCACTCACTGGAGAGTTCCTTCTTAGTTGACACCAAGCTATTAATAATTACTTTTTTTGAGGGGGCAAAGGAATCTTTATTGGGGATACCTCTTACAAGGCTCCAGAGCAGAAAGGCTGAGACCCACCCCTCAACACACATATACACACTTAAAAGGGGCTAGTGACACAGCTGGAGGCCTATGAACCTAGGATCTTCAACAACAGGGGTTAGGAGGTCAGGCTACGAATTTCCCTGCCGACCCCCCAGAGACACGGGAAAGTTTTGGCTTTGCTGGGATTCCATGTTGAATCATTGCCACAGAAGCATGTATTTAGAGATGGAAGGGACCTTCAAAGTCATATAGTCTCATCTTACAGTTGAGGAAACTGAGGCCCAGAGATAAATGACTTTCCCAATATTCCCATGCTCACACATAAATGGGAGAGTCAGGATTTGAACCAAGTACTTCTTTCCCATACGTGATGCTGCCTCCCTTTAATTATTATTTTTTTTTTTTGCTGGAGATAAGTGGGCCACTGCCTTTCTCTTCCTCAACAAATTTATGTTGAAACCAAGTTCACACTGTATCTAGTTTCTCAAGCAATGGAGTTGGTGGTGAGGGGCAGGGCAGGGATGGGGGGAGAGGTTATTTTACCCCCAACCACCTGTGGTTAGAGCAGGGATGGGCAGAAACTGAACCCTAGAAGTGTCCTTGATTCTCATTCTGAGTCCCAGTTTGGTGATGAGTTCCCTGTACAGCATTCCCTAACTGGATGGTTTCCCTCCTGTCTAAGTCTTGCTCTTTTGAGTACAGTCATTCAATCAATTCTGAATCCTCAGACTTGCACTATCATCTAGTCTGTACCTTTACATTCTTTCCCAAGAGTAACACAAGTGCAAAGTCCTTCACCTGGCATTCCTTAGCCTTCACCTGGACCCTTTCCAATCTGGCACCACCTTATTCTTCTAGACTTATCTGATATCATCCCCCGTGCGGACTTGATGTTCAAGCCAAACTTGATTAAGCACTGTCCCTGCATACATTCTTGCTTTCTTGCCCTCTCTCAGCCTTTTTCGTGCCCCATACTTTAAATAATCCCCCTTTAAAACCCATCTCAGGGCCCTCTTCTCCATGGAGCTTTCCCTGATCCCCTGGGTCAGTAAAATCCTTCCCTGTTAGAACTCACGTTACTAGACCATGCTCTCAACGGCCTAGAGTCGCTCCCTAGTGTAGCCCTCCCATAATACTGGGTACAATAATTACCTGCCAGTGTGTCATTTCTATACTGAACTGTAAACTCCATAAATACAGGGACTATATATCATTTAAACTCTGCATTTCTTCCAGTGACTAGCATCATGATCTGCAACTGATCAGTGCTAAATAAATGCTTATTGAATGAACGAGTGAATGAAAGAATGAATGAATAAGAACAATATTTTCTATAGGCTATGATCATAGCCCAAGGAGAAACAACTCAAAAAGTGGGAAGGACTACTGAGTTTTTAACTAGGCTAGGAAGACGTAAAGATGTTAGACATAAGCATTCCGTTCCAAGAAGAATAAGGAAGCAAAAGTGACTTAGACCATGTATCTGAGGTAAACCTCATTTTAAAATATTTTAATATTCCACAGATTCAATTGCATTGGATCAAATCATTTTCCATGTAATATCATACATTTGTGTCCATATAACAAAAGTTGCCTATTAAAGGGGTGTTTTCCTTAGCCCTTCATGCCATCAAAGCTATACCCATCAAGGATTTGATAGGGCTCCACGGTATTTAGGAAACGGGAAACTAGAGTTCTAGAAAATAACTCAGAAAGTCATAGATTTTTAAAGCTGAAAAGTATGTTAACAGTCATCCAATAACTCCACTTCATGCCCAAATCTCTTCTACAACATGCTAGTAGCTGGCATTCACTGCTGGTTCAAATGCTTCTTGTGACATGGAGCCCTTTTGTTTGTCGGTTCCATTGCTGGACAGCTCCAATTGTTAAAATGTTCTTTATTTTGAGAGAATATCTGCTTCCTTATAACTTCTGTCCACTAATCCTGCTTCTGCCCTCAGAAACAACACTCACTAAAAATTATAACGAATGAACACAAGACACCTCAAGGAGGTTAAAAGAAAAAGAGTAAAAAGTCCCACATATTTAAAAAGAAATTGTACCAACACTTCTTGTAATAGTAAAGGACTAGAAACAAAGTGGGTTTGTATCATTTGGGGAAAGGCTGAACAAACTGTGATACATGAATATTGTATCATAAGGAATGATGAAAATGAAGAATTCAAAGAAACTTAGGAAGACTTACATGAACTGATACAAACAAAATAAGCAAAACCATGAAAACAATTTATACAGCTGACACAATAATGTAAAGGAAAACAACACTGAAAACCTTTGGAACTCTGATCAATGGAGTAAAGAGCCATGTTGTTAGAAGATATACGGTAGCATGTGCCTGCTGCTTCTCATAGAGGGGACCTAAGGTGCTCGAGGAGGCACATGTGATACAACATGGCCAATTTGTTGATTTGTCTGCTTGCCTGTACTGTACTTAATGGCTACGAGAGGGACATACAGCGTGACTGTATGAGGTGATCAGTAGAAAGACAGCATCAGTAATTCTTAAGAGAGGCAGTTAGGTGGTGCTGAATTCTGGGCTTGGGAGTGAGGAATACTTGAGTTCAAGTCTTGCTTCAGACCCTTACTTAGCTGTGTGACCTTGGGTGAGTCACATAACCATTTCTCAGTCTGAGTTTTCTCATCAGTAAAATGAGAGGGATGGACTCATTGGCCTCTAAGGTGTCTTCCTCTAAGCTCAGTGATCCTCTAAATCTCCCTGTGACATGCCTTGCCTTACTTACCTCTCTGAGGCAACTCTCCCTTGTACATCCTCTCATTTATCAGCGTTTTCCTTAAAAGCGTGGTGCCCAGAGGTAGACACCTTTCTGGTGGTACAGAATACGGTTACCCAAGTTCTGGGGCAGCTAAAACCCACGGATCCACTTTAGTGACTGGTCACAAACACATAAGAACACGGCCACTCGCTCTGGGTGGCTGCCCATCTCCAGGATTCCCTCTGGCACGTAGGTTTTCTGTCCCAAGAAGAGAAAATGCTCACCGTGACTTTAATCAGCTGGTCATCATCCCCATCCGGATTCCTCCACAGAAGGACAACGTCTACGTTAGAAGAAATTTTGTAGCCCACACCATCCTGGAGCGATTCTCCCACCCGGTTAACAAACACTTCCGTGGAGTATGTGAGTTTATACAACCTGTCATTGTTCAGGGAGAGTCCAGTGGTGTGGCCTGGATGAGGAACATGAAGGAAGACATATAAAGGCATTTTTAAATTTTCCCACAGAAGGCTGTTGACCCAGCTTCCCCACTCTCTAAATTTACTTCAGTTTGCAACAATTTTCTTCTTTCATAATATCATTTCTAACATCTCCATTTTATCTCTAGGCAACCAGGTATCTAGTGCAATGGATTTGGAATCAGGGAGTCCTGAGTTCGAGGGTGAAATGTTTAACAACTAGCTTTAAGGGGGGGGAGGAATACACAGGACATACTTTTAAATCTAATCTTCATTACTAATGTCTTTTTCCCATCACTTTCTTAAATCTAGACAATTAACAAAATAATAAATCAAGCTCTGATGTGTAGCCTTTGCCAATTTCCTAGCTATAAATGCTCAAACTGAAAATTTAACAATCAGTTCTTGAGAGCCCTAGGAGCTGGCTCAAGTATGCTGGCTCCTGCAATTATAATGACCTGAGTTCAAAACCTGCCTCAGAAACTTACTTTGCTATATGACCCTGGGAAAGTCACTTAGCGTCTCTTAGTCTTCTCCTTTATAAAATGGGGATAGTAATAGCTCCTACCTCCCAATGTTGTTGTGAGGATCCAATGAGATAATACTTATAATGTGCTTAGCACAATGCCTGGCATGTAGTAGGTGCTTAATCAATGCTTATTCCCTTCCTTTTCTCATCCTCCTTATGCAAGTTTCTTGGAAGGGGTCCAGAGGCTTCACCAGAGTGCCAAAGGGGTCCATAACACCTAAAAGGTGAAGACTGCCTGAGGTCAAGTGATTCCCCCATGGTCACACAGGGATAAGGCTCCAGAAGCAGACTGCCCCAACGTCTTCCTGCCTACATTCTCCCCGGGAGCACCTTCCTTTGCTTCAAGTACATACAGCAAAATAAATTAATTTACTAAATGGTACCTGTTAGAGATTGTAGCAAAATCGACTTTAGTGAAGTGATAAGAATTGTTTATAATTAGCAGGGGCTTTTTTTGTGGGAAAAGCTTAATAAAAATATTTAGTGTTTAAAAATAGGTTCTTAACTAGGCTAACCATTTCTCCAATCTAATTTGCTATGCCTACTTGTTGAGCAAATTCTTCTCGTACATCGTAAGATAAATTTCATTGCGACTTGCCTTTGAAGAATCATTAGCAAACTCTAAATAAACAAGTTTCCGGTAGTATCTTATCACAAAATCAAGGAAGCAACTTTGTGCAGTGGCAGGAACATGAGTGTAGAGAAATGTGAGCTGGGTTTGAACCTCTTCTTTGCCACCTACTACCTCTGGACAGTTACTTTCTGCCTCATTTTTGTTTTCTGTAAAAGGAGGGGGCTGGCCTGGACGGTTCTCAGATCTCTTCCAGCACTAAAGTCATGAAGCAATGGTACCTGACCAGGAGCAAACAAATGTCATGTTTTATCCAAAAGCTACGTAGAATCTAGGACTTAAAGTAACAGCAACAACAGTTTTCCCACTCCTCTCAAGAGAGAATTAGAAATAATTTACTTTAAATGCTCTTTGAAGAACTTGAAACAGAGTAGATATCCATCAATTAAGATATGACTAAAAAAATTGGTAAGTGAATGAAATGGAAAATTACTACACTTTAAGAAATGATGACTATGAGGAATTGGAAGGAGGTTGGGGAGACTGACATGTCGATGCAGAATGAAACAAGCAGAACCCACAGAGCAAGATGCACAATGAATACAATAATGTAAATGTAAAAAACAAAAAAATCAAATGCCGTATAAACATAATGATCAATGACTCAAAGAAGAGATAAGAAACTTTATCTTTCTCCTTTCTTTGAATAGATGGGGGACGATGGATGTGGAACTTTGCATATACAGACAGCTCATGGTTAGTTTTGCTAAAGTGGTTTTTTTCCACTTTTTTATTCTTTGTTACATGGGATGACTCTATGACTAGGGGAAAAGGGAGGGGATTTATGTGGAGATAAAAGACAGAAAAACAAAGGCATGAATTAAATTGATTTTTAAAATATTGTGGCACTAATTGTGTGAAATCGAGCGAGCTGCTTTGCCCATCTGGGGTGCCTGTTCCCTTATTTGTCAAATGAAGGGGTTGTAACTAGACAGGTGATCCAGCTTATCGCCAAGGTTCCTTTTATCTCTAAAGTTCTAGGATTTCGGAGACCAAAAAAGGAGTCCCAATACAGCTTTACAATTGAGCTAGGATTAAGGCTCAGCAGTCAGGAGCTATTCAGGGCATGCCACACAAGGGTGCACAGTGGGGAACACTTTTGGTAGGATTTTTTTAAATGCACATATGATTAATGCCAGAAAACTCTGGTCTCCATGGAGGTGAGGTATTTCTTTTATGATAAAATGCTACAAGGAAGACAAAGACTCCAGTAAACAATAACACACCACAGCATAATTTTCAGATTGGGATAACATTTTCAAATTGAGGGGTGGGGGGAGAAATAATATTCAAACCTTGGAAAATGACTTCCTCTGGCTTTCTCAACATACTTTTTTTTCCTTAGTACCTACCTTCATTTCTCTTTAAAAAAAAGTTTTTGTTTTTTTTTTGTTTTTTTTTTCCGGCCTCAGACATGTAACACTTATTAGCTGTGCGACCCTGGGCAAGTCACTTAACCCCAATTGCCTCACCAAAAAGCAAAAAAAAATTTTTTTTATTTAAGACCTGTGATTATATCTGGGTCTGGAATTCCTAGGAAACTCCTACCAACACAGATCAGCAACTGCTCTGCAATTTATAGTCTTAAAAAATTGTCTGGGGACCATTGGAAGAGACATGATTTGCCCAGGGTCACACTGTCAGAAATATATCTATCCACTAAAGCAGGCTGTCTTCTTAGTCCCTTATCTTAAAAATATAGTGTCTCTTCTCTCTTCTCTCTCTCTCTCTCTCTCTCTCATTCACTCACTCATACATACATACACACACATACACACACACAGAGATGAGGGCACTTGCCTTTAACATACAAATGAAGAAAAGAAAATAAAGAAACCTTAGGTGGAACCTTAAATTTGTCTTCTTTTGAAGGGTGATTAAATGAGATCAACTTTCCAGCCAGACCAAAGAAGAGGCAGGAGATACAGAGCTGACTCAGGAAGATGGGGGTCTGGAATCCAGGCCCTTTCTGAGCCCAGAGCAAATCCTCAGGTTCCCTGTTTACATCTGTGAAGCCATGGAACTCGACTGGATGACCTCCAAGTGCCTCCAGCTTTAAATCAATGATCTCCTCATTTCTGATCCTTGCCCCTATTCTTCCACCCTAAAAGTTTATGCTAAAATTTTGAGTTCACGCTAAATTGAACCCTTTAGAAATTAGACTTTAATCTGATGGCCCTTTCAATCTTTCATTCTGTAAGTGATTTTTCAACACTTTCACATTCTCCGTTTGATGACTTTATGTATTTCAATACGGCACATGCCGAGTGGTCAAAACACACTAACCAAAAGGAAGAATGTCTGATGGTTGAACTATAAACATGGTTTCAGGCTCACTAGGGAGATAGTCTGTAGACAGGCAACCCTTCAACTCTTCTTTTGCAAAAGACTAACCTGCCAGGGGGTTATTTCTCATAAGTCATAATTATAACTGGTATCTATTCCATGCGCCCTTAACTTTGATTTATTATTTAACCCAGGGTCTGAGGTGATGGTAATTTGGGTTACGATGACCTTCCCCATTCACCAAGTGTCGATGAGGTCGGTCAAACTCGGAGCAAAAAGCAAAGCAAACAAAGATAGAGAGACAGTGATTCCCAACAGACGGAGGTGAAACATCTCTCCTTCCTTTCTTTGCCCTTGAGAGAGGCTTAGTGCTGGGAGAACTAAAGGGAGGAGCAGAGAGTGAGGCTGTAGCTCCGTTTACCACATAGCTAGCAGGGACTGGGTGGCCTTAGCATGCAGTCTGCTACAGGAGTGCCACCATCTGACCCAAAGATTGTACTGGGAGTCATTAGGAGCAACGGACAGGAGAGCAGAGATGCGAGCTTCCAACCACAATGGATCAGCATCATGAGTGGGGTCCTGAAACGGAGGCAGATTCCAGACTGGGAGATCTAAGGAACCTCAACGGCTGGTGAGACTAGAGAAGGATAGCTTTCTTCCACCATGTTTCTTTTGGTATAATTTCCTGACTCTGAGAGGAGTCACAAACGTACAACTCCCTCCCCTCAATCTTCCATAACTCTGGAAATCTGGGAGGACTAGAAAGAGGTTGTAGGTTCAGGAGATGATTAGACATAGTTTTCTTTTTTCTTTTTCTTTTTTTTTTTAAGGCGATTGGGGTTAAGTGGCTTGCCCAGGGTCACACAGCTGGTAAGTGTCAAGTGTTGGTCTGAGGTTGGATTTGAACTCAGTTCCTCCTGACTTCAGGGCCGGTGCTCTATCCACTGCGCCACCTAGCTGCCCCGTAGTTTTCTTTTTATTTTCCATATGTGCAATACAGAGTATAGCCATAGACCATTGATTTTCTGTTTTCTCTGAATGTGAAGAAAAAGAAAAAAAGGAAAATTCTAGATGTCAGATGAGTGAGTAGCAAGCCTGAGCCTTTCCTATATACTCAGTTCTGCCTTAATGCTTGTTTGGAAAATGCGAATTTATTCCAACAGAATGACATATTAGAGAACAAGCAGGATATTTTTAATTTCAAGCTTGCTTATGTGAGTTTTTTTTTAAGTGAGACAGTTTTGATAGGCTATTTTATTTTATTTTTGGAGGCAATTGGGGTTAAGTGACTTGCCCAGGGTCATACAGCTAGTAAGTGTCTGAGGCTGGATTTGAACTTAGGTCCTCCTGACTCCAGGGCTGGAGCTCTATCTATATCCACTCTATTCACTAGTTGTCCCCCCACCCTTTTTAAGGAGATATTTATTTTCCAAACATCACTATTTTAGTCTCTTTTGAAAAATAGGTTTCAATGAGCTTCTTTGTGCATGAAGTTACCCATAGGGAGTCACTCACCAAATAGTTCCTTTTCCAATACTGAATAGGCTTAAGTTCACTTAAAGGTTGGTCTTATTCATCAATCAAGGCATCAAACAGTAAGAATGCAGAAAACCACTCTACTTCATAATAACTCAAAAACTGCAACTCTTCTGACACCCACAAGCAAACTTCACATCTTTTTCTAGGCAGAGTGTCATATTTATTGCATATCTTCTGATATATACAGGAACTATGAGTGAAGGAGGGTTAGTTCAAAACTACTCACCCCTACCCTCCTCCCTGGCTATAGCCTCAGAGACTCAGAGTTGAGGCCCAAAGAGGCCACCTTCTCACCTGTAACCATCACAATCATCCACTTTACCAGTCCAGATAAATATTACAATAAATAGTGGCTTAATCTGTGGCCTTGGATTAAGCCGCTATTTATTGTAATATTTATGTTTTTCTTAACCATTTAATACATACAAAACTGTGCTACCATTTTTATTAGGTTCCTATCTTTTTTTTTAATGTGTCACTGGCAGTCACAGTGGGATTTTCCCAAAAAAACTTGCTCAACCATGGGTAATGTGGTAGCAGGAGAGGAACTCTTGTACATGTGCCAAAGAGACCTTAACAAAACCCCTGAGGCTGTTGCACATGGTGGTGCATCTGTAATTCCTGCTAGTACGGGAGGCCAAGGGTGGTGGATTGCTTGAGTTTGGGAGTTCTAAGCTGTGGTAGGACTAAAGTCAATTAGAACTAAATCTAGAATCAACATGGTCAACCCCAGGAGCAGAGGGCCACAGGCTGCCTAAGAAAAGGCAACAGGTCCTGCCAGAAATAAAATAGGTCAAAACTCCCAGGCTGATCATCAATGGGGTCAGGTCTGTGGGGTTGCCTCACTTCTAGCCTGAATAGATAGGGAGAGACCTAGTCTCAAAACCAAAATAAAACAAAAATTACAGAGATGACCACATAAGTGTAGTAACACCTGGTTAATAAAGAGACACCCTGACTTCTTCCAGGCTTAAAGAAGGAGGCACACAAGCCAGTGTGAGTTGTATGCACTACTACAGTACCCCAAATATTAGATGGGACACCTACCAAGAGCACACATAGACTATACTTAACCAGTCAACAAGCATATATTAATTGTCTAATATGTACTGGGCAGTCATACATAGGCAACGCTTTATTTTATAATTCATTAAGCTTGATGATGGACAATGGGGATAGAAACTGATAATTCTTCACAAGAGCATTCCTTTATTTCTTGGCCACGGCTGTTCAAAATGGTCTGATAATAATGCCAAGAGGAAATGCTTAATAAATAAGTTAGAGGCATGTCCTATTTGCCTCTCTCAACTAAGAGCTACATGCTTTATCCAGGAATCTGCCAAAGTAAGAGTAAACAGTGGTGGCTGGACCTTTGACCTATCATTAATTCTTTTATTTCCTTAAAGTCTTTGCCCCTTAAAACTTTGTTTAGGGGTTTGTCATTGTGGAAATTTGCCTAGTTTGTTAGAAGATTAGATTGTAAATTGTTCCATTAGATTGCAAGCTCTTTGAGAGCAGGAGCTGTCTCTTTTTCTTATTTGCATCCTAAGTGCTTAATATGGTGGTTGGCACATAGTAGGTGCTTAATAAATGTTTATTGAATTGAATTGAAAGAAAGAAAAATTATTTCACCTGTTAGTAATTTAAAGAAAGATTAGGGGAATTGAGAGAGGCCCAGCCTCCTAGGAAGGAAGTCCTGAGTTCAAGTCTTGCCTGTGACATATATTGGCAATATCACCCTGGACAAGTCACTTTATCAGGGCTGCAGACAATTCTTCAAAACCAGAAATTGTGGAACAACTGCAGATCTGCATTGGGAAAAGGAGATTCCCCACCAGGAGTTCCCTGAACCTTGTGAAATCATAGGTACTGATTCCACTCTCTCTTTCTACAAAAATGGAAATGGGCCTTCATCCAGCCCACACAGTCATTGTTGTTTCTAAAAATATAATTAAAATAATACAAATAAATACAAATATAATTTTAAAATAAAATATTTCCAAATGCTGCCAAAACTTGTCCGTTTGGTTTTTTTAAATTTGCTTTGTTCTGAAAATTTTCCTCTTACTGATCAAAACAACACAAAAACAATTCAATGGAATAGAATAGCTTTTGACCATGACCATTTGCATGAAGCAGCTTAGAAAGCAAGAAAAGTGAGGGGTACTTGTTTGGGGGAAAATATTAGGTTATATTTGGCTATAAAAAAATTACTTTAGAAAAAATTACCTTTCCTTAGTATTCTCTAATGATGGTTCAAAATGCTCTCATTCCATCATGATGCTCTGCTGTGTTTTGTTTTTTTTTTTAACTTTTCTATTACTAATCAAAATAATATGAAAATAATGCATGGTAACAATAACTTTTGACCATTCCCATGGGCAAGAAGCAGCCATTATTTTAAATAAGTATAGTAAGAAAATATCTTTTTTCCCCCAAATTTCTTTCTCATATGTTTGAAACTCCCAGTGACTTGTAAGAGTCTTGTGTGTGTGTATACATTATACACATATATACATATATATAAAACATATATATATACACACACACACATAAACACGTATACACATATATACACACAAATACACATATATTTGTGGGAAACAGATGCCTAAGTGTGTTATTACTGCTTTCCTGTTATCTTTTTTATCCCTTCAGTATTTATCTGGGTATATTATTTCTACTTGTAGCCTGCTAGACATGGAGGATCATTTAACCCTCTTCCGTTACTTCATATATGGCTAGCTTTATATTCAGCAGGGTTGTGTTCCATGTTGTAGATAAAGATAAAGATTTATTGGATCACAGATTTAAAGTTGAAAGGCATCTCAAAGGCCACCTAATTTAACCCCCTTATTTTACAGATGAGTCAGGTGAGGCCCAGAGTTCATCTGATTAGCCCAAGGTAGTAAACGATCAAACATTTGAACACAAGTCGGATGATTCCAAGTTCAGAGCTTTCCACAACCAAAAAACAGAAATTTAAGTACAAATCTTATGACTTGTACCCCAGAATTTAATTAGAAGCAGTATAATCTCCTTAGTTTTAGGGACCTTCTCAGGAACTGGTTTTAAAATGAATTTCCATCCTGTTTAGTCAAGCTCAAATGAATAGAATAATAGTTTACTGACTTAAACAAGAAAATAAGGTGGAGATAAGCGACAACTGAGATCTGAAGAGAAGAACAAAATGATTAAAAAGTGGGTAGAGCTTTGGAGTAAAAACACACAAATCAGCGGGGAAACTCCAGGGAATGAGAGAGGAGGGTGTAAAAAAGGGGTAGAAGGAATTAGGAACAGCTGAGAGCAAAAGAGAGCTAAGCGGTGGAAAGTTTTAAAAACAATAAACGATAAAGAAACAAAAACAATGTCTACAGGTGACAACACGTATGGATATGTTACATAGACTTGGGTAAATAAAAGTGCTAGAAGTTATCAAAGTTAATGGTAATGGGAAGAAAAAGATTTAGCAGTCAGAATATTAAAGTGGCGTATGCTGAAATGCTCTTATGCTGCATTAATTAAATAATTTGTTATATATAATAATATATTATTTATATAAGGTTAGGCTAATTAATTGAATAACAAATTAAATTAATGAAAAAGAAAGCTTGGCATTAAAGTCTAAGAGAAAGGAGGATGAAGCTAGAATGGAAAAAAGGTCACACAAAAAACATCAGTACCACATTTTAGGGGCAGGACATAGAACTAGAGTCTGAGACACAAATTTTTTAAAAAGTGAAGAAAGTAGCGTGAAGACTAAAAGAGAAAGCAAGGGAAAAGTTAAAGATCTATATCAGCACTTGCTGCTAAGGACTAAGAAAGAATCCTACATGGCTGAAAGCTACCACTGACCAACAGATCAACAAGCATTTATTAAGCACCTACTAGGTGCCAGGGCAAGTTTCATAATGGGCAAGAAGGGGAACAAATAAAAGAACAGCCACAGAAAACGTAAGCACCCCTTTGCAGAGGTGGAAGGCCCTTAGGTATGGTACACTGCACATATTTCAGACTTTTCAATGTATTGACCAATTCTGAACAAAGCCTTCTCTGGGAGGAGGGAAATTTGAAAAGAAAAGAAAATATGATCAATATACAGCAGCTATTCCAGAGAACTGTCAGAAGGAAAGAGGGGAAACTTAGGGGTACTAAAGTAGGAAGGAGGTTTTTGGAGCCAAAATTAGAAGGACTGAAATCAGGAAAGCCTGTGGCCTGGGCTGGGAAGGGATGGAATATTATTAACAAGTGTAAATAAGAAGAGATTGACAACTTAAAGCCTTTGATTTCTTTACCCTTGGAATATATCCTTGATATATCTCCACCTCCACACTAGTCCTTAATTCTTTCTCCTATCCTAAACCCCACCAGCAACAACTGTCCTTAAGGAACCACCCACATCTCCTATTCTTCTTCAACCACCCCCATGCCCCCAAAAGTGGAGGCTTAATGGATAGTTTATCCAAACTGTAATGGTTTCTCCCAGGGGCCAATATTATGAGATATTAGATTGGAGCCAAAAGTTGAACACAGACTGGTTTTCAGTGTGGACTATTAACAAATAGGTGTCAGTCATTAAAAGGACCATGCCAATTCTATAATTAAATCATGATACTGTATAATACAGAAGGTTGCAGCGTCTGGATAGGGACAGCTGTGAAGTCCTGTGCTCTTTATTAATATACTTGGCATGCACAGTATGTGCATCTCTAACTATTAGTGATCTCAAACATCATACTTCCCATATTTTGTGACATTGGATATTTCATACTGGGGGAAAACACCTTAAAAAGTGCTTCGTTAGATGCTTCTAGAAATACATTTCTAGATCAACAGAAAGTGAAAAAGCTGATAATTCAAAGCAACTCCTTTCTCCACTATTTCTCAAAGAACCATATAATTGAGTTTAATGTTAGAGACTCTTATCTGTAGTTCTGTTTCTCAGCAGATCACTAGATGCTCCCAAGGCTGCCAAGCTCAGCCACATGGACCTTTTACTGGACTTTTAAAGTACTGCCCAAGTATGGACTGATGCCTTAGACTGGGGTTCTTAAAATGAAACATAAAGAGGTTAAGTGACTTGCCCAAGGTCACAAATGTTGTAAATGGAAGAGCTAAAATTTGAGCCCTGGACTGCTGATTCCAAACCCAGTATTCTTTACACTACCTTAGAACTGAAGGAAAAATTATTATAAACCCAAAAGTCAGGTGTGGTGAGTTTAGATTAATCACACATATCAATTCTAACCCATCTCCTCTTGCTCAAGCAACCAAGAATGTCAATTTCAAACAGAAATTATTTTTTATCATACAAGAAAACCTGAAAAGACCACACTACCCTTTGAATTTTAAAAGCCATCAATACATTAAATATAATTCCCACCTAGAGAAAAGACATCGTGAATGGGTTGCTTGTGTTTTTACCTAATGGTAAACCTTCTTAGTTACTTGGCCTCTTTTAAATATTTTAGCATGACTAGCCTAGGTAGTATTTGCTTCAAAACTGAACAAGGATCATTTATCATAGTAAGATGTTTATGAAACATTGCTCTCTTGAGTCTTGTACAAAAGGTTATCTTAAGTTTATCCTTCACCAGAGATACATCATGCCAAATAGGGACCTTGTAAAATTAAGAGTGTCTCTTACTCTTTATTAAATCATATATAGCTCTACCAATTAATTAATTGTATCTTAAAACATAAAGTGTGAATTAGTCATTTGGTCTTTTCAAAGATGGCAAATTTCCCACTTAATAATACATAACTGTAATTCTTGCACGTTGCTGGTAGTGTTACAGTTTTGGTACCGAGAAAGGACAATAAAATGTAATTCCCAGTTCCCATTCACGCTTCTCTGGCCAATGCTCTGAAAATGGCTCCGGGGTTTATTATGAAAAGTTAGGCAGAGAGGCCCACAAGTCCCATTCAGGCTGGGGTCTGATTTTTCCTGAAGGCGAAGTGCCACTAAGCATTGCAGTGCTAAGCAACTCCAGAGGAAATCACGACTCTAGACCTCCTTTTACAAGTCAAATGAGGGAGAAACATTCTGTGAATGAACAGCAAACAAGAGCTCCTTGAAACAAGAGCAGGCTTCTTTTTCTTTTTCTTTTTCTTTTTTTTAAGGAAAGTATGAATGGGTGATTCAAGCAAAAAAGCATTTGGTTTGGCAAACTAAAAACTCCAAGAAAGCCCAGTTTTGTTCAATGAATGTCAGATTTCATGTGTGTTTTCTATCTCCCGCTCGCCGCCCCCAGTTCTGTCTTCCTAACCATTCTGGAGAAAGGCTTTATGAAAGACTTTTGTTTGTCCTTTTTTAAGACTAAAATATGCCACTTTTACTACTCAGGGATTTCGTTTTTACAAAACAAAGGGCAGCGCAGACTTACCTTTAACAGATGCAGAGTAGGAGGAGATGAAGCAAAGGAAAAGGACAGCCAGAAGAATCATCCTTGACTCGGGTCGGGTCCAGTCCACAGCAGCGCATGGAGCTCGGGGCAGGCCGGCCTGCACCCACCAGGAGGCTGCTCTGATTGCAGCGGAGCAGGAGAAAAACCTCAGCACCTGTGACAATCAGGTTTATCTGCAGGCAAAGGGCAGATTCCAAATTCCATCCTCAGGGCCTAAGTTCAATAAAGCACTTTCCATTAATCATTAAGCTCAGGGGTTTACAGATTTTACCCCCTTTTTACTGTTTCACTTCTTTCACCTTTCATTTTGGGAAATCAGGCCAGAGCAGCCTTGCTCTCGAGCAGGGATCCTTCACTTTTTTGGTCTCCCAGACTCCTTTGGAAGCCCATGGTCCCCTTTCAGAATTATATACTGAAGTGAATAAAATAACATAGTATTACAAAGTCAGTCGGTCAGTCAATAAGCTTTTATTAAGCACTTACTATGTGTCAGGCACCTACTAAACACTAGGAATACAAAGAAAGAGGCAAAAGATTGTCCTTTCTCTCAAGGATCTTACATCCTAATGGGGGAGACAATAGGCAAATGCCTGAACAACACATATATACACGTATGTGTATATGTATACATAATATATATCCACATATATGTCCACACACATACATATATACACACGTATATATTTGAGATAAATTGGAAATAATAATAAACCCAGGGAAGGCACTATTAGCATTAAGGGGGAGCAATGAAGGCTTCTTATAAAAAGGAGGGATTTCAGCTGAGCCTTGAAGGGAAACAAGAGGCAGAGATGAAGAGGAGAGAGTTCCAGGTGTGGGGACTAGCCAGTGAAAATTCTCACAAACCAATTATATTGAAATACAGTTATCAAAAAAAATATATATATATATATATACAGATATAAATGTATACATATATTTAAAAAGTCATAGATCCCAGTGCCTCCTGAACTCTCTTTCTGGCAGTTAGTGTACACGGGAATACCAACAATGACCATTTGTCCCTAAGGCTGAATGAAGTAAGTTACCTAGGTAACATGCCTAGGGTTTTGGGAATCTCCAGCATGACTTTTACCACCCTAAGCTAGGCCAGGTAGCCTAGCATATGTTTTGCTAAGTCCCAGGGTAGAGCAAAACTATGCACTTCCCTCTCCCTCCTTCTCCTTCCTCCCCCCTCTAATGACCTGTCATTCATCTCTCTTCTACCCATCATTCGATTCTCAGCTTGGATCTCCTCTTGAAGACTTCTTGATCTTTGGGGCCCCATCCCTGTTAGAAGTGAACTATCCCTCTAATGAAATTCCATAGTACTTTGCTGGCATCTCTCTTAGGATCCTTAAATTCTGTTCTTCTATTGATTTAAAATGATTTGCACCCTTGCTTTCCTCTACCATTCCTCTTAGATTTTTCACCTACCTTTATAACCTTTCTAGGATCTTTCACATAGCAAGCGCCCAATAAATGTTTATTAGATGAATAAATGAATGGAGAGAGGACTGACATCAACACAAAGACCCAACCCAAAGCATAGTGCCTGGACCCTGGCCTACTCAGTCATAGGTGACTGAAACTAAAAAAAGTTCTAAGAAAAGACTATTAAAATGTTTTGGTTTAAGTTTCCAATAAGCAAGAGGAACCAAAGGATTACTCAGAGTTCCCTAAGTTAAAAACAGGAGAGAAAAAATGAAAATGTATATAAATATATATATATATATATATGCACATGTGTCTATCTATCGATCTATCTATCAATCTATCTATATTCAGATTTAAAGAGAGATCTTCATTAGCTACTTTTGTCCCTTTTTCCAGAATCTCAGTCTTGAAATGAGAGGGGTCTCCCTATCAATCAGTCACCCCAGACACCATCTTGAGCTCTGACCAGTGGATGCCCAGAATAATCTGGACAAAGGGTGGCATAGAATTATCTCATAGAACAAGAATATGAACATAACCATCTTCACATGGATTATATAAAAGACAATTGTTTGTCTTTAGCACTCCTACTCAGACTAGAAAATTTGCTCTCTAAGTTTTACATACAACTTGTAGAGGTAGATGCCAAGTACAAACAAACCATTGCTGGTCTGATTGCTCTGAAATGTCCTAAGGTCAATGGGGTTAAGTAAAAAGGCCAAACCTTCAAAAATAACGTTCCTATTGAAACACCAGTAATAAAACTTGTTTTCCCCAAGAAACAGCTTGACAGGGGAGAAACAGCTAACCTCGGCACCAGGAAAACCTGAGTTAAAGCGCCATCTTGGACTCTTGGTGGCTATATGACCCTGGGCAAGTCACTTAAGCTCTAACTGCCATGTACAACTCTCTTACAATCAATTGCAGAGAAAGTGTTGACTTGCACTGGTAGAGGGAGCTTCCTCATTTGGGAGAAAACACAGATTCAGACCCTATCCTTTCCCCAAATGACTATGGCCTGCTGGTTGTTAAATTTGACCACATTTTTATGATGAGGTTATTTCAGATTCTTGAATTACTTAACACTAAGCTAGGTACTAGACATTCTAGGGGCATAGGACTTTATAAACTGGTTTCACTTATTGAAAACCCTCAAATCCTTCACTGACTCTCTATCTCAATAGCGCTATAATTTACTTCACGGTTAGAGTATGTGGTATAGAATACGTGTCCCTCTGGTTAAAGTACTCTCACTTGTCATGCATTTTCCAGAGTCCAACAAATAAAGGGCATATCCTTATTGCCTAATCAAACTAATGATGTGTCTTTTGAACATTTGCTCTTCAATAAAAGATTCCCATTAGTCATTCCACTGAATGGAGAGGTGTTTCAAAATGGATATGAGAATCTTCTCAATGGCTATTTTTGATGAAAATAAATGTTGTAGTCACCTATCTTGGATTTACAAAGAGGTTGGGTAAGGTGTTTTTTTTGTTGTTGTTGTTGTTTTTGTTTTTTGCTTTTGTTTTTTGAGTCCACAAGAAAAATCCAATGATAAAATAAGAATAAAAAATTGGGGGCTTCCCTAATCAGACAGTCCAGTGTGCTGTGATCTCAGATGAAGTTAATTAAACTGGTTTAAATATCTAACTCTAAATAAGCCTTCTTGGCCAATAAGCCCCCTTCAGGATTCTTTATAAATGCCTGCATAAATTCCACATCAAAATTTAAGAAAAATGTTCTATATCTGATGAAATCATAGAGACAAATGCTAGCATGGGAGTTTTTTTCTTCTTTCCCCAGTTTAAAAAAAAAAAGTATAAAGTTTTTGCTTGCTTAGCAATATTCCTGTCATAAGGAGTCCTTATAGATCTGGGCTATGTGACAAGGGGGGGCCATTCCATTAGTGAGGTCAAAATCAATCAAAAGGCAAAATAATCTCAAAGCAGAAATTAAGGAGCAGGGGACCAGAGATAGCGTTTTGTCTGCCACTGAATTAAAATGCTAGGAAATACAGAGTGGGGACTGTGAGAAATGAGAATCAGGGATAGCGTGCCAGAAGGGATGATAAATTTAAGAAATGAACAATTAAACATATGCTGCTGCTCTATTGATAGACACAGAATTGGACAGCCTCATGAAAGTACATGGGCCTGGGTAATATACTTCCTGGGAAACTGAACTGGCACATAGTTCAGAAAGGAATAGTGGAAGGCAGTCAGGTCTCATCCAGCTGGCTCTGGCCCATATCCTTAGAGTTATCACTGAAGTGGTACCAATGACCCAGACTTGTGTGAGACATTTATTTCTATGTGAAGTCAAGCACAGCGTTTCTCTATTGAGCAACTCTTGAAGATGGGAGGGGCTGATCACCCCCCCTCGGAAGTGATAGATCACCCAGGCATAGCTTGGCAGAGTGTTTGCCCAATGCCCAGGTGCAATAACCTAGACTTTCATTATCCCCAAACTGCAAGTTAATTTTTTTCAATTACAAAAGGAGCAGTATTTATTTCAAGTTAAACTCACTCCCCAGCTTATCATCCTTTCCAGGAGTTCAGTGTTCCCAGAGAGACACATAATAAATCTTGTACAATGCCGTTATACCTGGGGATATAGGAATCTCCCCAAGTTCACTGGTCCATGCAAGTATGATGTTAAGTGCCCAGAAAAGCATGAAATCAGATCAATCTTCCTTTCACAGTGAAGTTTCTTTTAAAAAAGCTGTCTGTGAATAGTCCTACCACCCCCTTGTTTAATTCCTTGAAATCTGGCTCTTGCCCTTAGCGTTCTACTGAAATTATTCCCTCAAAGGTCACCAAGGAGCTTCTAACAGACAAAAATCCAAAGACATGCTTTCCAGTCCTCATCCTTCTTAACATCTCTGCAGCACCCCCAGTTACTCTGAGCCAGAAACACTGGCCTCCTTGAGGTTCCTTGAATAAGCAATTTCATCTCCTAACTCTGGGCACCTTCACCGGCTGTCTCCCGAACCTGGAACTCCCTTCTTCCTCATCTTTCCCTCTCGGTGTCGTTCGAGTCCCAGCTAAAATCCTACCTTCTACGAGAAACCATCCCCCATCCCCTCAATGGTAGCGCTTTCCCTCCATGGATTGTCTGCATGTTGTCTCTCCCCTTAGACTGGGAACTTCTCGACCATAAGGAGAGTCTTTTGCCTTTCTCTGCCACCCAGTGCTCAGCACTGTGGAGAGTACACGTAGGCATCAAATAAATGCTTGCTGACTGACTGGTGATTAGTCCTTTTCTCCTCTTTTGACTTCTGAAATACCCTACTCGGCTGGTTCTCTACCTGCCTCTACAATTACTCCTCCTCACAGAATGTCAAAGCAGCAAGATCCCTTAGAGATCTACTCAAGCCCCTCATTTTACAGAGAAGGAAACTAAGATTCAGAAAAGGAAAGTAATTTCTCCAAGGTCATCTTTGGAAGAGCTGGGGCATGAACTCAAGTCTTTTGACTCTAAATCCTGGGTTCTTAATCTAGAGTCCATGGATTCCAAGGGTCTGTGGATAGATTTCAGTAGGTCTGTGAGGCTAGATGGGAAAAATTACAAATTTATTTCAATATAGTTGGTTCCCTTTGTAATCTTATGTTGCTGTTGTTGGGCTTTTTTTTTTTTTTTTTAGGCAATTGGCATTAAATGACTTGCCCAGGGTCACATATAATAAGTGTCTGAGGCTAGATTTGAACTCAGGTCCTTCTGACTCCAGTGCCGGTGCCCTCTTCACCACATCATCTAGCTGCCCCTCTATGTATTTTATTATATGCATTTAAAACATTACTCTGAGAAGGGGTCTATGGCCTTCACCACATTGCCAGAAAGTTCATGACATAAAAAGGTTCAGAACTCCTATGTCCCATCTCCATTCTGCTATGCTATGCTGTTTCTCTCTCCTTTGCTGGTCCCTCTTCTTCCTTTTCTTGACCCCTTAGGTGGGCATTCACCATTGCTTTACCTTCAGCTCTCTCCTCTTCTCTTTGCACTTTCTGCCTTAGCAAACTCATTTGGTCCCCTGGACTCAACTATCAACTCAATGTAGATAACCACATCTTCATGGCCAGCTCTAGTCCCTTTCCAGTGCTTTAGACTCACATCTCCAAACATCTAGGGGCCATCTCTACCTAGATGTACTACTGGCACCTCAAATTCAACACATACCAGAGGGGAGAGATCTCTGATCTTAGGATCAGAAGACCTGAGTTTGAATCCTAACCTGGCCACTTACTATCCCTGTGACCTCAAGTCACTTTACCACCCCCCCCATCCCCTCATTTTCTTCATCTATAAAACGAGCGGTTGAACAAGGTGATCTTTAAGGTCCTTTCAGTCTCTAAAACCCATGAGGTCCAAAACCAAGATCATTATCTTTCTGAAAAACTGTTCCTCTTGATTTCACTGTTGGTTGGCAGTACCATCACTCACTTCATCTTCCATGTTTGAAGCCTGGTGTTATCTTTGATTTTTTTCTATCTCTCACTTCTCATACCGAAACAGTTCCCAAAACCAGTTTATTTTTTCATCCACTCCTCCAATCTCACTACCTCCACCTTAGTCCAGGCCCTTAAGGACATCTGTCTGGATTCTTAGCATTCTAACATATCTTTGCCTCTCCAAACTTTCCTTACTCCAATCCACCCACTGGCACATTTGTCTAGGCCATGTAGAGATTGCTTATATCCCTCTTCTGCACAAACCCAATGCCAACCAAGGAAAACTCAGACTCCTTCTTTTACTCCCTTTCACATGCTCTGCTCTGGTCCAGAGGTTCTTAACCTTTTTTTGTGTATTATACCGCCAAAGAGGGCAGTCTGGTAAGACTATGAACCCCTTCTCAGAATAATGTTTTTAAATGCATAAAGTACATAAGATTACAAAGGAAATCAATTATGTTGAAAAAGTTATCCAAATGTTAAGAAAGCAAATGACTGAAGAAATTGTGGTATATGATTGTGATGGAATACTACAGTGCTATAAGAAATGATGAGCTCAGTGATCTTAGAAAAACATGGATAGACTTGCATGAAATAATGAAGACTGAAATGAGTAGAACCAAGAGAATATTGTATACAGTAACAGCAATATTGTTTTAAGAATGACCTTGAGGGCCAGCAAGGTGGCACAGTGATAGAGCACCAGCCCTGAAATCAGGAGGACCTTAGTTCAAATCCGGCCTCAGACCAAACACTTGACACTTACTAGCTGTGTGACCCTGGGCAAGTCACTTAACCCCAATTGCCTAAAAAAAAAAAAAGGATGACCTTGAGTGAATGAGTCATTTTGATTATTATAAGTACCCAAATTAACCATAAAGGACATTTAAAGAAAGATGCTATCTGCATCCGGAGAAAGAACTGATAAACAGAAGTATGTCTAGAATAATTTTACATATATATACCTATTTGTGTTTAAAGGTGGCTACCATCTTAGGGGAGAGGGAAGTAAAAAAGGAAAAAAAGAAATCTACATGATAACTTTGTTGTATATTTAAAAGGAATGGCACCCTTGACCCAGCAATAGCACTTCTAGGGCTGTATCCCAAACAGATCATAAAAATGGGAAAAGGACCCACATGTACAAAAATATTTATAGCAGCTCTTTTTGTGGTGGCAAAGAATTGGAAACTGAGAGGATGCCCATCAGTTGGGGAATGGCTGAGCAAGTTGTGGTATATGAATGTAATGGAATACTACTGTGCTATAAGAAATGATGAACAGGAAGAATTCAGAAAAAACTGGAGAGACTTGTGTATGGTCTGATGTTGAGTGAAGTGAGCAGAACCAGGAGAATGTTGTACACAGTAACAGCCACATTGTGTGATGACTAATATTGATAAATTTAACCCTTCCCAGCAATACTAGGATCTAAGACATCTCCAAAGGCCTCATGATGGAAAATGCTATCCACATCCAAAGAAAGAACTATGGAGTTTGAATGCAGATCAAAGCATACTATTTGCTATTTTTTTTCTTCTGTTGTGTTTTGTTTCCTCTTTCTGGTGGTTCCTCCTATTGGTTCTAATTCTTACTTACAACATCACTAATGTGAAAATATGTTTAATAGGAATGTATATGTATAGCCTATATCAGATTGCACGTCTGATCTAGGGGAGGAAAGTGAGGAGGGAGGGGGAGAAAAATTTGAAACTCAAAAGTTTACGGAAGTGATTGTTGATAAATCAAAATAATTAATTTTTAAAAAAGGAATGGCAAATTATACATAGTAGATTTGCAGTTTCATGGGCAATCATATTTTATTGTACAATGTTATATAAATTATTTTTTATTTCATAAGTTAATAAATTTTAAAAAAAGAAAGCAAATTTACAGACCCCAGGTTAAGAAGCCATGCTCTAGTTAAACTTGAGTACTCACTATCCTTCATACACAGTCTATCTCTCCTGTCCTATTTCTACTTTTTTTTCACCCTGTTGGCTACACTCTGAGTGACCTCTCCCCTTTCCCCTCCCCCAACATGCCCATGGAAATCCTACCCAGCCTTTAAAAGCTAAAATGCTACTTCATTCTATAACAAACTCAGATTCTACCTGCTTCAATAATTAACACTTTTGAAGTTGGGAAAGAGATCCATTTAAAAAAAATGATTAAGCCTTTACTATGTGCCAGTCACCATGCTAAGTGCTGACAGTACAAATAAAAGCAAAGGCGACATTCCCTGCCTCCCTCATGGAACTTAACACTCTAACAGGAAGTGACAACACCTCCAAGGGCAGTGGTGGCCAGAAAGGATTGTTATGGACAAGGTAGTCACCCAGAATGGTTACTGGAGACTTGGGCCTATTGACTGATCTGTAGGAATGGTGGTGTTGCTTTGATTGCTCTTCTCAGAGCTCGAAAGGGGCTGGGGCGTGGGGCAGAAATTCTGGTATCAAGGCCCAGTACGGCCAGGAAGTGACAGTGATGGTCCTGAGACTAGGCAAGATGTGGTGAAATGCTCACCAAACAAAGTGCAGGGTCACAGGGCTGGGGCCTTTAGTTTCCGGAAGAATTGAAGACTAGAGTGCAAGAGGTTGAAGGCAGCCAGGAAGAGGGCACCAACAAGCTTCACTGGCAGGCCCCTTAATAGATTTTTTTTTACTTTAATAGACATTTTTGTGGTAAAAAATTGTTCTAAGGTAAAAATGAAAAATACACAGACCTTCCTGACTTTTTCAACAGAAAGACCTTAGAAAAATCTGGGGGCTCATTTAATTCTGTTCACATAAATTCAAAAGCAAATACATGGTAAGAACCTCACTGCAATGAGATTCCCTTTCGTATTATCTAGGGCTGAAGAGTGTCTCTTAGACTACCAGGGTATAGAGGGTTTTATAAACAGCTAGTGAAATATCTAAAGATGGCTGACTCATTCTATAGTACATTTTTCCTTCTGTTCTTATCACTAAAGGTTGGCAGGAATAAGGTGTTTTGCTAGATTGAAAGATTAATGAATTTTGGCCCATTAAAAGCACTAACTTTGGACAGGAATATATCACAACCCCAGAAATGGATCAAGAAAACCAGGTGTATGATACCAAGTTGGGATAAGGGAAGCAGGGAAGCATACAGAATGTGGAATCAAGCTTTCTACCACATTGTTCTGATGAAGTTGAATATGATCTTAAATTTAAAATATGCAAGGATAGCTCACTTCTTGCAACAAGTATTCCTCAAAAGGTTTATATTGCATTTTTTGTCAATCAAAATCCTATTTTCAATACTGTGAAGGAATTTTGTGTTTAAAGTCAGTCAGGTTCTCACAATGGTTTTTTGTGACTGTCACTGAGGTGGGCAGCTGCAGGAAGGCAGTCTGGACAGTGTCCCCTACACTTACAGCTGCCGGACTCCATCTTCTCGGTCCTCTTAAGCTGCCTGGTGAAGAAAAGCAAGAACAGGGAGACTCTTGCTGCACCGGTAACAAAAGATGCTGAGTCCCAGTTACTACAAGATTGGAATCTATAAGGTCTCCAACATTAAATTCTTGCTTTCCCAAAATACAGCTACTATATAAGCAAGTAGTTCTCAAAAGAACAATTGCAAACTATTAATAACCACATGAAAGATTTCTCCATACCACTGAGAAGAAAAATGCAAATTAAAACAACTCTGAGCTTTTTACCTTATAACCAGCAGATTGGCAAAGATCACACAAAATGGAAACAGTGTTGGAGGAGATGTGGAAAGATAGGCACACTAATACACTGTTGGTGGAGCTATGAATTTGTCTAATTGTTGTGGAAAATGTTTTAGAATTCTCCCCCAAAAGTCACTAAAATATCTACTCCTTGACTCAGAGATCCTACTGCTAGGCATATTACCTCAAGGAGGACCAAGACAGTGTGATAGGATCAATATCTAGCAGGGTTCCCCCTACCTGGCACATAGTAGGTGCTTAATTAATGTTTCTTGATCAGTTGGGTAATAGCTAAACAAATTACGATAGATGAATGTAATTATTAGACTATATGCAAAAAAAATGATGAATGTAAAGGATTCAGAGAAATGTGGGAAGGCATAAACTGATGCAAAATAAAGTAAGCAGAACTAAGAAAGCAATATAACAATGAATATGAGAATGTAATAGCAGAGAACAGTAAAACAAAACTAAACGTTTTCTAATTCGGACACAAAATGGTGAAGCTTATGAACAGGTAGACGACAGACAGATAGACACCTCTAAAGACAGAACTTTAAAAACAACACTATGTGTCAGATACTGTGCTAAGTACTGGGGTTACAAAAATAAGGAAATCAGATAGTCCTCACTCTCTGTGAGCTCATGGGGAGTGGGTGCGGTAAAGGAGGAGAGTGCTTGGCAGTTGGTAGGGAGGTGATTACAAGTCCAGAGAATGAGTTGAGCCAGGAGTGAAGCAAGCAGCATGCTTAGGGTCTCTCAGAAATGTAAATCCCCATTGGGAACTCACTAATCAGGAAAGCAGACTTCAAGGGACAACCTGTAAAGACACAGAGAAGGAAAACAGAACAATATAATGTTGTATAGACATAAATGTCATGCCTAGTGTATCCCCAAAAGGGGTCAACAAGGTATGTTCTGGAAAGGTACTCAGTGTATAAAACAAGGTACAGGGTTGCTATTTATTTCTTCCACCACAAAAGAAATACCTAAAACACAAAATACTCATAAGCATGTTTTAACTCCCATTGTTCTCTCCTAGGAGGTTAATACTTAAAATGCCAAAAGATGAATTATTTGGGGGGACTGCTGGTCAGCCAGCTCACCTTCACCTTGACTCTCTACTTCTGAAGCAACTCCCTGAACATCTATATCTTCTGGCATGACCTGGGATTATCCTCCCTCCAATGTTCATCCTGTCCTCCATGAGGACTTTAGTTGCTACTGGGAGCATTATCTGAATCTCCCAATGACCCCAGACCTCTTGAGTCTAGGAGGTATTGGCCAAGGCTGGAAATGTCCATCTTGGAATTGTTCTTCAGTCACCTGCACTAAGGGAAAGAAACACAGAGTAGAAGAGGCAGCCAGGGCCTTCAGAATCAGGCTCAGGCCCATTTAGACAAGCATATGCTCTGGCTGCCAAGAATGAGTGACCAGGGTCGGGGGAGGTGGTGGAGGAGGAAAGGCAGTAAGTCCAAGAGAGAGCTGAGCTCCAAACCACATATTTAGAAGTGAGGAATAATGGGGCAGCTAGGTGGTGCAGTGGATAGAGTACCGGCCCTGAATTCAGGAGGACCTGAGTTCAAATCCGACCTCAGACACATAACACTTACTAGCTGTGTAACCCTAGGCAAGTCACTTAACCCCATTGCCTAGCCAAAAAAAAAAAAGAAAAAAAAAGAAAGAGTGAGGAATAAGAGTGTGAGAGTGGATGCTGTTTGTCGCTTAAAGTGTACTGATTGAGTAGCTCTTGTTGCTTCATGGCCAGCCCACTGACATAGCCCTCTGCCACAGGAAGCAGATAGAGGTGGCATGTGGGGACCAACCAGAAGCCTCTGGTTGCCTCTGTCTTGTCAAAGGATTCAATAGAATGGGCCAGAGCAAAGGTATATACAACCAGAAGGGACTCCAAGGACAGCAGATGTGGCCCCAGAAGAGTCCTAGATGCAAGCATGCTTCCTAGAAAGGATGGTCACTTGCACCCATAAAATGAGGATGATACTGCTGCTGAGAATAATACTGCTGAATGAGCTGTGAAGTCATAGTAATTAGGTTCAAATCCAGACCTGAATTCTTATGACCTGTGTGGCCTTGGAAAGGGCACTTAACCTCCCCAGGCCTCAGTTTCCTCATTTATAAAATGAGAGGGTTAAACAGGAAGACCTCTGAGGTCCCTTTCCATTCGAGATCTATGATGCTATGATCCAACCTCCTAGGGACATTGGGAGCATCAAATTTATTTAATGTATAGAAAGCACTTTGTGACAATATATAAATGCAAGTTATGAAAAGAGAAGGAAAAAACAAAATCTCGACAAGAATAATTTAATGAATCCATCAATAAACACTTAAGCACCTGTCATTTGCTAGACGCTGTGCTAGGCCTGGAGATGTAAAGACAAAAGCAAAACAGAGACAGAAAAAGGGTGTCTGATTTTGGAAAGGAATACACAGTTCTCTATAAACTAGATCCCACTTGGGCACTAGAACCTATCAGTTTTCTTCATGTAACTGAGCAGCTGTCAAAGGGAAACAGCTTTGGGGCACTACAATTCCAGCCTAAATTCAGTGACCTAGATGTGAAGGGCTGAGGATCTGATTACTAATCCTTGTTCAGCATTCTCTGTGCTGATCAAGGAGGCAGTTGGAAGAAGCAGCCTACTAAGTGACCAGGAGTAAATCCAGGCCTGTGTTGCCACCTACCTACATGCGAAACTACATCACCTCTTCCTTTTTTCCTTTCCTAATTCAGCATACAGTATCTAATAAAATTTACTCCAAATTAAAACACAAAGTCTAAATTCAGAAGATCATGCTATTTCTTACCTGTGGTACAGTTATAAATTTCTGTCAGAATTAAAGACAATAATATAATCAGTCATTCTTGAAATCTTACACAATCACCCAGGGAAAACAAACTCCACCAATAAATAGATAAGCAATATTAACTATAAGAGGAAAGAGTACAAACTATAAATTGCTTAGAAATGATAACCTCTTCAGAACATGGTGTCCCAAAAGTCTTAGTGAAGCTTTAATAACTTAAGACTTGTAGCTTTTTCTTTAAGCTTTATTAAAACTGCAGTAAGGCTTTTGGAACATCCTTTTTAAAAAAACCTGAATATATTATATGCATACATATATAATATGTATATATAATGTATGTATAGACACATATATGTGTGTAAAGAGAAGAGAGGAGAAGAAAAGGGAGAAAGAGAGAGAGTGAAAGAGAGACAGAGAGAGACTCAGACACTTATTAGTTTTGTGACGCTGAGCAAGTCACTGTCTGTCTCAGTCTCCTCATCTATAAAACTGAGGATAATAGCACTTACCTCCTAAGGATGATGTAAGGATAAAATGAGACAGTATTTATAAAGCATTTTGCAAACCTTAAAGTCCGATATATACTAGGTAGCAATTATTAAGTAGCAATTGTAATTATATTAAGTAGCACTTTTTCACAGACAGTCCCTCATGCCTAGAAGTATTTCCTCTTCGTTTCCGCTAATAGAATACCTAGCTTCCCTTAAGACACCCTCAAATGTTACCCCACTAGAAAGCCTATCCTTGTAACCAGTTGCTTGTACCTTCTCTACAAAAATTATTTTGTATCTACATTGTACACATTTCGTATTTAATTTTCATTGTGCATGTTGTTTTTTTCCAACAGAAGGTAACCTTCTTGAGGACAGGAACACTTGCAGATTTTATCATTGTATCCCCAGCATCTCTCACAATACCTGGGATCTAGTCGGAGCCTAATGAATGCTTATTGAATGAGTAGGGCTTCAATAAATGTGGTTGACTGATAAACACATTCATAGATGCCCACTCCTGTGAATGAATGCAGGCATCAGCATAGGACAATAGGGTTTAGAACTGATAGCAGCACTGCTGAGATTTGAACCCAGTTCTTCTAGAGGAAGGAACTCTGTATTTGTACTTAGACCTGGGTACAAATCTTGGCTCTGCTTTCCATGGGTGTGACCTTCCATGTCATTTTTACCTTTTTGGGCTTCAACTTCCTAGTCTGTAAAATGAAGGAGTTTGACCCAATTATTTCTAAGGATCCCTCCAGCTCTAAATCTGATCCTGACTTTAAATCTAGTGTACCTTCTACTACAGTATGCAGGAATGGTGGCAGGACCTCAAGTCAGGAGAGCTGAATTTGAATCCTGGCTTTACCACTTAGTAACTCAGTTTTAGTAATCCACAGAGCATGGGACATGCTTTGATGGGTAGCCACTCCAACTTAAAATGAATAGGATGTTGTGATTATTTGAGCCAGTACTACTGAATTGAATTTGAAAACGAGTGCAATGCCAGCGGACATAACATAGACTCATGGCACAGATGACTTGTCTCATGCTAACTGCTATATTTGAATTTGAAGCATGTGAATTAAATAAATAAATATATCTGCATGTTCTGCTGGGGACACAATGCTGCCTAATGGATAAAGAATTTCCTGGCATCAAAGCCAAGAAGACCTCGGTTTGAGTCCCAACTCTGACACATCCTGGCTGTGATGTCCTACCTTCTGGAAGCAGCCATCTCTGTAACCCTTTTGTTAGTTTAGTTGAATTGAGTTAATGCCTTTGCTCTGAGCTTCCTCATCTAGGAATTAATTCTTTGTACCAAAGGTCCAAGATTATCCCTTATATCAAAAATTATTTGTGTTAATCACTTATAGTATAAAATTAATGTTAATTTTATTTTAATAAAATATTAGTTAAAATAAGAGAAGAAAAAGAAATTGAAGGTATTAGAATAGGCAAAGAAAAAACAAAGTTATCAATCACTCTTTGCAGATGATATAACGATATACTTAGAGAATCCTAGAGAATCAAGTAAAAAACTACTTGAAATAATAAACAACTTTAGCAAAGTTGCAGGATATAAAATAAACCCACAGAAATCATTGACATTTCTATATATTACCAACAAAGCCCAACAGCAAGAGATAGAAAGAGAAATTCCATTTAAAGTTACAGTAGACAGTATAAAATATTTAGGAGTCTACCTTCTGAAACAAACCCAGGAACTCTATGAACACAATTACAAAACACTTTTCACACAAATAAAGTCAGATCTAAATAACTGGAAAAACATCAGTTGCTCATGAGTAGGCTGAGCTAATATAATAAAAATGATAATTCTACCTATGCTAATTTACTTACTCAGTGCCATACCAATCAAACTACCAAAAAATATTTTATGGAGCTAGAAAAAATAATAACAAGATTCATTTGAAATAACAAAAAGTCTAGAATATCAAGGGAACTAATGAAAAGAAATGCAGGGGAAGGGAGCCTAGCCGTTCCAGATCTTAAATTATATTACAAAGCAGCAATCATCAAAATTACTTGGTACTGGCTAAGAAATAGAGTGGTGGATCAGTGGAGTAAGTTAGGTATGCAAAACACAGTAGTCAATGACTATAGTAATCTACTATTTGATAAACCCAAAGACTCCAGCTTCTGGAATAAGAACTCACTCTTTGACAAAAACTGCTGGGAAAACTGGAAAAGAGTTTGGCAGAAACTAGGCATAGACCAAAATCTCACACCATATACCAAAATAAAGTCAAAATGGGTTCATGATTTAAATATAAAGGCTGATACTGTAAGCAAACTGAGAGAGCAAGGAATAGTTTCAGATTTATGGAAGACAGAAGAATTCTTGACCAAACAGGAGATAGAAAACATTGCTAAATGCAAAATGGATAACTTTGATTACATTAAATTGAAAAGTTTTTGCGCAAAGCCAATGCAACCAAGATTAGGAGGGAAGCAGAAACCTGGGAAAGAATTTTTACAACCAGTGTCTCTGATAAGGGCCTCATTTCTAAAATATATAATTAAGTCAAATTTATAAGAATGCAAGTCATTCCCCAACTGATAAATGATCAAAGGATATGAACAGGCAGTTCTCAGAGGAAGCCATCTACAGTCATATGAAAAAATGCTCTAAATCACTATTGATTAGAGAAATGCAAATCAAAATAACTCTGAGGTACCACATCACACCTATCAGACTGGCCAACATGACAAAACAGGAAAATGATAAATGTTAGAGAAGATGTGGGAAAATTGGAACACTAGTGCATTGTTGCTGGAGTTGTGAAATAATCCAACCATTTTGGAGAGCAATTTGGAACTACGCCCAAAGGGCTATAAAAATGTGCATACCCTTTGACCCAGCAATACCACCTGTAGGTCTGTATCCCAAAGAGATCATACAAATGGGAAAAGGACCTACATGTACAAAAATATTCATAGCAGCTTTTTTTGTGGTGGCAAAGAATTGGAAATTGAGAGGATGCCCATCAATTGGAGAATGGCTGAACAAGCTGTGGTATATGAATGTAATGGAATACTATTGTGCTATAAGAAATGATGAACAGGCTGACTTCTGAAAAACCTGGAAAGACTTGTGTATGGTCTGATGCTGAGTAAAGTGAGCAGAACGAGAAGGTTGTACACAATAACAGCCATGTTGTGTGATGACTAATATTGATAAATTTAACCCTTCCCAGCAATACTAGGATCTAAGACATCTCCAAAGGCCTCATGATGGAAAATGCTATCCACATCCAAAGAAAGAACTATGGAGTTCAAAAGCAGATCGAAGTATACTATTTGCTATTTTTTTCTTCTGTTTTCTTTTGTTTTCTTTCTTGTGGTTCCTCCTATTCTTCCTTACAACATGACTAATGTGAAAACATGTGTAACAGGAATGTATATGTATAGCTGATATCAGATTGCATGCCATCTTGGGGAGGGAGGAGGAGAAAAATTTAAAACTCAAAAACTTATGGAAGTGATTGTTGATAAATCAAAATAAATTAATTTTAAAAACTAAAAAATAAAATAAAATACTAGCTAAGAAAATGATGTGGTTTTAGGAAGACCTTGGGCAAGACAATTTTTTTTGTTAAAAAACATACAGTGACATCATATCTCAATGTGTTTCATTTCTGAAATGGGCTCAATAACACACTCGCTAAAATTGAAATTGCTCAAGAAATCTAAGGTGTGATTAGCATTTATTTTCGCCCTTTGAAAAGCACAGCGGCCAACTAAAGGTTTTGGAATCAGAGGATTTGGCCTCAAATTCCACCTGTGACCTCAGACGAGAAGTGAACGAGCACAACTGCCTATAAGGACACGCCTACTCCGGGTCATTTTAACCTGAGTTTGTGACACGCCCTCTCACGTTATTCAATCCCTGCCCCGCCCCGGGACGCATGCGCGCAAAGAGCTTCCGGGGAGCCCAGCGGAGGGACTAAAACTGGCGCGTGGTGATGACGTCACAACACGCACCCAGAGCGCCGCCGCCGTGGCCTCCGAGGCGTCTGCCTCTGGGAGTTGAAGTCCCTTTAGGGAGCGAAGTGGAGGGGAAGCGAGACTCGTCGCGAAGCGATCTGCGGGTCGGAGGCGGCTTCCGCCTCGCTCGGGTAAGGTGGCTGGCGGTCAGGATGCAGGAAAGAATGAGTGCCCTCCGCTTGGTCGTGCTCTGCTACGGCTGGCGCTTACTACAGGCCCAGGGCTTCCGGGAGGCGGGCGGGGCCAGCCCTGGGAGGTGTGGCTTGGAGAGCGTGTGGTTCCTCTCGCCTCGTCCCGGAGCGGAGCGTACCGTACTCCGCGACTCCACCCCCTGCGTACGGTGGGCGGGGCCCGCGGTGGGGAGCTGGTTTTGGAGGGCCCCGCCCCCAGGGCGGAACGTACTCCGCTGGCGCCACCCCTGCTTAGGGCGTGTTTTGCATGCGCCCTTTCGCCCCACCCCTTTCACGTGACATGCTTGTCGCCCGCGGTAAGAGGCGGCTTCCTTCTCTCGCTCTGCCCTTTGCACGTAACGTGGCCGCGCGCGGGTGGGCGGGGCCGGCAATGACTAGTGGCTTTTCCAGAGGGCGTGTCATCCCCTCGCCCCCTCCTGTATCACGTGCTCTGTGACCTGCGCTCAGCTTTCCACGCTGTCTCCTACCTTCCCACATCTGGCTGGGGGAAGGGCATAGTTTAAGCCCCCCATTTTACAGATCAGAATACAGAGACTCAGAGGCGGAAAGTGACGTGAGGACCGTGGGATCCAGGTTTTAGATGTGGAAGGGCCTCAGAGGCCATCTAGGGCAACCCTTCCATTCTACAGCAGGGGAAACTGAGTCTGGGGAGGTGAAGTAGCTTGTAGAATCTCAGATCTAGAGTCGAATCCAACCCCTCTCATTTTACAGCTTAGGAAACTGAGGCTCCGGGAGGTCAAGAGACTTGCCTAAGAGCACCGAGGTTGTAAGGACTAGGGCCAAGGTTGGCGCTTAGACCCCCACTCCTGCCCCCCGTGGTCCCCTCCTCATCTCCACCCCCACCCCCACCCAAAACCCCATCTTCTCTGGGCTCCTTTGAATTCTAGTGCCTTCCTCTGTTCGTCCTCTCCTCTTTATCCTGTAGGATTTCAAAACCCTTTTGAATCTGACATTCAACTGAAAACTTCACTCTTAAAGTTTCCAAAGATCTTTTTTAAATGCCATTTTTAATGGGCTTTTCTCAGTCTTCAGTTAGGTGGCATGGTGAGTTAAGAGTCAGGAAGATGAGTTCAAATCCTGGCTCAGATACTAGCCATGTGACCTTGGGTAAATCACTTAACCTCCCTCAGCCTGTTTCTTCATCTGTAAAATGGGAGTAATAATAGAGCATCTGCTTCATGTGGTCAGTATATGGATAAAATGAGATGACACGTATAGTGCTTTGTAAACCTTAAAGTACACTATAAATATTAGTCATTATTGACACTTTGGTTACCCCTTCCCTGCACACACACTCTTCATTATGTCTTTGTGATGCTGTTCTCTCCTGATTCTTTTCCTTTCTGTCTGACCAGGCTTTAGTCTCCATGGCTGGATCTTCATTCAGGTCATGTCCGCAAACTGATTGAGGGTAGGGGTGGGAAGGACTCTTTTTTTCCCCAGATATATTCTTTCCCTTGGTGATCTCGTTAACTCATGTGGATTCAATTAGCATCTCTGTGCAGATAATTCCTAGTTCTATATCATCTTTTATCTCCCTCCTGAACTTCGCACTCAGATCTCCAACAGGACTTCTCAAACCAAATATTCCGTAAACATCTCAAACTACCTTGTAATTAACTACTTTGAATTTATATCCTAGATTGGAAGCACCTTGAGAAGCTTAAGTCTTGTCTAAACCTTGTACCTGTCTTAGCCTAGAAATGTTTAGTGAGTTAAATTCTTGCCAGAAAGTGGCATTTTTGACTTGCATCTTTGTGTCTTCTTAGCATTGACGAAAGATCGCCTTCCAATTGTACAAAGACTCCAACTAATAAACATGTCGACCGACGTGCTCTCAGCACCTCCCGAGTCAGATTGCGCGAAAGCAAAGCCGGACCCAAGTGAGGATCGTCTGAAGCCAAGTTCTGACCGAGGCAAAGCCCCTGAGCCCATGTCCAAGCGGCAGATGAAGAAGCTAATGAGGCAGAAACAGTGGGAAGATCAAAGAGAACTCCGCAAGTATGATTTTCAAAATGGGTGTGTTGTTTTACTTTGGGGAATGTCCTCCTAAGATCTGAGTGTGGCAGCCTTTGTGACCTGCTGGTGCAAACCCTGGGAAAGGGAACTCTGATATGAGCTTGAATATGGCAGCCATGCACGTTGCAGTTTGAATGCGCTGGCCTACACAAACCCACTGTGAGGAAGGGCTGTGTTTTGTGTTACTCTTCTGCCATAATTTTGCACAGTCATCCATTTTCTGTCACCTACCTCTAACAGACACTCGGTGGTGTGGTGGATAGAGTGCTGGGTCTGGACTTAGGAAGACTGGGTTCAAACCTTGTCTCAGAAGCTTATTGGCTATGTTACGCTGGGCAAGAAACTTAATCTCACTCAGCCTCAGTTTCCTCATCTGTAAAATGGGGTTGTTGTGAGGATTAAATCATGTAAATCATTATAATAAATAATATACATTAAAAATGTAAGTAATGTAGATAATGTGAATACATGTAAAATGCTTTATATGTATTATATAAATCCTAGCTGATTGTAGTAATAACACCCTTTTTATGAAATGACTGGGGGGATTGGACCATATTCTGTTTGCGTAAAGTATAAAAAATGAAAAAAGCTTAGTTGCCTCACATGCAGATCACACTTTTGACATAGGCCTTGTTTAGAATCTTTGCAAGTTTAGCTAGACTCTCATATTGAAATTGGTAGTGCACAGTGCCATAATATCTGGTCACTTTGGTGGAGGTTAGAAATCAGAGAGCTTGGATGTAGTTAAGAAAATCAGCCTTTCTCCTCCTCTTCTAAATCAGCGTTTATTAATCGAATTTGGCCATAAAACAGTTGAAATAATGCATTAGAACTTGTAAATTCTGACTTAAGTCATCTGGGAGTATGCAATGCCCCGGAAGGAATGAAGAACTGTGGAGTCTGAGCAACGGCATGAAAGAAATAGAGCTTGTTTTGTGTCCTCCTAATGCAGTCACATGTCATTGTTTTTGACCTGAAATGTGTGTGATTTTCTCTTTGATACCTTAGGTGGAAAGTATTAGCATAAAACATTTCTCCCTTAAGCCCTGTTCACATTGTAGAGGACATGCCTGTTTTCTGCTGACTCTGGTGTGGAAAACTCCCCTGTGTCATTGAAGCACAGCCTGGGATGTCTGTGAGGGAACAAGGAAGAGCATCTAATGCGGTACAGCCGCTGGGCCAGTAGTGTTAAGGATAAACAAAGTTTTGGGCACAGGTGGTATTTGGGTAGAAATATTTGGATTTCTTTCATCAAAGCTCTTCATAGGAGTCTTTCAAATGTTAGCTTATTTATTTATTTATGTTTGATAAGAGATACTGCTTTTCATTAACCAATTTTAGGCAAAAACGTAAGGAAAGACGCCAGAGAAGAAGACTGGAACGGCAATCTCACCTGGAGCCAAACTCGGAGGGCCATGACAGGAAACGTTTTCGGAGCGAAGCTGTTCCCAGTCCACTCCGTCTTGTTGTTGACTGCAGTTTTGACAGCTTGATGGTCTCCAAGGTATCATGATCAAATGTCAGATTTTGCATAGACAGATCTTTGGAATTGAGTTACTTTTAGAATGGGGCCTTGCCTGGTGAATTATGCTGAATCATTCTTGTCTTAATACTTTACTTTCACAAGACTTTGAAATAATGCTTCCTTTTTTTTTTGAGGAATGGAGCCCAGACCTTTAGGGAGAGAATGTCTATTATGCAAACTCTCTCCACTGATGCACATTAGCAATTTGTCTGAAACTTACACCCTTTGAGAATAGCCTGGGGAGATGCTCAGAGGTTAAGTGATTTGTCCATGGTCCCACAGCTGGTACTGTATGTCAGAACTGGA
This sequence comes from Vombatus ursinus, assembly GCF_900497805.2. Classification (NCBI taxonomy): domain Eukaryota; kingdom Metazoa; phylum Chordata; class Mammalia; order Diprotodontia; family Vombatidae; genus Vombatus; species Vombatus ursinus. Next base: position 338,006 of record NW_020949753.1, on the reverse strand, counting down.
CTTGACCCTAGGCTTTCTTGATTTTAAGACCTCTACCCTCTATATTTCTCAGATAATTTTTACCAAGTCAGAATAAATTATGTAATAAATTGCATTGCTTTTTCATACCTACAAAATGAGTCTAAATAGATTGTATAACAACTAATAAAAGCTATTCTTCATACAGATTTTTTTTCTGTAAAGGGTCCCTAATCTATAAGTAGAATATGGAATATGAGGATAAAATATGAGCAGGATAAAACATGAGTTTCCCTTCTTATTGAATCTTGAAAAGATAGCCTGATAAACCTTATTATTTAAACCACATTAATAGAGATCATATTTTAATTACTGAACAAAGTGCCTGCCATGTGTCAGGCATTGGGCTACGTCAGGGATGGGAAACCTGCAGCCTTGAGGCCACGTGTAGCCCTCTAGGTCCTCAGGTGTTGGCCCTTTGACTGAATCCAGACTTCGCAGAACAAATCCCCTTCAACTTGGACTCAGTCCAAAGGCCACGCCCAAGGACCCAGAAGGCCATATGTGGCCTTGAGGCCACGGGTTCCCCACCCCTGGGCTAAGTGCTAGAGTACAAAAAAGGTAAAAGTGTCCGCTCCCAAGGAACTCACAATCTAATGGAGGAGACAGTCTGCAAACAAACCTGTGTACAAATAGGTTATAAACTAGATAAATTGGAAGTGATCAATAGAGAGATGGCAGTAGAATTAAGGAGGGTTGGGAAAGGCTTCCTGTAGAAGATTGGATTTTAATCGGGACTTGAAGGAAGCCAGGGAAACCAGGAGGTGGAGATGAGGAGGGGGAGCCTTCCAGGCCTGGGGGACAGTGAGAGAAAACACTGGGAGACAGGAGAGGGAGGGTCTTCCTTGAGGCCTGACTTTGTGTCCCTGAGTGCAGACTACATAGGGGAGCATAAGTTATAAGAAGACTGAAAGGGGAAAAGAGATCAGGTTATGAAGGGCTTTGAATGCCAAACAAGATCCTAAGGTGATCCTAAAGGTGATAGGAGGCCACTGTAGTCTATTGAGTAGCAGTGACACGGACAGATGTATGCTTTAGGACAGTCAGGTCAGTGGCTGAATGGAGCAGAGATTGGTGTGGGCAGAGACTTGAGGCAGGCTGAACCACTAGCAGCTGGTGCAGTAGTCCAGGCCTGAGGGGGTGGGGTCCTGCACCAGAGTGGTATCAGTGTTAGAGGAGAGAAGGAGGTATATTTGAGAGATGTTGTGGAGATGAAATTGACAGGCCTTGGCAACAGCTTGGAAATTGGGGGCGAGAGATAGTGAGGAGACCCAGATGACTCCTAGGTTTTGAGCCTGAGAGACTGGGAGGATGGTGTTGCCCTCTATAATAATAGAGAACATAAGAGGGAGCAGAAGGTTCAGAGAGAAAGATAACAAAATCTGTTTTGGGCACGTTGAGTTTACTATATCTATGGGACATCTGGTTTGAGACATCTGAAAGGCAGTTGGAGATCTGAGACTAGAGGTCATTAGAGAGATTAGGGCTCATAGAGGTGGAATCCATGGGAACCAACGCGATTACTAGTGGTAAGTGATATAGTAGAGAGGGAAAAAAGAAGAGGGCCCAGAACAAGCCCTGCAGGTGTGGCCTGGAAGAGGATCCAGCCAAGGAGACTGCAAAGTGGTCAGATAGGTAGGACGAGAAGCAGGAGAAAGTGGTGTCCTGGAAACCTGAGGAGAAGAGAATACAAGAAGGGGGTGATTTACAGTGAGTGTCCAAGGCTGCGGAGAAGTCCAGATGGACAAGGACTGAGAAAAGGCCATGGATTTGGCACCTCTGAGATCACTCATTAGTCGCTTTGGAGAGGGCAGTTTGAGTGGAGTGAGGAGGTTGGAAGTCAGGCCACAGATAAAGAAGAGGGTGAGAGGGAGGAAGGGAGGTGGAGGCAGCTGTTGTGGCTGGCTTTCTCGGGGAATGTAGCCACAGAAGGGAGGAGAGGCATGGGATGCTAGCTAGAGGACGGCTAGTGAGGGTTTTCTGAAGATGAGAGAGACATGGGCATGTTTGTAGGCAGGAGGAAGACAGCCAGTCATCAGGGAGAGGTTAAAGATAAGTGAGAGATAATACAGGGGGTGATCTGCTGGAGGAGGTGGGAGGGAAGGAGATGAAGGGTTCACGTAGACGGATTTGCCTTGGCAAGGAGAAAGACCATCTCATTATGTGAAACAAGGGTGACGGTGGATATAGTGGCTGAGGATGTCTGTGGGATATGAGTTGAGGAGGGGAGGAGGAGAAGAAGCTCTCAGAGACTGGCCTCCATTTTTTTAGTGAAGTGTGAGGCAGGGCTCTCAGGTGGGGAGGAGGGGCGTAAGGAAGCTACAGGAGATCTGAGGAGGGGTGGATAGGTTTAGAAAAGTTGATGTGGGGAGTTGCCTGGTGAGTTAATTAGTGAGGTGTAAAAGTTACCTTGCTGAGATTGAGATTGTGTAATGCATCTGTGAATCTTGTGACTTTTCCCTAGCTTTCTTCAGCAACATGTGAGTCAGAGCAAAGGCGGAAGAAGTAATCCAGGGCATAGGTCTGGCAGGGCAAGATTGGCAATCAAGTCAGGGATTCAGGAGAGGACAGTAAAGTACCTCCAAGGACCTACTGAGGCATCGAGATGGAGAAAGGAGGGGAGTGTTGCTAATGCAGGGGCCACGGCCTGGAAAGAACGGAGGGGTCGAGGGATTGGAGATCACAGTGCGAAGGAAGAAATGGGTTTGGAGTTGCAAGGTGATTAGAAAGGTGGAATGACAGCAGATTGTGGTGGGCTAAGGGAATTTCAGAGTTCATGAACATGGCAGTGGAACATCTGCAGGTGGGGCAAGATCCAGAGAATGAACATCTGTGTAGATAGCTGCAGTTGGATGGAGGAGGAGTTGAAGGGAAGTGAGTAAACTGAGGACTGGGGAGGTTAGGATATTTCAGGGAGTGTTGGAAATATGAAAAATAAAAGAGCGCTTTCCCACAGTGATGCTTAAAGGAAGGGCAGAAAATTTGGGGAAGAGTCAGTGGTTAGTTTTGTCTAAAACAGAGACAAAACCATAAAGTAATAAGACTTTACAGAATGGTATAACTTGTCTAGTGATTCCATGGTTAATATTGCAGGATATTTGTATGACAGTCATTTGGATGAATTTACACGCTTCTCAAACTCTTGTTTTGTTGGTAGATTTTTCTCTTGCCCCAAAGCATGGGAATGACCACAGTAGACAATTGAATTTGGGGACTTTGTTCTGAAAATAAAACATTTTGTTTATAGGATATTAAGAAGCTTCATAAACAGATTCAGAGGTGTTATGCAGAAAACCGTCGAGCATCACATCCTGTGCAGGTGAGGTCCAGGAATTTAAAATAAGCTTTGATCTTTTTTGTGTGCCATTGTTGCTTTCATATCAGATGGGTATGATGACATTTTGGGGCTATTTCTAGTCACTCTTAATATAATATGTATTTGGGTGTAGTCCTTCAGAATTCAAAATCTATCTTTTTTGATGTCTACATTAGTTCGAAGGGAAAGATAAATTAAAATGTCTTACAATCTCTCACGTAATGTGATTCACTGTTCTCTGTCCTTCATTGTCTTTTGCATCCTAACGCTGTTTTTCTTTTGGAACTACTTGCTTTCCAATATTCAGTTCCTTTCTGCTTAGGATATCTTATCCTTGACTGGTTTGAGTTATTCTTTTTGACTATGTTTTGTTCTCATTTGTTTTTATTTGTTAGGGATTGGCAGATCCAGTATTGGGTCAGTTTTGGGTCAATTTTTTTCTTTCAGTCCCTGCTCAACACTGAGCTTCTGAAACTAATCATTCTTTTTAGGCTCAGGGTCTTTTTACTTTGTTATATGTATTTGAAATTTAAAAGATTGAGCATTATTCACTCCTTTGGTTCAAGAATCAGTGAGTAGGACTTAGATGGAAGGAAATGTGAAATAATCCAAAGAATGCAACACAAATCGAATTCTAGAATGGCAGAGCCAGCAAAAGGTTCAGGTGAGACATTTTTCTAGCCCATGACAACTTAGGCCAGGGGTGAAGAACCTGTGGCCTTGAGGCCACATGTGGCCTTCTAGATCCTTGGGTATGGCCTTTTGACTAAGTCCTAGTTTTACAGAACAAATCCTTTTATTAAGGGGATTTATTTTGTGAATTTTGGAATCAGTCAAAGGGCAGCACTTGAGGACCTAGAGGACCACATGTGGCCTTGTGGGCTGCAGGTTCCCCACCACTGTGTCTAAGGAGGTTGAAAGGAGAACTATTTAAAAAAAAAAAAAGGCAGTAAAGGAGTCCTACAAAATTCCTTTTATGAAAAAAATATAATTTTGATACCTAAACCAGGAAAAGCAGAAACAGAGAAAGAAAACTAACTTATAGGTCAATTTTCCTAATAAATATTGACGCAAAAATTTTTAATAAAATACTACTAAGGAGGTTACAGCAACATAGCCCAAAAGTCATACCCTATGACCGGGTGGGATTTATACCAGGAATTCAGGGCTGGTTCAGTATTAAGAAAACTATAAGCATAACTGACCATATCAATAAGAAAAACATCAAAAACAAATATGATTATCTCAGTAGATGCAGAAAATGCTTTTTAACAAAATATATCCATTCCTATTAAAAACACTAGAAAGCAGAGCAATAGCTGGAGCCTTTCTTAAAATGATTAGTGGTATCCATCTAAAAACAAAAACAAGCATTATCTGTACATGGGGATAAGCTGTCCTAGTAAGATCAGAGGCAAGGATGTTCATTATTACCAGAATTATTCAATTTTATATTAGAAATGCCACTCTAGCAATAAGAGAAGAAAAAGAAGTTAAGGGAATAAACATAGGGAGGAAACAAAACTGTCACTCTCTGCAGATGATATGATAGTATACTTAGAGAACCCTAGAGAATCGACTAAAAAACTAGTCAAAACAATTAACAACTTTAGCAGAGTTGCAGGATATAAAATAAGCCCACATAAATCATCAGCCTTTCTGTATATTAACAACAAAACCTAGCAGGAAGAGATAGGAAGAGAGATTCCATTTCAAATCACTGCAGACATTTATAAAATATTTGGAAGTTTACTTGCCAAGACAAACCCAGGGACCATATGAACATAATTACAAAACACTTTACAATCAAATAAAGATATTTCCAAGCAATAGGAGAAATATTAATTGTTCATGGGTAGGCTGAGCTAGTATAATAAAAATGACAATTCTCCCTAAATTAATTTACTTATTCAGTGCCATGTCAATCAAACTACCAAAGAATTATTTTAAAATGTATGTGGAAGAAAAAATAGTCAAGAGTATTAAGTGAATCAGTGAAAAGAAAATGTGAAAGAAGGTGACCAGATTTCAAACTACATTAAAAACTAAAAACCATGAAAATAACCTGATGCTGGCTAAGAAATAAAGTGGTAAATCAGTGGAATAGATTAGGTACACAATACACAATAGTAAATGACCAAAGTAATCTATTTGATAAACCCAAAGATCCAAGTTTTGGGGGCCAGAACTTACCATTTAATAAAAAATTGCTAGGAAAACTGGAAAGCAGTTTGGCAAAAACTGGGTAGACCAATGTCTAACACTTTATATCAAGATAAGGTCAGAGTGGATAAATGATGTAGTCCTAAAGGGTTTTATAAGCAAATTAGAGGAGCATGTAAAATTTGTGAGATCTTGTGACCAAACGAGATAGAGAGGATCATGGGAAGTAAAGTGGATAATTTTGATTGCATGAAATTAAGAAGGTTTTGCACAAACAAAACCAGTACAGCCACAATTAGAAGGAAAACAGGGAACTGGGAGAAAAAAATTTACATTAGGTCTCTCTGATAAAGGCTTCATCTCTCAAATATATAGGGGACTGAGATAAATTTATAAAAATAAGAGCTATTCACCAGTTGATAAATGGCCAAAGGATGCAAACAGGCAGTTTTCAGAAGAAATTAAAACTATCTGTAGTCATATTTAAAATACTCTAAATCACTATTGATTATAGAGAAATGTAAATTAAAACAAATCTGAGGTACCATCTCATACCTATTAGAAATGACAAATGCTGCAGGGGGTGAGGGAAAGTAGGTACACTAATGCACTTTTGGTGGAGTTGTGAACTGGTCTAACCATTCTGGAGAACAATTTGGAACTATGCCTAAAGGACTATAAAACTGAATACAGCAGTTCTTTTTTGTGGTGGCAAAGAATTGGAAATTGAGAAGATATCCATCAGTTGGGGAATGGCTGAACCAGTTGTGGTGTATGATTGTGATGGAATACTATTGTGCAATTAGATGATCAATTATTAGAAATTAGAAATTATTGGAAATTAGAAAGTATTAGAAATCAGATGACCTAATCTTGTATTACATATATATAATGATCAGGCAGAATGTTTCAGAAAAACATGAGAAAATCTATGTGAACTGATGCAAGGTGAACTGAGCAGAACCAGGAGAGAATGTAGTACTCAAATTTTTTAAAAAATGAATTTGTAAAATAAATAATTTTTTTTTTTAAAGAAAGCGCCACACTGGGGGTTACAAGGCCTTGGTCCTGGGTCTACTTCTGTTGGTTCATACTAGGTTAACTCTTCTGGGATCTAGTTTCTTAATCTGGTTTTATATGCTTGTGTATTGTTGTTGTTTTTTTTTTTAAGTGAGGATAAGGGAGTTATAAATTGTATTATTACTTTTACATTTTTTGTAGGTTTTGAATCTAAAAGATGTTTTTGCTGAGTAAAGGAGGGGTAGCTTTTCTTTTGTACATCCATAGACTTCTTCCATTCCTTCATTGGTGCTGATTTCCTTAACTTCTGTGGGGGCTTTGATGAAGAGCTGGCAGGTGACAGAGTCCAGAATTATCAGAATTTCCAGGGCTACAAAGGTCTTGAGCTCTTGAGTTCATGAGTATTATAGTAATGGTAACAAGGGAGTGGAGGTGGACAAGAACTGGGAATTTTGAACCTTGGCCTTGCATGGTATTTTGTACCTTTTCTTAGACCCTTATACTCTTCTTTGTATAATAGTTACTTTGTGTAACAGTTATATTTGTATAATAGTTAATGTGTTATGTCTAGTAACTAGTAGATTGTAAACTCCATAAAGGCAGGGGTTTTTTATTTATCTCATTTATCTTTGCCTCTCCTCTAACACTTAGCAGAATATGGTGTATGTAGCAGATATTTGATGGTGGTTCTTTTCACTTTTCTTATTCTTCCAAAGCACAGGAATGCCTACCACAGTCACTTGAATTTGAAAGTTGTCTATGAATTTGGGCTAGGGGAGAGATAGCTGTTAGGTTCTTGGGTGTGTGATGGGTGTGTGATGGGTGAAATCTGAAATAACTGAGGAAACAAGGGTTTGAGCTTCCAAGGACATCATTTTATTAAGCAGTGAGTGCTACTTGCATAACAGATCGGGACCAGGCCTCTTCAGCTTGGCACTGGACCCCAAGTGCAGAGAGAAACAGATTTGTATGCATTTGGAAAAAAAAAAAGAATTAACAGGATAGAAACCAGGATACAAGATTAGGTCATTTGATTTCTAATTGGAGGAAAGATTAGGGGCTTTCCAAGTTGGGAGGGGAGAGCAAATAAATACAGTTCCCTGAAATCAGAAACAGAGGTGTCCTACTCCCCCCAAGTGCTTGTATGCAATCAAAGGAACAAGGAAATAGTAACTGATTATTCAGTGTATAGGGAGAGTTTTCACATGAGACATAAGCATGAGATGTATAATTGTGAGAAAACCCCTTCATCAATCTTTGGATCTGACTGGGTTTCTAGTCAGCATAAGCTAATTAAGATGAAGGGTCTTTAAGCAGCAGATAGAGGTGGTCCAGGTTCCTAGCCACGAAGGGCTGGGTTCCAACAATGCAATAAGATTTTCTCACAATTTTCACAATTGAATAAAGTTTTCTTACAAGACAGAAACTGGACTAGACTCATAACTGAATAGAAAGGGAGCTTAGCTAGCTCCAACATTGAATCACATGATGGAGTCAGTGGACTTCACTCAATTCCCACAGTTCCTTAGGGCGGGAGTGTGCATAGGTGGTAGCAGACATCCATCAGGAACATAAAAAAATATTGAATGTGACAAAGCATAATTCAGATTTTTTTCCCCTTAGAAAAAGGAATTTTTTCCTATGTCATTGATGGAGAAATAAGTATTTGTTTGAGAACTATAATATAGAATCTAAATATTCACTGTTCTTTTTCTTCTGCTTCTTTTTTTCCCCAATCTCTTGTATCTCGTTTCACAATCTCCATCTAGTATTATTTGACCAGCCACGGAGGTCAGCTGAAAAAGGTCATGGATGAAAATGACAAAGGATGGGTCAACTGGAAGGTAATTCAGTCAGGGTAAATGTCTTGTTTCATATATGAGTGTGCTTAAATTTCTACATTTTATTGCCTAATTGTTTTACACATCATGCTAGAGTTTAGCCTGATAAAAGGAGGAACTTTGTCTTTGGCAACAACATACTTAGCGGTCAAGGATTTCAGAATCAAAGCTTTAGAGCTGGAAGGGAAATTAGATTTAGTCTGGCCCGCTCATTTTTATGGATGAGGAAATTGAGACCTGGAGAAGTTAAGTGATGCGCCCAAAAGCACATAGGTTTTTAATGTCAGAGAAAGGATTTGACTCCAGGTCTTTTGACTTCAAATCCAGTATTTTTTTTTTTTACCCCGCCATCTTGCCTTTCTAGAACAAAGTGAGTAGGAGAGTAGAATTTAAAGCACCAGATATTTATTAAGTGCTTTATAGGTGCTACAGATGCAAAGACAAAAATTAAACAAGTCCTGACCAGGACCACTTGAATAGACAAAGGAGGGGAAGATCAAAGCCAGAAGATGTGTATAATCCAGAGAAAGTATAATGGTAGGAGGCCACTAGATGGCATTATCCCTGGTCTTTGAATGGAGTCCTCCATTGGAAGCTAGAAGACTTTGGTTTTAAACCTACCTCTGCCTCTGACTTGCTGTGTAACTAAGTCAGCTACTTAGCTTTTCTGGGTGTTTTTTTAAATTTATAAATTATCTTTCTTTAAAAGTATGTTTTGAAATCATTAGGTAATAGATGTGAGAGTGCTATGTTATTTTCATACGAAAGGTACTCTAAATCTTAAAATATATTTTACAAATCTGGATTTTTGGGGAAAAATGCATTTCAAAGCTGAATGACATAGAAGCTGAAGTGACTTGCCCAAGGTTACATAGTAAGTGGCAAAGCCAAAATTTGATCCCAGTTCTTCATTTTTTTTTTTAAAAAGACAATTGAGGTTAAGTGACTTGCCCAGGGTCACACAGCTAGTAAGTGTCAAGCATTTGGTCTGAGGACAGGTTTGAACTCAGGTCCTCCTCTCTTCAGGGCCGGTGCTCCATCCACTGCGCCACCTCGCTGTTTCCGATCCCAGTTCTTCTGATTCCCAATCAGAAAACCGCTTTCACCCAAATTTTATCATCTTTGTCAAATGAATCAGTAAATAATCTGCTTTGATTCTGTCCCTTGTCTCCAGTTTTTAATTCTGGCTTACTTTCCCCTTCATCTTTTAAAAACATGACTTATGCCTCTATGTACTCATGCCTTCATTCTGGTTAATGTACAAAACAGATTTAAATAAATGTGGTCTCTTCTTATTAGAAGTTTAAAATAGAAGTCACGTAAAACTAATGCAGATCATTATCTCCCAAAGGGCCAGATACATATACAGAATGAAAGCAAATACAGAAAGTAAGTCCATAACCAAATAAAGTAGAACTTGATGTAATATTTGCCTTGGGCCACATTCCAAGGGAGTTCATTCATCAGAAGATTCATTCTTAGAACACTTTGGCCTGTGACACGGTTGCCCCAAGTTTATGGCTTCCATATGTACATTGTTTGCAGATAGTGGGACAAGTGAGTTTAATGGATCAGAGTGAAAGAAGGTCACAATTTATGAGTTAGTGATGGGAGCTACCGGGAGGAGCTGTCTGAATACCTAGGGGGAGGGCCTTTGGGAAACTGGGAGTTGAATATTGTTCTGGGACAGATCTGAAAGAAACTTTGATTTTATCAGATTAAGGGGAAATTCAATAAATTTGCCTGGAAGGAACAAAGAGGCCAGGCTTAGTGCAGTGCCAGGTTCAATTTGAGGGACTAAAGGCTTTTGATGATAAAGATAGGCAGTGACAAGGAAATGAGTGAGACCAGCTGGGGTGTCTGATGAAGAGTCGCCTGCAGAGGCCGATGAGCTTGTTAAATTACAGGAAGCCCTGTCAGGCCTTCATAGAGGACACATGGCACATTCACGTTAATGAAAAGCATTTCCTCAAATGTCATCTCTGCAGTTCCAACCTCTACATGAAGACCTCCAACGAGGGGCAGCCCACCACCTCCCAAGGCAACTCAATCCAATTTTAGGCAGCTTTCCTCAGTACGTTGAGCCAAAATCTGCCTCTGCAGTTTCTACTCATAATAGGTAGTTTTGCCCTTTGGGGCCAGCAGAAAATGGGGAGTTGTATTAAAGACTTCATTGACTATTAATGACCACTCTTTGGAGCTACTGCTTCACTGGCCAAATTCATGGTGCTTTCTTTTGGCCTGCAGCTTTCCACCTTGTGCACAAGAGTTACCTGAGCGACTTTGTAAAATGTTTTGGGGAAATCAGGCATTCTATTTGTATGGCATTCTTTTCAGTAGAAGCCCTGTATTTGGTTAATAAGTTGTATGAGGGAGAGGTCATGTCTAGACAGGAGTGACAACAGTAGACTAAGGCTGAGGTGGTTAGAGTTAAGAGGGAGAGGCGGAAGCAAAATGTTATATATGAAAAAATGACAGCTTTTATATATGTATGTATATATGGAGAGAGAGAGAGAAAAGCCAAAGGTGAGGCCTTTCTGGACCTCATTTCCCTCATCTCTAATTACAGATGTAATTATAATTACAAAACTGGGGAAATATTCTTATGGGATTAAAGAATTTTTTTTTCTATTTCTCTGGGATTGAGGGAGCAGGCCACACTAGCTGTAGGACATGGCAGGTGCAGAATTGGGGTTAAATTTAGATATGAGTAAAAGATTTTCCATTAATTCTGAGGAAAAAAAGAGCTGGAGTGATCAGGAAAGGCTGGTTCATTTCAGTCCAGAATTCTGTTTCCTGCAGAGGCCACTACAAATGTAATAAGAGGCCCTGATTGTCTTCCCTGGTGTCTTAATCTTAAAGTCTGTCCCCTCTTTTTAGCCATTTATGGCTTTTAGCATGCATAAATTTGTCCAGGTCTTGTTGGATCATTCAGTTTTTTCCTGCTAGCATAGCACTTTTTCAGAGGTAATAAATTTTAAAACATTTTTGCAGTTATTCCTTCCACATCGTGAGGGTATGGGCTGCGGCACCCCTATGATCTGGAAAATCTGCTTATAATTTTTTGGCCCTTTCTTTGTACCAGAGAAGGAAGTCTGAATTATTATGATGTTAAAGGATAAAATATGTTGATATTATACAATACTATACATATATTTTATCATTTCTGAGTTTAAACTACTTCTGTGTCGTCTGCTGGCCTTGAAAATTCCTATTTAATTTCTTATGTTGACCTGCGATGTATTGAAATGTCAATGGGGAAAGTTGCAATGTGGAAGGGATAACTTTACCAGCATCTACTAAAGTCCTCCTTCTGCGCCTCATTGTGGCATGGTGCTGCATTTATGAAGGCTGTACTAGGAGTACGTGAGTTCTCGCAGGCGCTGCACAGCCTGAAAAGCTTCAAGGAGAGGCCTTGTGAGTGGACTCTGTGATGTCTGTTTAACAGAGACTGGCCTTGCTATGTTTGGAGAAGCTGAACTAGTCCTGAAGACCATCTTCTAAGTTATGGCATGATTGGTGTCTGCGAGAGGGAATGCAAACACTGGTAAAAATTACACAGCCTGAAAGCCTCAAAAGTGGGAAGAAGTATCGTGCCTTATTTTATCTGTCCCAGACTCCACTCAGACAATTTTTAAAAGGTGATTCCTTCAGCCTCCTAGCATTTTGAACACATTTTAAACATGTTGAAACTTTTTACACTTTTCTGCCCCCTAGCACAGGTTCATATTTGGAGAGATTTGCAAGATCTTGAGGGCTTGCAGAGGGCAGTTATGGAAGATGACAGTGGAAAGACCCATTGCTGCTGTGACTGCTAAGTTTAAAGGCTTGGACTTTACCCTGCAGATAATGGGGAGCCATTGGAAAGGTTTGAGCCGGAAAGTGAAACAATAAAGGAAGTAGATCCAAAGGGTATTGTGGCGTCAGGATACAGGATGGTTTAGAGGAGGAAACAGCTAGGTAAAGGAAGACAAGTTAGAAGTCTATTGTGATCATTTAGGTGATTGGGATTTGGATGGAATATGACTTATATTTTATAAGGACTTTCACTGTGACAAGAATTGTTCTAATCATAAAGCATGTTTTAGAGTTTGGGGCAAGAAAGAAAAGACATTATTCATACTCCCGAGTTTGCTTTGGCTAGATGACTTTTTGGCTAATTATTTCTCCAATTTTGTGCCTTCAAGGATATCCATATCAAACCAGAGCACTATAGTGAACTTATGAAGAAAGAGGACCTGGTGTACCTTACATCAGATTCACCTAATATACTGAAGGAACTGGATGAGTCCAAGGCCTATGTGATTGGAGGCCTGGTGGATCACAATCATCATAAGGTGAGTATGCTCATGTGGCGGGGTGGCCGGGGCAGCCCTTCCCCTCGCCGGGCCCCAGGCAGCTCCCAGACAGGGAGGCTGCAGAGTGGTCAGCACTGGTTTTTTCAGCAGAAGCTCCCCTGCCTGTGAGGTCACAGATCCAGTGCCCACAAAATCTGCTTCTAACACTTGGGGATGAAAGAGAGAAGATGGGTGGGGGTCACTGGCCCTGGCAGTGTCCATCTCATCCTGGAGTCCTTGTTTTTGTCGGCATGATCTAGTGTGCTTTCCTGTCTCCTTGCTTTGTCCTGGTCTAACTTTGCCTTCCATCAGAATGATGCTTTTTCCAGAGGGAATCATACAGTACTTTCCCAATATACTAAAATTCATTTAACTAAAAAAAAGATATTTATTAAATGACTAAGGAAAATTTGTACAGAAAGTAAAAGTGACTTATCAAGACAATATTTCCAAAAAATTAGGAAACAGTTATTTCTCTGTAACTTCTCAGCAAGTGTGTACAACGAGCTTCTTCAAACTCTCTCAAGCCTTCCCACTCTATCTCCTTAAACATAAATTAATATAATTCTTTTAATTCTTCTTCTGTGGCCATATTTATTTGTTATATCTTTTTCAGTTAAGAAATACTTTAATTCACCTATTCATAACTTATGTTGTGACACCCACTACAAAGTTAATTCTCAGTTATTTATATGCTGGTTGCCCAGTATGTGGATACTTCAGGAACTTGGCTTCAATTTTTCCATCTGCTCTTTGTCTTTTTGACCATTTTAATACTTTTCAGACTCCTGCCTCAAGGGTTTACAGGGAGCAGAGAAGAGTTGGAATTCATATCAGTGAGTTTGGCTAGTAGTTTTGATAAAATGTTCTTGGGGAAAAAACAAAAACTATAAGACAAAAATCTATTTTTTTGATCCAAAGTGATTTGTATATTTCATTTTTTCATGCTATTTTTTTTTGCTCCTTCTTGCTATATACAAGGTGTCCCAAAACTCTTAGTCTTGTTTTAAGCTCTAATAGCTATACTATTATTTTAATATCTATTAAAACTTTAATAGGTTAAAACTTCACTAAAACTTTTTTGAGACATCCTGTATAATTGAAATCCTGTTTGTATCTTATGTTGTATTCCATATCTTATTGCTGTAAAAAAGTTTAAAATTCATTTTGTGTTACAAATATGTATTATCTCCATTTGCTCTCCTAGGGGAAGTTAATGATGCTGCTATAGAAATTCAGTATGTTAGACTAGATAGTGTCCCAAAAGTCTTGGTGAAGTTTTAAGTTTTAATACCCATTAATAACTAGGAGGGTGCAGAAGACACAGGTCTGATCAGAGCTTGGGAGGCACATTACCTTCTGAAAAGGATGGTTATAGGAAGGAAGAATATCTTAATCTTAGGAGTATCTTTTCCAACCACAGTAAAAGAAAATAATGACACGTTTTCCCAGAAAGCATTCTTTTTAGTCTGCATTGAGCCTCATTTTTTTGCTTAGGGTCTTTCCCTAACCCCCGCAGTATCACAGACCTTGATTAGAAGTAACATATTCCAGTGCCAATTACAGTGTCCTTTTTACAGGGTATCACATATAAACAAGCATCAGAGCATGGAATTCATCATGCACAGCTTCCCCTTGGGGATTTTGTGAAAATGAATAGTCGAAAAGTTTTAGCTGTTAATCATGGTAAGTTCTGAAATAGTTGGGCAGAAAGCATTCCAGTATTGGTAAACCTATGGGAAAATAGCATCAGGGCTAAGGCTCTTTCAGTCTGTGTTCTGATATGCTTGGTGTGCATTCCTTAGCTTGAGTCTTTTCAAGAGAGAGCTCTCCAGGGCATAAAGGCATGTGCCTAGGGCTGTAGAGGGGCTAACTCTGATTCCTTTTTTGGTGTTATATTGGAAGAAACTTACTTCCTGACAGTTTTTGCTTCAGAGTAACTCTGATTTGTTATGGCATGTCCAGAAGTGTGATGGAAGCAGGAAGAGGAAAGGAAAGAAAGAAAAGGAAACTGCTTTTATACTTGTTTAATTGATAGGGGAAGAAGAAGGACTTTTGGAAAAACTGCTTGAATTCAGTAGTAGAGAAGAAAGGGGAGGGTCCCATTCTGCATTCAGACCCTGACTCTGAGGTTTTAGAAATCAGCATATCCTGACAGAGAGTACAGTAGAAGAAATGCATTTTTACAAAATGTGGGAACTAGTCTAGATCGCTCTGCTAAGAAGTTTGTGGGTTGTTTATTTTCCTTTATAGTTTTTGAGATCATATTGGAGTATCTCGAGACAAGAGACTGGCAGGAGGCATTTTTCAGCATCCTTCCTCAGCGGAAAGGTGCTGTCCCCGCAGACAAAGTCTGCGAAGGCTCTTCACATGAACACGCCAATGCCGGCGCCAAGGACGGGGGGGAGAGTGACTCAAGCACGGAGGAAAGCACCGAAAATGTGCCAGACCCAACCCAAGAAGGAGAGGCCCAGGACAGAGCGACCAGCACGTAGCCCTCAGCGGCAGCAGGTGGAAAGAGGAAGTCTCTGAGGTGCCCCCGACTTCCCACATCGAGAGGAGACCTGCATTTCTGTCACACTCTTTGTTTCTAAATGGAAGAGGCCTTTGAAGACCAGCTGAAAGACAACTGTCTTTTAGTTTATCCTCAACAGTTCAGAAAATGAGTGCCTGAGGAATTAATGCTTAATGATTGATCATTATACAAACAGATGGAGCGTGGGGCCTGGAGTTAGGAAGACCTCAGGTTTGCCTCCTGCCTCAGACTCTTACTAACTCTGTGACCCTGGGCAAGTCCTCTGACCTCTGTCTGCTTCAGTTTCCTCATCTGTAAAATGGCTACAGCAATGGCGCCTATCTCAGGGGGTCATTGTGAGCATGAAACAAGATAATAAATTTGTAAAGTGCTTTGTCAACCTTAAAGCGTTTTGTAAATGTTAGCTCTTACTATTAACGTTGTTCCTTCAGTCCTCCAGTGTTTGCCTTTATGTCCTTTCATGTGAATGTTTTATCCGTTGTCAGTGACCATCTGAACCACTCTGAGTTCTTCCATGGTGGCAAGGTGGTATGTGAACACTAGGGAAGCCCACCTGAATGCTCTGCTTGGTGGATGGCTTTAAATTAATCTTCCATCTTATATGCCTTTGGATTACTTTTTTAAAAAAGAGAGGTGAATTTTATGTTTGTTTTTCTCTTCATCAAATCCTGATGCAATTGTCCTTCTCTTCCCTTATTCCTCCCCGCCTTCTTCAAAAGGAAAAAAAAAATTGGCCCCAGGTATCTGTAGTTTCTATGGCTTGGGACAATCCAATCTCAGGCTTTTCCCCTCCCCCTCTCCCTGGTGCTGACACAGGTCCTCGAGTTCTGTGCTTTTTGTTCTTTTTCTAACCCACCCTCTGTATCTTCCAAACTGTATTTAAAACCCTCCTACTCCCCTTGCCTGGCCCAACCCACTCCCATACTTACCTCCTTTTCTTTGTAGCATTCCTGTCTTTCTAGTATCATTTTTTAAAATTGTTGTTTGTCCGGCTAAGAGGGAAGCTTGTGAGGTCCCTACTCTCTCCACCCCCACCTCAGTGTCTGAATATTATTCCATCTTCTTCTTTGCCTCTCCTTCCTTGAGGAATTTTTTTTAATGCTTTTTCAACCTGAACCCAGTTTGACTTGTTTCCCCCGTCGTTTGACCCCAGGAGATATTGGAAAGGGTTATAAGTCTTTTCTTCCCCGGCTTATGATCTTGCCCGTTTGAGCTCCATTTGAACTTCCTTTGCTGGGTTTGCCTTGGAAAGGCCCTGCCCAGTCTTGGTTTTCTCAGGAAGAAGGCTTGCAAGTTGTCAATTTCTGAATAGCCAACTTTGTAGGGTAACTAATTATTGGGTATAGGTCTTTTTCCTTAGGCTGTTGGTTGATATTTTTCAATCCTTTTCCTTTGTTGTTGATAAATCCTGACATTACAATTAGAGTTCTTTTTAGTATGCCCTATTTCATTTTATAGTTGTTTGTGAATTTCTTCTTTACCTGGGCGTTGTGGGGAGCTTGGCAGTCACAGATTCAGGTGTGTTAACACAGACACACAGACACACAACACACACAGATGTATGAAAAATGAATTTTTTCCCACAAACAAATCATTGAAATAATTCTAATAATTGTCTCTAATGGTGCTAACTCTGCTTCTAACCTGTGGATTCTCTGTATGCACTTTGGTTCTAATACTTCTGGGAAATTTTCATCTGTGATTTCTTGAAATATCATGTTCAGATTTTTTGGTTTCATTGTACGTTTTGGGGCATGCATCGAGTCTTTTATTACCTCTTTTTGTCCTGTTTTTATTTCAGTTGTTTTTGAATAGTTCTCACGTATTCTTCTAATTTTTCTGTCCTGTGACTTTGTGTGTTTTGTTGTATTAATGTTTTTGAGTTCCATTTCTTCCATGCTATTTTTCAGTGTCTTCTACTTTGTTAAGGTTTCCTAGCTTTTTTCCTAAGGTGCTATATATTCCACTCCTTATCTCTTTTTTCACATCTTTTTGAAGGTTTTTCATCTATTTTCAAATGCCTCATTGCCACTCCGAATTCTTTTCTGGGTTTCTGATTGTAGTTGCTACACTATCTTTTTCTCAAGAGATAGTAGTCGAGTATCTTGGGTGGGTTTTCCTCAGCTCCTAGTATTTCTTAATTGCGTCAGGAGTTTACCTTTACATATAAATTTTCTCCATCTCCCTGCTGCTTTTTCTTGTTGCTTTTCTTTTTTGCCCCCTCCCGTCCCTTATGAAAGTTTGATTTCCAGAATTTCTCCCATTTGAGTGGTTGAGGGCTCTAGTTGAGTCATTACTGAGTGCAACCTCTGTTAAATGCCCTACTAGGAGCTTTTGGTGTTTGACCGAGGAAGTCCCAGCCTGACAAGGAGGTGGCGAATCAGAATTTGAAAGGCCAGTATTGATTACTGGTGTATCCTCTGTTAACCTTTAAAATTTCCCAATGAATGGCTGCCTTAATTACAACAAATTCCAAATTTTTTTGGCTCTGAAGCCATTGAAATTGGCCCAGCATGAGGTGTGTAACCCAGTATTATGGCAGTAACATTAGTTGTCCCAAGCTCAAGTGGCCCCCCAGAAAGTTCTATGGACGGTCGTACCTGTTGCTGGCTCGGAACCTTTCTGGGCTCTGAAGCCACTGGGGCCATTTCGAGGGAGCCTGTGTCAGGAGCAGAGAATAGAGATTCAAATAGAACAGATCAAGGAAGGGAGGAGGGTTCATGGGGTAACCCTACCTGTTGGGTAAGAGTTGAAAACAGGTTTAAACTTTAAACTCCTCCCATCTCTGGAACCCTCCCAAGGAGGAGGCAGGAGTTTGATTGGTACAGAAAGCCCAGTAATATGCCCTTGTTCAACTTTTCTCATTTTCTGTGGGTAGCCTTTTCTTTTGTTCATTATTCCTTCACTTTCTTTAGAGGCATTTCCCCCTGTTTTTGTGCTGGGCAGAGGTGGAAATGCTGGGTTTCGCTGGAAGCTTCACTCAGCCATCTTCTCCAGAAGTCTATAAGACATTTAGCAAAAAGTGCCAGGTCGGCAGATCAGGAGACTGAAGCTTTATTTGCTTTGGTTTTTCGAGTGGTTAACAGACCTATCTCAGGTCTCCTCGTTCTTGCCACAAGGGAGAATTACTGGGGTGTGTTTGGGCATGACTTGAATTTGTATTCACATGTGGCTATGGGTTTTGATTAGCTTTGTCTTCAAAAGATTCGTTTCAGCTTTGACTCGGTTTGCTGGGTTTAGAGAGAAAAGGGCTTCTGTTGGTAGTTTTTCTGCCACCTGTGCTTCCCTCTGTTGTATCTTCTTAGAAATTCTGCTGCCAAATTCTGGTCACATTTGAGAGCTAGTTATAGGTGTGTCTAAGTATAAATCTACCTCATCAGCGTTGTGGCTAATATAAATATATGTACATATAGATGATATATGAAGGAGAATGTGCAAATAACTTTATATACCCAATTTTACAAATATGTTTTATGACCTTATTAATCTTTGATGACAAAGGTGTTGTATTACATACATCCAAGACAGTAGTTCCACGCATGCATGCCATATATATAATTCACAACTAAAGAGTAATTTACTTGTCTTTACTAAAATCTATGAAATGTCCCGGTGTTCCAGATATAAGTGGCTAAAACATGCACGTTTGAGATGGGAGGGAAAGCCACTTTTTTTTGAGGGCGGGATTAAACAAAACTGCATCAATAGAAATTTCTAATATTAAGTACCCAAGTGGAGAATTTTAGCATTGTATGCTTTCAGGTTTAAAGTGCTCTTTTTTCCTCATAG
Organism: Vombatus ursinus; assembly: GCF_900497805.2. Taxonomy (NCBI): domain Eukaryota; kingdom Metazoa; phylum Chordata; class Mammalia; order Diprotodontia; family Vombatidae; genus Vombatus; species Vombatus ursinus. Next base: position 318,986 of record NW_020949753.1, on the reverse strand, counting down.
GTGATGCTCAATTACACTAATCTGCGGTATAATATAGTTCCCCTTTTTGCTCATTGCTATCTTAAACTATATACAACACTTTAAGGAGAAAAGAACTAATGAGATTTGGTATTTGTTTTTATATCTTTCCTTTCTGGTTGACTTTTGATAATCCTTCCCATACCTTGGATCTACTTTTTTCAGATCTTTTAATGCAGAGGTTCTTAACCTGGGACTCATAAACTCGTTGGGTTTTTGAAAAATTAACTTGCAATACAATTAGTTTCCTTTGTAATGTAATATATTTTATGAATTTAAGAACGTTATTCTCAGAGGGGTCCGTAGGGTTCACCAGACTGCCCAAAGGGCCCGTGATACTAAAATGATACTAAAAAAAAATTAAGAACCCTTGCATTTGATGGGTCTTAATTGGAAGGAAAAGGGAGAGGGAAAGGAGGAGGCTGGAATTGCATTTTGCTTTTGCATTACTTTGTTTCCTACTAGATTATAAACTCCTTGAGGGCAGGGACTGTCTTTTCCCTTTTTTTGTATCTCCAGCACTTAGCACAATGCCTGTCACCTAGGACGCTTAATGAAAATTGATGATTGATTGATGTGTCCTCCTCGCCAGTGAGCTGACCTCTGTACAAAGAAGGGAAAAGAAAGGTCAACCATACTTTATCCCCACTACTAAACGGCCTGGTCAAGGCAATGTTCAAATTCAGACACTTCCCTCTCCAGAGTCTGCCCAGCACTGTTGTTTGTCCTTCGTTCTTGAAGAAAACCGAGAACCATGACGTGGGGAAGATGATGCCATGACTTGCAAGTGAATTGGATTTAAGTGAGGCAGGGCTGTGCCAAGTCACCAGCCTCACTGTCCTCTGGAGCCATCTGAGTCCAGTGGCAAGTTATAGATCAGGATGACTGGAGATGGCCCAGGAGGCAGTGGGAGACCTTCGCCTTTTTAAGTTAAGGTCTTTTCCACGTCTCGCTTTGTATGAGGCAACGTCTGTCAACCCAAATCTAGCCACTCTACTCTCCCAAATGAGTTGGGGTTATATCCCAATGGAAAATAACTCTAGGGGGAGCAAGTTGTGTTATAGCAGCTTATATCTGGACTCTTCCCAAGCAAGACTCCAGCACTTTTACTGGCGGTTGAACAGCTCATTGAGTTAATGATTTCTGCTCGAAACTTTTTATTATTATTTTTTTGTTGTTGTTGGTTTTTCTTAGGCCGTGGGGTTAAGTGATTTGCCCAGGGTCACCCAGCATGTAAGTGTCAAGTGTCTGAGGCCGAATTTGAACTCTACTCCTCCTGACTCCAGGGCCCGTGCTCTACCCATTACTCTACCTGGCTGCCCCTCAGAACTGTCAGGAAAGTTAGCAGTTTGTCAGCTCAATCCTTTTGTTTCTTTTCGTAGTATTTGTTGCTGTTGGGAAGGAGTGAGAGGGAGGGACCATGTTTCGTGAATCACTCCCTAATTGTTTCCTCTGTAAATTTTTCTATGTGGTCCTAGTTTTGCTCTTAACTAGCTGTGTGACTTTAGAAAAGTCACTTCACCTTTTGAGGCTTCAGTTTAGTCATTGCAAGAGTGAACGAAGCAGCATTGATTAAGCATGATATGCCCAAGCTCTGTGTTCAGCCCTGGGTATGCAAATATGAAAAAAAGACAGCCTCTCTCTCCAAGGACCTTATGTTGTAATAGGGGAAGGCGAGACGTACAGGTAAGGGGTGGTCAGGGAAGAGAGTTTGGGTCTAAGAAGTCAGAGGTAGTGAGTCGATATATAGGGTCAACTGACACGTCTTTTTCTAGACGTGATGGTACTATTGATTGATTACTGCACACAGAGCAAGAGATGGAAAGCGGAGAGAAGGGGAGGGAGGGTGCAAGCAAAATGGCTTAGACTGGGGACTAGACACGATGTGAAGAGTCTAGTGTCTGGAGCCAGTCAATATAGTGGGATAGATGGGTTAGTTTGCACTTGATTCATCATTGCAGTTGGCCAGAGTTCTGTTATACCTCCCCATATTTGCCACTATATTTATAATCATTCTTTTGGCTTTATTTTTTATTTCTAGGTCTTGCTTATCCAGTCTGTTCCTTTAAAGCACTATATAAATGCTACCTTTTATCATCATTATTCCATTGTTCTGTTCTTTAATTTTCCGCCTATATCAGGTAGATTTTGATAATTTGTAATATAATTTGAGATAAGGTAGTTCCAAGAGCCTTTCTTTTCTACTTTAAAAACAAAACTCATCTTAAACTTTTTAAAAAAAATTGTTTTATTGATGCATTTAATTTTGTACCCTGCAGTCATTTCCCAGTATTCCCTTCAGTGAACCCACCTTTAGTTAAGCAAAAACTTTTGCATTTGACAGCATATTGAACATTCTGTGGTCTCTTATCTCTTTACCAAGAAGAGGGAAATATGTTTCACATCTGTTCTTCAGGATAAAGCTTGGCCACTGAAATTAATCTGAGTTCAGCTGCCTGTTAGTGATTTTCTTTCATTTGCGTTATTATGGTCATTGTGTATATGATTCTGGTTCTACGTAATTCTCCGTGTATCAGTTCAGTAGAAATCTTTCTATGCTTTTCTGAATTTGTCCTTTCTTGCTTAGCATCTTAGAAATACAGATTCAGAACTGGTAGAAACCTCAGGCCATCTAGTGGAACTATCTCATTTTACAGATAAGAAAACTGAGAGGTTAAATAACTTGGCCAATGTAACACAAATAGTAAACATCCAAGGTGGAGTTGGAACTCAGATCCATTAACTCCAAAGCCAGTGCTCTTTTTCACACTGCCTCCACCCTTACTTTTATTTGCACACCAACATGTGTTAAGACACTCCCCATTCAATGGATTTTTGCTTTGTTTCCATTTCTTAGCTACCACAAAACATGCTGCCATCAATATTTTTGGTATGTATGGAACAAAGGTTCCCTCTTGGTAGTATATTACCTACTAGTAGAATCACCAAGTCAAATATTTTCTCTACTAATTGCAAAATGTCTTCCAGAATCTTTGGACCATTTGACAGCTCTATAAATATGCCTATCTTTTCATGGAACCTTTAACTCCTTCCAACTTTTATCATCTTTGCCAATTTCATGAGTGTAGGGTAATGTCTCAGAGTTGCTTTAATTTCCATTCTTCTTCATTAGTAACTTGGAACATTATTTTCATATGATTTTAATAATTTGCAGTTCTTTTGAAAATGATTCACTCTTGAAAACTTTCACCACTTTACTGGGGAAATGTTTTTGATTTTACATATTTGTAAATATTCTCAATCTTGGATATGTTTTTATAAAAGATATTTGATGAAAATATTTCCCCCAGTCAAAAGTTTCTTGTCTCATTTTAACTGCATTTATGTTGTTTATACAAAGTCTTTTTAATTTTATGTAACCAACATTGCCTTTTGTGATCTCCTATATCCCTTGTTTTGTTATGAGTTGCTCCCAGCCATAGATCCTAAAAGTATTACCTCTTTTTCTTACTTTTTCTCTTACAATGTTTGAGTAACATCCATTTTCAGCTTCTTGTGCTACATGGTGTAAGATGTTGCTCTTATCCTATTTTCTGCTAAACTGCTTTCCTCCCAATTTTCTCAGTAGTTCTTATAGATAAGAAATTCTCACAGTTGTTTGGTTTCTAGCTTCATCAAATACTGAACTCCTGTGTTGAGTTGCTTCTGGGTCTAGTTTAATTTGTTTCACTGATCACTTCTCTATTTTAACCAATAAGAAAAAACTTTGATGGAGTGAAAACAACTCAATTCAGTCGGCATTTGTTAAGAGCCTACTAGGTGCCAGGGACTGTGCTTGGGGCTGGGGATACAGAGACAAAAATAAAACAGTCCCTGACTGCCCTGTAGGGAGTTAACTAGGATAGAAGACTGAAAAAGGAGAACACGATTAAGTACAAAATAATTTGTGGGTACTGACATCCAGGGAATCAAAAAGGTCTCTTATAAGGAAGTGGCATGAGTTCAGCCATGATGGAAACTAGGAATTCCAAGAAGTGATGGAGTATTGCAGGCATGGGGGGACAGCCAATGTAAATGAAGGGAGGTAGGAAATATAATGTCATACAAAGGGAATGTTGTTCCCGACTTCTATTGGAATAGAGAATATGTGTGGGGCAATGATATGAAATCAATCTAGAAATGTAGCCAGATTGTGGAAGGCTTGAAATGGCAGAGGAGTTTGCATTTTATCTTAGGATAATAAGAAGCCACCGAAACTTAAAACAGCAGAGAAACATGATCATGCTTGTGCCTTAGGAATATCAACTTGGCGTCTATGAGGAAGATGTAGACTGAAGAGATTAGATATAGTTTGAGATATGACTCATTCCTCTTTTCCCTTATTATTTCCCTTGGGATTCTAGACCTTTTGTTCCTCTAAATGAATTTTGTTATTTTGTCTAGTTCTAAAGACAAATCATCCCTTAACAATTTGAGTGAAAGAGCCTCTAGATTACATTAAATAATCATGTTGTTTTTTACTCTATTGGGGTGATTCCACCATGAATAAGGAACATCTTTCAAATTCTTTGTTTCTGAAAGGGATGTTTTGGAGTTTTGCAGTCAGGTCAATGTGTTAGATCAGGTTTGAGAGGGCTGGCATTTAGATTTTTTTGTTTTTTTTTGCAAGGCACTTGGGGTTAAGTGACTTACCCAGGGTCACACAGCTATTAAGTGTCAAGTGTCTGGTCTGAGACTGGATTTGAACTCAGGTCCTCCTGAATCCAGGGCTGGTGTTCTATACACTGCACCACTTAGCTGCCTCCTGGCATTTAGTTTTTGATAGATTAATCATATTCAGAAAAGCCCTCTTAAGTAAATGTTCCATTCTGCCTAATGTTTTTTCCACATCTATTGATAAAAAATGATTTTTATTTTGTTATTAATATATGATTACGATGATAATTTTCCTAATATTAAAGCATTCTTAATATTCTGGATATAAGTCCAATTGCGCTAAAGCAATCTAAAAATATATTAGTCTGGTCTGTTTACTAATAGTAAATTTTATTTATTATTTTTTGTGTCAATATTCATTAATGATGATGATCCACAGGTTTCTTGCAGTAACAGCTTTTGGCCTGCTTGATATGAAACAGTCACTGTCGATGTGGACTTGTTTTGTATCTCCTAGTTGGAAAGTGAGAAGATGAAAGTGAATAGGAGCATTGGATTTGGAGACAGAGGCCCTGGATTCTTGCTTTAAGCCTGGCAAAACACTTGACAAATATCTCACTTTATCCTCTCAACAACCCTGGGAAGTAATTACTCTCATTATCCCCATAATTACAGATGAGGAAACAGGTAGACAGATTAAGCCCTCGCTCAGGGTCACACACTTATTAAGTGTCTGCGGCAGAATTTGGTCCAGTGTTCTGTCCACTGTGCCACCTAGCTGCCTTTCTCACTGACCTTGCATGACCTTGGACAAGTCACAGTCTCCCTGAGTATTAGTTTCTTTATTTGTGAAATGAGGGGATTAGACTAAATAGCCTCTAGCCCCCCTTCTAGCTCTCGATGTATATCATGATGCTAAGTCTGAGGCCCAGGGTGACAGCAGGGTGATGCAGCTCAAATACTTATGTAAACTGTTTCTACTCTCTCTGCTAAATGATTTAACCCTTGAGGGAAGGAAGGATGGGAGGGAGAGAGGAGGGAAGGAAGGATGGGAGGCAGAGAGGAAGGAAGGAAGGAGGAAGGGAGGGAGGAGGAAGGGAGGGAGGAAGGAAGAGAGGAAGGAAGGAAAAGTAAGGGAGGAAAGAAAGGAAAGAGAAAGGGAGGGAGGGAAGATTAAGTGCCTATATACCAAGCTCTGTGCTTAAGTGTTAATACACATATCTCATTTGCTCCTCAAAACCACACTAGGAAATAAGCGTACTGAGTAGTTCTTTTCTAGTGAGCCTTAAAAGAACTGGTTAGGACCAACATAGGAGATGCCAAGACAGATAAAACAATATTTTGCTAAAGTTGTTTAATAGAACAGCACTCTGACCTGCCAAAGGTATTTTATGAATTTCAAAGGTCACTTTATATTTATAACCTATAACTTGCTCCATTACAGGTGTGTGAAAGTTAAAGATTATGGAGAGCAGATGACCAAGTAATTGTTATCAAGCTAAAGTCTCCCATTATACTGTATTATCCACTTAAGCTGATAAAAACTGAAAACTAATCATTGGCTTGAGGAGGGTGGGTTGTGTTATGCTCAGATTCTACTCTTAATCAATTGTTGGATTATTTTAGAGAATAAGACTTCAAATAAGTCTTCCAATGATATACAGTTTAAAGGGGTGGGGAGGGGGAGAGAAGGAAAGAAGCCCTTTGTGACCGACCAACCCCATGAGATTTCTCATTTCTTTTTCATGCAGGCACTGAGCATGGGTAGGGTCTGTGGAACTGACTCAGACCTGGTTCTGATGGCCCTGTCTCCACCAGGGTTTTCTTTCTATGCAGTAAGTCTGCAAACCATGAAAATAGACCATGCGTGCATATATATACACTTTATTTCATATATATTCAAAACTAACAGACTAAAAATAATTAAAATATGTTCAACATTCAGATTTATCTATAAGTATAATTTATCAATGTTTGAGAACTAAAATTTGTTACTCCAGGAAGTAATCCATGCTTGGTTCTTACAGGCCACCTTGAAAACATTTTTTGAGTGGGAGTAAGAATGGATGAGCCTGGAGTTTCTGAGAAGGAAAGCCAGAACAGGCTTGGTATTTAATTCTGTAGAGTTTCTTTGACTTAAGACTTTAAACGGTTGGAATTAGTGGGTCTTTGGGAATATAGGCTGTTGATTTCTTGCCACTGTTGCTTTTGCTGCTGAGGGCAGTAATTTCTGTCCCAGAGATTCAGATTCTTGGCAGGAGGCTTTGTTTTGCTGAAATATTCTTCAATGGCATCTTCAAGCTTGCTTCTTTCTTTAATCAATCCAGACTTATCCTCAGCCTCTGAAATAAACAGCCCAAATAAGATAACATGGGAATTGAGACTTTGTAAATTCAGTTTTGAGCTTCCATTAAGGAATTACATAATGTGGAACTCCATGAAACTGAGCTAAATGGGAATTCCCTGGAGAATTAGTGCTAAAAATATGTTTAACAACTGACTCTCAAAAAAGAATGTTTGCATGACACATTTTAAAGTTTTATCTGCATTGTTAACATTTTCTCCATCACTTCCTGAAGTCTAGAAAATTAAAAAAGATTTGCAGCCTTTGCTGATTTCCAAGGTATAAATGCTCATACTGGAAATTTAGCCATTAGCTCTTGTGGGCCAGTAGGAGCTGCTCCAACACAGCCCTACTTTCATTTTTTTTTGTTGCCAACTGTCTCTCCCCAAGGTAATATTCTCATAGAACAATTATGTTTTTATAATTCAGCAAATAGTATTGATGGTTTTTATTATGAAAATATCTAGACCATATGCCTGATTTTACTTGGATTTTGTCACTGTTATAAGCATTCCAGAAAAAGTCCAGTGGTAACTTTGATTTCCAATTATGCTGAAAAGATTTCTCTTCTATGTTATGTGAATCATTCACCTAATAAGACCAGGACCTTGCTTTTATTGCAGCTGAGTTTAGAATGAGGGAATAGATTATAGAATCACAGATTTTGATTTGGAAGGGAACATTTAGATTTGATTTAATTTGATTTGGAAGCCACCAAGGTCAACTTTGATTTTATAGTTGTGAGGAAAGTGAGTTCCAGATGAGTTAAGTGACTTACCCTAGGTCACACAGGTCATGTCAGGTGTAAGATCTAAACCTAGGTCTTCTGCTTCCAGTGATGTCTCTAAGGTTGATAGGCTTATTGATCGGGTTAGATTTTGTAAGTCTACTTCCAATTGTGGAAATAGCTGATTGAGGATGAATCTCAGGGGTTGATCAAGTATATTCCAGCAACATTTGGAATACAATATATGGAACATGGTCAAACCTGGGATGGTCCAAGGAAATCTGAGTTGAGGCATATCCAAGGAGATATATTTGGGCCCTATGACATCTCTGGTATTGGTGTAAAGGACCTTGTGTAGATTGGAGTCCATTATCTTGGGTGTGGACTATGAAACAAAACATATCTTCTGGTTCATCTTGTTACTTTATCAAGTTAGAACCCTCTACACCTCTGTGAGAATCAGTTGAATTTCTTTGACCACTCTGCTGGATCTTTCTTCTTTCCTGTGCCTGGGTTCAGAATGTACCCTTGAGTGTGGCTTAAAATTGACCTGGTCCTGGGATGGGGACCAGGTGAGGTGCAAGCATCTGCTTTTCTCACTTTGTTCTGTTCTATATTGTTCTCTCTTTCGTGATACTTCTGCAGCATAGTTATGGGAATCACAAAACATTAGCCCACAAGGCACCTTCGGTGGTCCATCTGTTGAGTACAGGACAGTCTTTAAACCCTTGCCTTCCTTGAAATAGGATCTTGAAAGGATCTTCCTTGAAAGAAATCTTCCTTCTTGAAAGAGAATATCAAATAGATATTTTTGGACATGACCAATGTAGGTATTTGTTTTGCTTGACTATGCATATTTGTTCCAAGATTTTGTCTTCTTTTTATTTATTTTTTTAAATAGGGAGTAGGGTGGGAAGGAGGGAAAATACATTTTTGTTCATTGAAAACAGCTAAATTTGGAGGCCCATCACTACTGTCTTTTATTAATTAATTGATATTTAATTAATAATACAGCCCATTTATTAATATCCTCATTATACTGCAGACAGCATTTAAGTGACTTGCTTAAGGTCACATAGCCAGGAAGTGTCTGAGGCTGGCTTTAAACCCAGGTCTTCCTGACTCTAGGTCCAGTGCTCTGGACATATTCAATTCTTCTGACACTTACTACTTATGTGACTTTGGGCACATAGATATTAACCTGCTTGGGCCTATGTTTATCTAAAAAATGAAGAGATTAGACCTGATAGTTTCTGAAGATCCTTCCATTTCTAGACCAGTGATCCTAAGACCAAACTTGTAGTTTTTGCTGCCTAACTCCTATCTTAGGGTTTCCTTTCACAACAGTCAATGCAACATTTTTATTTATGGCAAATTCGATACGTGGTTATATCTGTATCTCTTCCCTTCTTGAAACAGCTCTTTTATTTAGTGTCCATATCTTCAAAACTAAATATTAGAAACAGTTGCACTTTCCATTGGTAGGACTTGTGTCTTTATTATAATATTTTATCATTAATATGCACAAATTATACTTAACCTTGTCTTGGTACTTTATTTTTTTCCGGTTTTTGGCTTGGAACTCTAGATCAGAGAAAAAGGACAGTGAATTTCACATACATCTTACATGCCTACACAAGCATCCTCTATGGACTACATCATCACAAAAGTCTCAGTGTTTATAAAACATAACAATCCTATCTTTAGGCTCTTTGCCCTAGATAGACTTATATCTTCTTTCTGATCAGAAAATCAAATAATTTTGTAGTAAATAAATAGTTATATAAAATGAAGGTCAAAGTGTTTTAATATGTTTCCAAAGCCTCTGATGTCCATAGAAATCTCAACTTATGATAGTATTGATTTATTACTTGGGAGGGTTCAGGGTGGGAAATTATGGCACAGTATAACTGGAAGGTGACAGTATTGTTTTATAAAAAGAAAAAAAAACTGCATCAGTAGATAATTCCCTCCATCCCCCAAAAAAGCAACCTTGTCATGGGGCAAACAACAATATCATTTTCCTTTGCGTTTTTCAATATGCCTTTCTGAGTGACACATGATCTTATTTCTCCATTGGCTTCTTTCACATAAGGCCTTTCAAAACTTTTTTTTTTAAAGGAAAGTTTTTGTCCTATTTGCAAAAGTAACACCTGCAGATGGATTTAGATGGATACAGTTTTCCTACCATACCACTTTACCGTGTAGAATGTGGAATGTTTCCTTAGGCCGAATGAATTAATTAATAATGTATCCAACATCCTTGGCAAGTCATTTAACCACTCAATACTTTCAACAACTCTCTAAGACTCTAAGTTGCAGAGAAACTGCACAACCTGCATTTGTAGAGAGAATTTCTTCAACTGGGAACTCTTTCTTGTCGATGAAATCACAGATCTAATCTGTTCTATATCCTCTCTCTCTGTTCTCCACTCCCTTACTTACTTCGCTTTTTGGCAGAATATAGCACCTCCTTGGGTGGGAATAATTTAAATCATATCTAGGCTTTCTACTATATTTTTATATTCCTTTTTCTTCATTTTTAGAGTGACACGCAATTTTTTTGTCCTCTATTCAGGTCATCTTTTGCCTTTCAATTTAGGAAAGAGATGATAGAAAAAGAAAAACTGCTGGATTAGATAATTTAGTAAAAACACTGTTCCCTGAATATTGGGGAGAGAGAAATCAAGAATTTTTAATACAAAAGCCCTGTTATTAAAAAAATCCATCTATTAAGTTAAAGGGAAGTCTTTTAAACTTCTGACATTCATCCTTCTTGAAAGATAAAGTCTCATATATATGTATATATTTGCACATGACCAATGTTGGGTATTTGTTTTGCTTGACTATGCATATTTGTTCCAAGATTTTTGTCTTTCTTCTTTTATTTTTTTAAATGGGGAGATGGGAAGGAGGGAAAATAGATTTTTTTCATTGGAAAAAGTTAAATTAAAACCTAAAAATAAATCACAGTCAAGTAGTTAAAGGAAATCAATAGCCCCTTTTTAGTTAATAGAAGTTCATGCTGTGAAATAGGTAGCATAAATATTGCTATTTTTTTTTTGAGACAACTGAGTCTCAGAGTAGCCTGTAACTTTGTGATCCATAACTAAATGGTCCGTGACTTTGGACTCTGACTTCCAGAGACTTTTTTACTACTCCAGGCTTCTCCTGGATGTCCATCAGTTGGTAACTAAGGCTTTTCATGATGGAACGTTCATTACCTGTTGACTTTAGGCACCTCTTCCTTGTCCAGGGCTAGAGTCTTGCTCTTTGCTAGAGGAGTTATGCCAGCTTTGACTGATGATTTTCCTTTCTCTTTTCCAGTTTTCTTTTGGGGAACGTGCTCCCAATTTTTCAACAAGTTGACCTCAGAGAGCTCTGAATGGATCAAAGCTGATACCCATTCTTTTTCTGATTTGAAAGGGGAAATAAAGCTGCAGTTATAATTCAGCTGTAGAATAATACAACATTAGCTACTTAGACCTAGTCCCTAGTGCAGATTGTTTTCTGGACCATCATACCAAACCTTAGTTTCTGTGGTTCTGTGCAGAGAGTGGTTCACACTCCAAAATCATTTGTTACTGTTGAACCATAGAAGAGGATCATAGATTTAAGATGGAAAGGGTCTTGGTGTTCATTGAGTCCAACCCTTTCATTTTACAGATGAAGATGCTGAGGTTCAGAAATGTTAGGTGACTTGTCTAGGGTCCCACAGTTAGTAAATGTCTAGGGTGGAATTTGAACCCAGATCTTCTAGATTCCAAGTCTAGTACTCTACTCATTATTTCTGCCACCTCACATAATACACTAATGACAGTGGTCTACATGGGGTTACATGGGGCACATCTAAAGGTTCCTTCTGTCCCAAATATCTCCCCTAAAGTCTGCCATTTTGTTGGAAATTCCCATAGAGGGACTGGGCAAGAGGTAATGAGAAACCCAGGGCTGTACATCACTGAGTCAGAATCCAAGGGGACTATGCAGTTGAGATCAGAAATCTAGAAAGTTGAGTCTAAAAGATGAATCTAAAATGAGTCTAATACCTCCCTGAGGTACAGGGAGACCACCAGAAAAACTAACGTTGATACTGAACCAACTTTTCCTTCTCATATATTCCCTGACTAGGTCTGGAAATGGAGTTAGCACATGAGTGGGAACAAGTTTATAGGTCAAGGCAAATAGTTATACCTGATGAAAGGAGTGAGGAACCAGGCAATTCCTGACAGATGGTCTCAACCACCCAATTCAGTTCCATTATAGACTTTTCCATTCATCTCTCAGTTTCCTGGAATCGCTGAATGACACAGCTACAGGAGACCTTTGAGATTATGGTGTCCGATCCCCTGATTTTTACATATGAGGAACCTGAGCTCCCAAAAACTTCAGAGACTTGTTAGTGGCTTCAGGCCAGTCATTTTCCTACTGTAACATGTTACCTTTTTTTGTGAATATGTATGTCTCAGAGTGAGAATATTATCTTAAAGGACTTTTATATTCCCCCAAAGTGCCTAATAGATAGAGGTATGAACATTTGACTTGCTGTATTGTTCACTGAATGATTAATCTATGCATAAAGCATAGTCCAGGTGTGCCCAGGTATGTAAGCACAACTGACCTGCAATCTTACACGTGCCATATTGTGAAGTGTATATCAAACAGTTTCAGGGCCTACCTGCCTTGTTTCTTGACTCATTTGTGACTCCAAGAAATGAGGTAAAAAAAGTAGAGTGACCATCACTACTTTGGGGGATTGGAAATGATTTTGGTAGAATTAAGTCAGAGTCAGAGTATTGGTTTGGAAAATCTGTAGCAACTAATAAGGTGACCAGAAATTGGGTAATGTCTTTATGGCGGTCAACTTGACCTTAGGAATGGGAAATAAATATAAAATATAACAAAGAGAGTGATATTCGTACTGTAATTCCCAACACTAAACACAGTGTTTAAATACCTTATAGGTACTTAATAAATACTTGCTGCTTTGTATTGAATAGAAAAAGGAGTATCGGTATCTGAGAGGCTAGCCATAAGGCCATTGTAGTAATTAAGGTTTGAGGCAGTGATCTCTTGGGATTAGAATGACATCGTTGGGAATGGAAAGGAAAAGTGGAATTCAAACTTTTTAGAAGGAAGAATCAATAGGAAATGATGTCTGCCTATAGGTGGATGAAGGAGAGGGGCCAGTCAAACATGGATGATTGGGAGCGTAGTGACAAAGACAGTGACATTGAGAGAGAAATTTGATTTGGGGAGGACATGCTCATTTTGGAATGAGACATGTTGAGTAGAATCTAGCAACAGGAGGAAACATCACTGAAGCAGATATACATGTGATCCTGGAATTATCTCTGATACTCCACTGAGAAGGAAGTTAATTGATACAGGTTGACCTTAGAACCCTTACCAGCATCCAGCTTTTATAAATCCATAGTATAGGAGTCAAGTTTTCCCTAGCTTTTAAGCCCCTTTCAGGACAGAAAGCAGCCTGGAGTTTCTGAATAGCTTGCCTGGGGCATTATAATGTTCCTGCCTCTTACCTTTCACATTTGCATGGAGTAGCCACTTGAGGAGTTCTGCCAGGGAGTCTGTTTGTAGAATTTCACAGAGCTTGGACAGAATCTGAAAGAAACACATTTGGGATGTGGTGAGGAATATTCCCTTGAGGAAATGGCCAGTGCTCACAGAATTCATCCTTGGCTAGTCTACCAGTAAGAAGAGGCATTAAATATCACACACCTGACAGAATGTAAGCCTTCAGAGGAAGCTTTTATCTTTGGATGGCCATTGCCTCGAGCATTTGCTCTTAACCTGGAGTCTGGAAACCTGCTCTTTTAATATTTTGATAGCTTTATTTCAATATATTTAGTTTCATTTATAGTCCTATGTATTTTATCATATGCATTTAAGAGCATTATTCTGAGAAAGGCTCTGTTGGCTTCATTATATTGACAAAGGGATCCATGACACAAAAAAAGGCTAAGCACTCCTTGTCTGCCACATAGTAGGTTATTAATAACTACTTGCTGATTTATTTTTAATAGTAGTTTACTTTTTCCAATTACACGTAAAGACAATTTTTGAATTTGAGTTCCAAATTTTCTCCCTCCCTAAGACAATAAGCAATTTGATATAGGTTATATATGTGCAATCGTGTAAAACATATTTCCCTATTAGTCATGCTGTAAAAGACGAAACAGAACAAAAGGGAAGAAAACATGAAAAAAAAATGAAGTGAAAATAGTATGCTTCAATCTGCATTTAGACTCCGTTCTTTCTCTGGATGTGGATAAAATTTTCCATCATGAGTCTTTTGGAATTAGAAGACCATAGTATTGCTGAGAAGAGCTAAGTCAATCATAATGGATCATCTCACAGTGTTGCTGTTACTGTGTACGATGTTCTCCTGGTTCTGGTCATTTCACTCTGCATCAGTTCATGAGATCTTTCCAGGTTTTTCTGAAATCTGCCTGCTCATCATTTCTTTTAGCACAACAGTATTCCATTATGTACCACAATTTGTTCAGCCATTCCCCAATTCATGGGCATCTTCTCAATTTCCTATTTTTTGCCACCACAAAAAGAGATGCTATAAATATTTTTGTACATGTGGGTCCTTTCCCCTTGTCTATGATCTCTTTGGGATACAGATACATTAGTATCTTTCTGAATTTTGACTGAACTATCATATATTCACTTTTTGTATGAAATCCCAGAATGTGATTATTTTCTTAATCTTTGTTAATTATTATATCAGGATATCTGAATGTAATATATATGAACAATGTATACATATATACATATACACATATGCTCACAAATGAAAGGTTTTTTTTCTTTTTAGGAAGACCTTTTATGTACTTGATGAGTATTAGGGATAATGTCTCATTTAATTATGGTTTATTTTAACTGAATGCTATTGAAATAATAAGAAAAATAACTATCCTGCCCTGAGAAGTGATTAGTGAAATTTGCAGTGTGAGGCAAAATCTCTTGAGACTGTAATTTGATTTGTTTTGAGTTTTGAATTCAGGTATAACTGTTTAAATTATTGTTGAGCTTATTAATAACCCCATTGTTCAAGGAAAATGTCATAAGCTGCTCAGAGGGAATAAGAGCTGAGAACTGCTACTGGTAGATATCTAAGAAGGTTGAGAAGGCCTTACAGAGCTAATAGCAAGATCCTCTTGATTCAGTTTCCCAATTGTGCAATTTCCTTTCCAAAAAGGAAGGTTTCCCACTTGCATAATACTGTACCTGGCTGGCTATGACACCCCGTGAATAATACAGATGCATAGTGAAGTGAACAGAGCCAGGAGAGCATTGTACACAGTAACAGAAATATTTTTTGATGAAGAACTGTGAATGACTTAGCTATTCTCAGCAATACAATGATCTAAGACAATCCCAAAGGACCAATGATGAAGCATACTATCTGCCTCCAGAGAGAGAACTGATATTGACTGAACACAGACTGAAGCATGCTATTTTTCACTTTCTTTCATTTTTTTTCTTTTGAGTCTTCTTGTACAAAATGACTAATATGGAAATGTTTTACGTAATTGCACATGTGTAACCTAAATATGTTTGCTTACTGTCTAAGGCAGGAAAGCTGGAATTTGGAACTCAAAACTTTAAATAAAAATTTTTTAAAAAGAATATCAGATTCTATAATTTGTGAATGGTAATCAAGGATGGGCCCTTTTGACACAGAATTTCCTAGGAAAAATGTTTCTCAGAAGCAGAAAACTGCATGAAGTCGACGACTAAACCCAAAATGATAGAATAAGAAATTTATTGTATAAATCAGGGTGGGTAACCTTTGGCCTCGAGGCCACATGTGGCCCTCTAGGTCCTCAAGTGTGGCCCTTTGACTGAATCCAAACTTCACAAAACAAATTCCCTTAATTAAAGGATTTATTCTATAAAACTTGGACTTGGTCAAAAGGCTGCACTCAAGGACCTAGAAGGCCACATGTGGCCTCAAGGCCACAGGTTCCCCACCTCTGGTCTAAATGGACATTGATAAGCATTCCCCATTTCTTTTCTTAGTCCCCTGATAATAGGGTTATGTTTACAGTACTTTCCATTGTCTCTTAAAGAATCCCACACTTTTTGGAAATTATTATGACTCTTCAACTTTACTAAGAGGTTTTGTTCAAGTTGGTTTATTATCTTATTTTTCAGATTTGATTGAATTGAAGTTTAAAAAAATTTTTAAATGTATTTTTCACATTCTTTTCTTTTTAAATTTTGAATTCTGGATTCTCTCTTTCCCTCCTCCTCCTCCCCTGCTCACTGAGAAGGCAAAAAAAATATGATATCAATTATAAGTGTGAAATCATACAAAATTTATTTTCGTATTAGTCACATCACAAAAAAGGAAAAAAATGAAGTGAGAAAATTATATTTCAGTTTGCACTCAGAGTTCAACAGTTCTCTCTCTGAATGTGTAAGGTGTTTTTTCATCACGAGTCTTTTGGAATTATCTTGGATCATTATATTAATCAGAGTAGCTACATCTTTCACAGTTGATCATCATTACAATGTTGCTGTTACTGAGCACAATGATCTCCCAGTTCTCTCTTCATTTTGCATCAGTTAACATAGGTCTTGCCATGTTTTTTTTTTCTGTACACCATCCCACTCATCATTTCTTATAGCACAATAGTACTCCATCACAATCATATGCCACGTCATTCAGCCATGCCCTAATTGATAAACATACCCTCAATTTCCATTTCTTTACCACCACAAAAAGATGTGCTATAAATATTTTTGTATGTATAGGTCATTTTCCTTCGATCTCTTTGGGGTACAGACCTAGTAGTGGTAATACTGAGCCTCTTTCTTGGTCACTCAAAGTGGGAGAATTCATTGACTCTGTGTTTTCTGATGTATCCTAATAATACAGAACTATTTGCTATTTGTAATGGGCTTATTCACTTTTCATGATTTGTGATGATCTTTTGTGTAACTAATATTTAATGGGAAGAAGTCAAACCTGTAGGGTATATGCTGGGGTTACTCTTTGCCCCTTATGTAAGATAGCTGTGATGAGTGTGGCTTTAAACTAAAAATTGTGTCTTTATGACAGCAATATTCATTTTCTACCAGCAACTCTGCTTGGTTTTGGCTCCAGGAACATCATGGCTCTCCCAGGATTAGCTGATCACCTGAAATCTCATCATCATTGTGCAGATTGACTCAGCTTTTGATGGTCATCATTTCCTTAACACTCTCTACTCTCTAATTGGAGGGCTAGAGCAATAAACTACTCCTACAGTCTTCCTTTATAGAGGGCTCTGGACTTTCCAGGTAAGTCGTCATTTTCCATTAGTGACCCTTCTTGGTTTCCTCTTCACAAACAAACACTATGCCTTCCTACCCACCCTTTAGCTTCCTTCTGTGTATTGTCTTCCCTGTTAGATTGTAAGCTCCTTGAGGGCAGAGCCTTTTGTTTCTTTTTGGTATCCTCAGTACTTAGCATAGGGCCTGGCACATAGTAGGTGCTTAATAAATGTTTTTTGAATTATTGAATATGTAGGGGGACAGAGAGAGATAATTCTAGTCTAGTAACCTTTCTCTCAGTGGCAGCCTTGCAGCCCCAGTTTCCTGCTCCCCTCCAGGCAAGAATCAAAATATCCCATGGATAGAGGTGGAGATTATTCGTTCCTCCCCTCAAGTGTCATTTGGATAACCCATGTGAACATATCATTTCATATGAGCAGTACACACCTTCCATGTGAGGTAGAGATCATAGAGACTGGAAAGGAATTTCAGAGACCATCTTGTCAAACCTGCTCATTTTATAGATGAGGAAACTAAGACCCATAGTTCTTCCTGAGTGATTCTTATAAGATAACTGCACACACTATGACTATAAATTATTTGCCAAGGAGCTCAATTTACGTTGTGGCCCTGAGGAAACCACGTACCAATGAGTAGATAGACCTCTCAGAAGATCCCCTCCTTACAAAGAGTGTTCCTGAAAGCTGCTGTTTTTAGACCTTTCTAGTTCTGTCCCTTCCTAGCTGATTTGTCCCCATCCTGCTAGAAAGTGTTAGCAGTTAGCAAGAAGCGTATCACTCGACTCTGTCAGCCACACTAAACTAACCCTCTAACACACTCATGTGCATGGCAGCTCCCAGAATCATCCTCCTCACAAGCATTCAATGCACATAGTAAAAAATATTCTAAGCAATATTCCATTACTCTGTTTCTCCTTGTTTCTATGCCTTTTCACTTCTTACTTTTTTTATAGATGACATTTCATCTCCTATCTCTGTATCTTTGCACTGGTTATGCCCCATTCCTAGAATATACTTCCTCCTCATCTTGGCCCCTTAGAATTTCTAGTTTCCTTCAAGAGACTCAGGCACCGGGGCAACTAGGTAACACAGTGGATAGAATACTGGCTCTGGAGTCAGGAGGACCTGAGTTCAAATCCGGCCTCAGACACATGATGCTCACTAACTGCGTGACCCTGGGCAAGTCACTTAACCCATTGCCTAACCAAAAAAAGAAAGAAAGAAACTCAAGCACCACCTCCTACTTGAACTTTTTCTTGATTGCCTCTCCATGTATTTGTATCTAGTTTATAGATTCCTGTATAAATGCATAAAATATCTCCTCTGTTAGAATGTAAGCCTCTTGAGGTCAGGAAGTGTCATTTATGTCCCTGTGTCCTCAGGGCCTGGTACAGCGCCTGGCAAATAGCAGGGACCTCATAAATGCCTGTTGATAGAATAACTGATTTATTTACACATTCTTTGGTTATAGTAACAATGCTAAATATGGCTCTTACTTTTATTTCCTGATCCAGATAGTTTGGTATGCAAATTGTCTTGCCTCTCACTTCACTCTTGGGATTAATGTGTTCAGAGACCGTAGGACCTTGGTTTGCCCTTGGGTGTGAAATGTGACTTCTGCCCAGAAGTGCTTCCTAAATCAAAAGCATAATGCAATCATTTGGTTTTGCCTCCAGTTAGAATTCATGCTAAAACTAAAGAAAATGTATGGGTAATAAAAGATATACACATGTATGAATGCACATACACATAGCTAAGTCCTGAGGTGGATAGAGTGCTGCATTACTTGGACCTGAGTTTGAATCTAACTGCATGACTGTTGACAAGTCACTTGATCACTATCTGCCTTGGTTTCCTCATCTGTAAAATGGGGATAATAATAGCACCTCCCTGCCAAGGTGTTGTGAGGATAAAATGAGTTAATATTTGTAAGGTGCTTTGCAAACCTTAAAGTGCTATACAAATGCTACCTATTATTGTTGTGGTGGTGATTATTACTAAAACTTCCTATTTTTTTTAAGCACAAAAGTCAACTAAACCAATAACCATTTATGCTAGAGAGGAACCCAGTTCATTTTCAGAAAGCAGCTACAGTACACTAATCAGCAGAATGAATTAATGACCCATGTGATAATGGAGAAAAGTAGGGAATAGGGATGATATCTGTGTTTTCACCTCTATAGAGAATTCCCAGATGAGAAAACTCCTACCAGTGTAGTTCTGCACCTTTTCTTCAACTTTTAGTCTTAGAAGGTTGTTGAATAGAACACTGAGAAGTTAAGTGACTTGCTCAGTCACATAGCCAGTATGTATTAGAAGGAAGACTTCTTAAAACAAAGAAAGTAGGCATTGTGGGAAGGGCGGGTTGGGGAATATGGAGATAATGAGACAGACCATGGGGTCGTCTGGCTCTGGACCTAATGTTGTTTCTGAATATACCATGCCCCTTCTCTCTTTCTTTTTGATGTCTTTATTCTCCAGTCCCCAAAGCCCAAATTCTGTCTTACTCCTTCCCAGATGTCCCTAGTTCTCCAGTAATGCCATAGTCCTAGCACTATTCTGTAGGAAAGTATGGAATCTTATCTACCTCTCCTAACTTCCAAGGCTCAGCTACTACAAGGCACTCAGGCAAATCATATGATTGTCCTACCAAGAGGGAGAAGCATAATGGCTCTGTGTTTGGAGGACATTCATTTGGAGGACAAAGTCTTTGGAACAAATGTTCTCTATTTAATAATGTTGATGAGAGCCTAGTTGAACAAAGTTTTAAAATATATGACCCTTTGGGGGTTTAGCAGGGCAATTCCTATACCTAGCTGATAATTTATATAAGGCAACGAGTGCTGTCCTAAAAAAATATAATTAAAGAGTTATATTATTTTTCATAGGAAAGAGGTTGTAGAGGATATTCCCTCCATGCCTTCATCCCTATGGTAGTTTGGTGACAAGAATATTGGTCTAGAAGTTAAGAAATGTAGGTCCCTAGAACCTGCTCTTGGGCTAGCTAGTTATTTATAAAAGAATTAAGCATGTAAAAGTAAGTTAATGTTGTTACTATTATTATCACCATTACCATATCATCCATTCCTTTGTTTAGTTTTGAGAAAGGCATGTGAGAAGAAATGAAAGGCTGATAATTCATAGAGAGATAATTGGACACATATAACTGGCAATATTTTCTTACCTTTTTAATCTTTAAAACACCTTCACAGGGATCATCAAAAAAACCTTTTGTTTGTTTACAGGGCTCTGAAATTGAATTGAGGGAAAACAGTTTTAGGTCAAACTGTAAGGGAATTTTGCTCTTATGTGGCATGGTATCCATTTCAATATGTTGGCAGATGAACTACAGATGCAAATACTTACTTGCTATCGTTATAATGGATTCTATAAGTAGCACCTTGGGCTTCTATCCAACCCTAAAGGTAGGTTCCCCCTAATAGACAACTACCCCCAGGTTTAAGGTTCTTTGTGACTTTACTCCCTTAAAAACCATAGCTCGTGAGCCCCCACTGATTTGTTTACCTTTAGTATTCAGCCAGAGCACACAATCTGGCTTCCAAATACACCATGTGACTGAAACTGCTCTCTTTGAGGTCAGCAATGATACCATAAGAACTAAATCCAATGGTCTTTTCTGAGTCCTTAGCCTTCCTGACCTTCCCTTTGGCACTGTTGGTTAACCTCTCTTCCTAGATATTCTTTCTTTCCTGGGTTTCCATGACACTATTCCCTCCAATCTGATGGCTCCATCTCAGTATTCTTTACATAAGATCATAGATGCTGGGCTGGAGGGGATCTCAGAGGTATCTAGTCCAATCCTTTCATTTTACAGATGGACAAAACAAGACCCAGTGCGGTTAAGTGATTTGTCCCATGTTATGCAAGTATCATTAGAAGTGGGTTTTGAATTCAGGACCTCTGACTCAAAGCCTGACTCTACTGTTCCATCATCAATGTCTTATTCTTATTGCATTAGGGTACCCCAGGGCTCTGATCTGGGTCCTTTTTTTTTTCCTCTACACTTTTTTGGTGAACTTGTCAGACCCATTCCTAAGCAGATGACTCCCAAATCTTCCTATCCTTTCCTCATATCTCCTAAGCTCTAGTACCACATCTCTAGCTTGTTGGACATCTCGCTTTGGTTGCCCCGTAAACATTTCAAACTCAATATACCCCAAACCCAGAATTCGTTATCCTTCCTCCTAAATCTACTCTTCCTCCTCACTTCCCCACTTTTGAAAAAGGCAGCACTATCCCTCTAGTCAACTGGCGTGGAACCTTGGAATTGTCTTTGGTCCTTCATTACTCCTAACCCTCCATAGCTAATCGTAATTCTGTTTCTACAATATTTCTCACATTTGCCCCTTTGTCCCTACTCACAAGGTCACCACCTAATTCATGTCCTCATCCACTCTTTGAAAATTTATTTTTATTTTTTAAGAAATAAGTTTTACTTATTTTGTTATTCATATCACCATAATTTCTCCCAAATATCCCTTCTTTCCTTCACTCTCAGAGAGCTATCCCTTATATTGAATAGTGTTTTTAAAGACAAAAAAAGAGAAAGATGAAAAATCAGCACAAATTAATCAATGCATCAATGATAAGTGTGAAAACAAGTGCAACGTACAATACTACTGAACCTCCCACCACTGCCAAGGCTCGATGAGGTGGAGACGCTTTATATCTCTTCTTTTGATCTATGTTTATTCTTTATCATTTTCAATATATGCTTTTGATTTTGGGTGGTTATTCTTTCCATTGTTATAGTCATTGAGTATATTGTTTTCTTATCTCAGTATTCAAAGCCCTCTACAGTCTGACTTCATTTTATCTGCCTAGAACAGTTTCATATCACCTACTCCCCCAACTCAAAATTCTAGCCAAGTGGTCCAACTTGCTATTCCCTAAATATGATACTCCATCTCCTGCTTCAATGCGTATATACAAGGTATTCCCCAAGCATCCCTATCTTCTCCTCTTAGAATCCATAGCTCTCTACCAACTTCAATGGGTCTTTCTTGGTTCCCCCAGACATTTGTTGTCTTCCTGCAATCATTTTTATATGTATTTTTTATTTATTTTACTGTATGCATGTTAATCTCGCCATACACCCCCTCCTCCCCCAACCCAGGTAGAATGTTATGATCTTGAAGGCAGGCCTGTATCCCCAACATCACTCCAGCACAGTGCCTGGCATACAACAAATGCTTCATAAACTCTTGTGGAATTCAATGTATTTCAGGAAGGGAAAGATTGTACAGAAACTTTAAAATAAGTTTTTGGTGCCTTCACTTTATAGTACTTGGGAAACAGTTTCAAAGAGATGAAAAGTAAACTGGTTGCTTCAAATATATCAGAAAGTAAAAGACTTAAAATGTTGAAATCAACCCAGAAATCATGATGCGAATATCCTGAGATATTATCAATTACCTTTGCTGAAATTCTACTCAAATGATTCATTGGAGATGTGGGAGTGATTGGAGATTTTCCAAGTCTATGACAGGGGAGAAGAGGCTCTGGTACCCCACCCCACCCCATCCTCAGCTGGAAAAGCAACAAGTCCAAGTAGGAAATTGATGATGTTGTCAAGGGACTAACCTAGATAAATTTTAAATGGCCCATTTCTAGACAATTGACATTTGAAGAGTATCTACAAAGGCTCCAGGACACGATGAATGGCGTTTCTTGAAGGCTACCATTATTATTGGGACAGTTCTCATGTTTTGTCATTTCTTTCCTGGAGGCTTAACCCCCAAGGAAGGGGAAGAAATGGGAGGGAAGGAAGGAAGAAGGATGGAAGAAAAAAGGAAGGAAGGACAAACAGGAAGGAAGGAAGGAAGGAAGGAAAGGAAGGATGGAGAAAGAAAAGAAGGAAGAAAGGGACAGAGGAAAGAAGGAAGGGAAGAAAAGGAAGGAAAGAAGAAAAGGAAGAAGGAAGAAAGGAAGGCATTAAGGAGGAAATAACTATTTATTAAGTGCTTACTATGTGCCCAGCTCTGTGCTAAGCACTAGTGATACAAATACAAGCAAAAAGAGCTTATCTTTATCCCTCAAAGAGCTTATATTCAAAGGAAGTTGAAAAGTCTTTGTGGGAGCTGAAGAGAGTGTACTCAATGCAGGGGCATGGTTTTGAAGTTTAAAAAGTCAGAGACAGGGCAGGGAGAATGATGGTAGGCCAGCCTGGATCCTTGCACAAAATGAAGGCTCTAGGAGGAAACTCACTTTTGAGATACCAGAGCAAGTTAGGGATTGCTGAGCCCAGCATCAGGAGTTAACGAATGGGTTTGGGCCAAGTATTCAACAACTGTCTCAGGCATACAGAGCAATGCAGCCCAAGACCTGCTGCCTCTAATCGATACATTCCTATCAGTGACATTTTCCTCTTCCTTCTTCATTGAGAGGCTGGTGAACTTATGATAAAACAATGAAACTGACTATTCTTAGTTCAATTAAACTCTTTCAGTATTGATTATAAAACCATACAATCATAGAAGTAGAAATAGAAGGCACCTCAGAAATCATCTATTCTAGTACACTTCCCTCATTTTACAGCTGAGGAAACTGAGGCTCAGGGAGATTAAGTGACCTAGCCAACATCACACAAACAGTAAATGTGTCAGGGCGACTTTTTGGAGTAATTATCATTTTTAAATTTTCTGTTATTATGAACTTCACAAACATCAACAAACATGAAGATTTTCTTATACAAGCCAGAAGAGAAAAAGATTTGATATGGTTCTGTTACATATAGCTTGTTTAAAAAAAACTACATATTTATATATTAAATATTATATATTCAAATTATAAATTGTTATTCTAACATTGCCCTAACTCATCTGTGTTCCCTCCTGCACTTCTTTCTGCTCTCTTTCGTGTGTTTTTAAAATATTTCACTGCCATCTTTTTCTTTATTTTCATCTATTTGGAATTTATCACTATCCCTCTTCTCCCATGCACCCCTTAATAATAAAAAAAAGCTCACCTTTGTAGCAAGTAAGCATATTTAAGCAAAACAAATCCAGAAATTAGCTAAAAATGGCTTAAAATAATCTGAAAATGTGTGTCTCATTCAGAAAGTATATTCTATTAATAGCTAGAGAGCATTTCCTGTGGGGTGGGAGCTTAGCCAATGCAGAATATACTGAATCTTGATCTAACAGGAAGGGACAATACTCATAAACCCTTAAAAAGCCTGTTTGATTTCTGATGTGCCAAAATATTAAATGATTTGCTTTTTTTCTCTTGAGTTCCATCATCTATCATGTCATCAAATCTTTTGTGACTTACCAGAATTAGGCCGAGGGGGCATTTTCATTTTGTTTGACCCTGGATTATGGAAAGAGTTGTTGTTATTGGCACTGATGACTTTGCTAAGTGGAGGCACATCCTTATCTGGGGTGGTCAAGTGGCTAACATTATACAATGCCTTAAGGAAGTTCTCATCATTCACGGCACAGATAGGTATGTTGTTTAAACCTGGATGAGTGGAAAGAAAAAACAAATCTCTAACTTTTAAAGATGCAGATTTTCAGGCTTCCTGTAGGGGGCAATGTCATACGTTGATATTTCAACCAAAACAAAGAATGTAGGCTTAAGTAAATGAGTAAGCTGCTTATTTCA
>NW_020949753.1:261575-294333 GCF_900497805.2 Vombatus ursinus | reverse complement strand
TCATGGCGAGGTTGGGCTACTCCTTACCACCAATTGCCACCTACAGGTTCTTCTTCCACTACTGTCTCTCAGTCCTTTTTCCTTTGAAGTTCATTCAATCTGTATTTATCACCCAAACAAGATTCTGGTAGCTGTTGTCTACAAACCTTCAGAACACTTTCCTTCCTTCCTCAACAAGTTCAATGCTTGGCTCACAGTTTTTCTTTCCTCCCCAACTCCTGCCCTCATACTTTTGGGGACTTCAACATACTTATTGATACTCCATCAAATACCCTAACTTCCCAATTTCTCAAGTCCCATGTCCCTTTATCCTAATGAAGATGTCAACTCATTTTCTTTCCCCCAAACCCTCCCCACCCCACTCCTACCTCCTCTATTTCTGTAGAGAGCAACACCATCCCCCCAGTCCCTCTGGCTCACAGCCTAGGAGTCATCCTGGACTCCTCGCTACCTCCCACTCCCCCATATTCAAGCAGTTTCCAAGGCCTCTTTATTTCATCTTTGCAACTTCTCTCAAACATTCCCCTTCTCTCCTCTGACTACCCCCACTCCAGTGAAGACCCTCCTCATCTTATTCTCGGCTTATTGCAATAGCTGCTGGTGGGACCACCTGCTTTAAGTCCCTCTCAACTCCAATCCATCTTCCACTAAAGTGGAAGTGATTTTCCTAAAGCACAGGTCTGATCATATCACTCCCTTAATCAATAAATTCCTTCAAGATCAAATACAAAACCCTCTGTTTGACATTCAAAGTCTTTCATAGCCTAGACTCCTCCTACCTTTCTATTTACTCTGTTCCAGCGACACTGGCCTCTTGGTGGTTCCAAGGACAAGACACTCCAGCTCTCAGTTCTGGGCATTTTCCCTGGCTGTCCCCCATCCCTAGAACTCCACCTCTTCTTCCTCTGCACCTACCAAACCTACTGAACCTACTGAACTCTCTTGCTTAAAATCCCATTTTTCACTGGAAGCCTTACCCAACCTCTCTTAATTCCACTGCCTTCCCTCTGTTAGTTATTTCCTATTTATCCTGGATCTAGCTTGCCTCGTATATATTTGCTTGAATATCGGCTCCCTCATTAGATTATAAGCTCCTTGAGGGCAGGGGCTGTCTTTTGCCTCTTTTTGTATCTCCAGTGCTTAGCACAGTGCCTGGTACATAGTAGGTGCTTACTAAGTATTTATTATAGATTATTCACTCCACTTTATGTTACATAGTCTTAACTGGGCCTTCATTGCTGCCTGGCAATCTTTTAACTTAAGGAGTTCACTATTCCATTTATCACAGTGGCTTTTCCAGACTCCTATTCCTTCTCAAACCTCCCATAGCTTCCCTCCTCCCACTCTCTCAGCTAAGAATCTTGCCTCATATTTCACTGAAAAAATGATTGAGGCCATTTGTGTAGAGCTCACTCCTTCCCCTCTATATCTCCTACTGCCCAGAAGAATTCTTCAATTATTTCCTCCTTTGCCCATTTCCCATGAAAAGGTGGCCCTTCTCCTTGCCAAGATAACTCTTCCACATGCAGAAGTGATCTTATGCCATCCTTTTTCTCTACGAGATTATCCACACTCTCTCACTTATCTTAAATATTTCCCTGTCTACTGGCTATTTCCTGCTGCCTGCAAACACACCCATGTCTCTCCCATCCTCAACAAAGCCTCATTCAAGGTGTTTTTACTCATTCATCCCTAACAGCTATCATTCTGTACACCTCCTCCCCTTTGTGACTAAATATTTTGGAAAAGTCATCTGCAGTATTATACCTCTGCTTTCTTTCCTTTTACTCCAACTCTGGCTTCCTTTTTCTCCCTCTCCAATCTCTACCCCACAGTTAACCAGTTTAATGTTATACTGTCTTCTGTGCTGGAATCCATTGCCAACTCATCTTATCACCCTCATGCCTTGTTATATCCCAACCCTGGATTACCCTTACTATCACCTCCTCTAACCCTACTCATGTGCTTCGGAGTGGTGTTAGGGGAAGTCACAGAACCATGCTGACTGGGTCTACTACAGATTTGTGTTATCTTCCTTCAATTGGTCCCTTTTTGCCAAAATACTGCGGTCAGATAAGGAATTTTCAGAGTTTTGGGTAATAAAAGATCTCTTCCTCCCCTCCCCCACCCAGTTAATAACATACAATATACTCTCCTTTCAATTAGACCAACATTTTAAAGTGCCTTTTGAGTACAACAATCTAATGTGAGATACTGGGGGAGATAATAAGCTCAATACTATTTGCTGAGATTAATTGCTAGTGAGATATTCAGGTAGCAATGCCCTAATAGGTAGTAGGAGATATGTCTAAAATTTAAGAGAGAGGTCAGGGCTGTAGAGAGGTGACAATTGAAGGTATGGGAGGGAAGGAGATTATCTAGAGAGATCATGGAGACAGAAGAGAAAAAGGACAAGAAAAGGACCTTAAGAACATTCACTTTAAAGAAATAGGAGGAGGATGAGGATAAGAAAGACAGGGAAGGAATGGTTAGAGATGTTGAGTCAGGTGAGTATGATGTATCTAAAATGGTGGCCAATAGCATCTCAAAATTCAGAAAGATCAAGTAAAATAAGTATTGAATAAAAGCCATTGGGTTAGTCGTTAGGAGGCCATTGGTAACACTTTAGTCATAAATTACTTTTAATAAAATGGTGGGGGCAGAAAATTACAAGGGTGAAAGAAAAAAATGGGTTATTAGAAAAAAGATACTGGAAGTTTATAACTTTTTCAAGAAATGTTGTCATGAAAGATAGAAGAGAGAAGGGATTATAACTGGATGGGATAGAAGAGTCAAAGGAAGGTTTTTATTTATTTATTTAAACTGGAGAGAACTGTCTGTAATTTAGTAGAGAAAACCAGGAATGGAGGAGAGAGTGAAGTCCTATGAGAGAGAAGGCATGAATATAAAAGTCATGGAGAAGACAGAAGTAAATGGAAACAAGGGCATTAGTCATAGTGAGGAGTACAATATACCTTACTCTATGACCAGAGGGAAGTGGCAGATTGGTTGATGCTGAGACATTATAAGGAATGTAGAGATTTGAATGGACCTTACATCAGATGGCATTTGTCCTTTTACTGATATAGGAGATGAAGGCATTTGCTCTAAGTGCAAAAGTTGTGATTGTAGAGGGTGACATCAGCTTGATTTTGTGACTCATAGGATCACAAACCCAGACCTATAAAGGATCTCAGAGGCTGATTAGAACCGAAGCTAACTGAAGTTCATAGATGTTAAGGTACCGGAGTCAGAGGTTGGATCTGAATCCAGGTCCTTTACCTCCAGACCAAATACTCATCAGTCATTGAGGACAGTCTTTTCACATGCTTCTATATTCCCCAAGTGTTTCCCTTCAACATATTAGGAATTAATGAATATTTGTCACATTGAAACAGATTGGGTCAAAAATATTAGTTTTAGCCAAGAAAATCAGTCTTTATTCCTGAGAACATGTTACATGTTCACATTTCTTCTTTAGTGTGGTTGGCATTCTTGTCTTTAAGGTCAAATCAAAATCACTTATCTCTTTTGAAACTCACACCACTGATGTTTATTTTCAGGATCAATTAGCATTTTAACTTCACACTGAGTTCTAGTAAGACG
The DNA here is from genome assembly GCF_900497805.2 of Vombatus ursinus. Lineage (NCBI taxonomy): Eukaryota > Metazoa > Chordata > Mammalia > Diprotodontia > Vombatidae > Vombatus > Vombatus ursinus. The sequence goes on along the minus strand of NW_020949753.1, from coordinate 290,727 downwards.
TCAATCTAGGAAGGGAAGACCCTCAGGGTTTCTGGCCCAATATAGAAACAATTACTATTTACACTCATTCTGAGCCGTCAAAACCCCAACAAATGGAGGAGAGAGTGAGGCTAGTGACTTTGCACCCCTGCCTCACTTAAATCCAATTCACTTGAAAGTCAAGACATCACCTTCCTGATGTCACGGTCCTCTCTGAGAAGGACAAACTACAACAATAACAATCACAACAACAGTAAAAGATATAGCTTTACTCTCAGAATGATTAGGCAGTTGAAATGAGCAGTATGTAGACAGATTCCATGGCACTAAGTCACCTTACCTTTAATATGACAGACTCTTCGAGGATGGGGAGTGTGTCTGACTAGAAAACAATTTGTATTTCTGGTCGTGTAAGAAGTATCACAGCCAATCAATGGGTTGGGCTGGGATTTGAAATTGAAGTTCATGGTATGTCTCTTTTGCTTTCTCCAAGTCACCACCAAACTTCCGGGGCCACACACCCTACATCAGCCCCACTGGGAAAGGCCTTCCACGTTGGATGGGTCAGACACTGAAACCACAGAATGACATCAGTCACTATAACTGGAAGATGCAGGATACTTCCTCATTCTTTTTCCACATTTCTGTCATTATTAGTTTCTTCTCTTTCAGTCTGATGACTGACTCCCCACGTTTTGTGGCACAAGAAAGGTACAGTTTCACTTACCTCTCTGGCAATTTCATTGACAGTCCTCAACTGAGAAGTAACATTTCTGGGAAATTTAGAACAATGGGAAAACTTTATCCTGGGAAATTTGGGAATTTGGAAGGAAAACAGAAATATATGCATTGTCATTAAAGCATGCTTTGTAGATTTAGGCAGTTTGGGAACAACAATTATATTTTATTGTTACAGAATCAGAAGGGAAATGGTCCAGTGGGAAGAACACTGACCCTAAAGAAAAAAAAGGATTCATGTTCAAATCCTGCCTCTGATGGATATTATCTGTGACTTTGGACATATCACTTAACATCTCTCTGGACCTGAATATGCTTATCTAGAAGATGAGGAGACTGATGTAGATCATTTCTGAGGTCTCCTTTATCTCTCTAGACCTATGATCCTGTGAATTCACACAACTCTTCTGACTTGAAAGGTCATGAAGCTTGACCTCCCCATTTAACAGATGAGTAAATGGAGGTCCAGGGAAGTAATTTACCTTAGGTTACCCAACTAGTAAATAGCAGCACCAGAAGTCAAGCCCAGGCTTTCTAACTATAAGCCCAATGTTCTTTCCACTAAAGTGCCCTGCCTCTTACTTAGTTCCTTATAGAATGATCATTTTGAGCATATTACACTTAAAAGCATAGATAATTACATATTTGCCTAAGTGGCCTTTGTAATGTTTGTGTTGGAACTTGGCGCTACGACTTGCTGATCTTGTAGGAGTTTCCATTTTTTAGAGCTGGTCAATTTAAGGGAAGTAAGCAAAACATGAGCAAAAAAAAAACCAGCACAAGAAAACAAAGTGATTATTTCGATAGGTGAGATGATTGGGCATAAGAGGCATGGGGAGGAGGAATTCTATTTACTGTTGCTTATAATATATAGTGACCAAGATCTTTGGGGATGATTATAAAGATTGAAAAGCAGAAGGAGGTCTTAAGAAAAGTGGCCAAGGCTAGTAGCCCTTGGCTCCTCACAGCCCTCCTCATTTCCCACAGGAAAAGTTAATAATTGTTTTCATGGTGCTGCTTCTATATCAATAGAAAGCTGTCCTAAGAAGGGGAAGGAGATAAGAGAAGAGGGGGAAATAGAAGGGAGGGTAGATTAGGGGAAGGGGTGTTCAGAATGCACGCCATCTTGGGGTGGGGGAGGGGTGAGATGGGGAGAAAATTTGGAACTCAAAATCTTGTGGAAGTGAATGTTGAAAACTAAAAATAAATAAATTAATAAGAAAGCTGTCCTAAGAGCATATCAGAATATAGATTTTATTTGGCAATATTCATATATCCTATACTTTTCTTAGACTACGCACACACAGCATAGAAATCCTCCTCTATGTTAGAGGTCAGTCTCATGATCTCATTGGGGTGAAGTGGTAAAAAGATGGGTCTGATTGCAAAGAAGCACAGGTCTATAGCATACCAAAAACTTAGTAATCACGTTCCCTCAGAATGAACTATCCAGGATTTTTCAAATATTCAAGTCTCACCTCATAGCTAAGGCTGGTCTTGATCATTGCAAAAAACAAAAAAAGCAAAAAAACAAAAAACAAAAAAAAACCAAAGGCATCAAATTAGTAGGAATTCAATTATGATTTTCATGGCTACGAGCAATCACTTACAGAGCCATTTTAAGTTTTGCAAAGTGCTTTATTGAGTTATTTGATACTCACAACAACTCTCTGAGATTGGCGATGTTACTGTCTCCATTTTACAGATGAGAAAACTGAGGTTAAGTGACTTTGCCCAGGGTCATACAGCTAGTAAGTGTCTGAGGCAGGGATTCAAACTCAGTTATTTCTGATGCCACATCCAGAGCTTTATCCACTTATGCCATCTTGTTGTCAACATAGGTTATTAAACATAACTGACATATCTAAAAATTCCTTACTAATGCAGCTAAATAAATAATGTACTAATGCAACCAAAGAATAATGAGAAAAGTAATTATTTTTCTATTATATTAATAACCAATTTGTAAATTAGGATTAAGAATAAAATAACTATTCGTAGCCTGGGAAAAGATTATACAAGGGTTGTTGGGGCTGTACCTGACAGAAAGGGAGCATTGTTGGGTTTCACATCATAAATTAGAAATGAAAAAGGCAGCTGGGGGTACAGTGGATAGAGCACTGGTCCCGGGGTCAGGAGAACCTGAGTTCAAATCTGGCCTCAGACACTTACTAGCTATGTGAGCCTGGGCAAGTCACTCACTCAAAAAAAAAAAATTAGAGATGAGTCACTGCTTTCACGATGCCCTGATTTGAGGCATTGGAAAAATAAAGGAGAAGCTGTAGGAACAACCTGCCAGAAGAAGAACTGAAAACAAGGGGAAAAGGGACTAGGGACAAAAAGAAAAGGAGGCTCCGAAGAAAATTGCTTATAGAAGGCAGAGCACAGAAGCCGGCAGGCCCTGAGCTAACAGGACCTCTTTGCTGGGAGACACGATGATTGGAAAATAGTCAGTGCTTTACTGAGAGCTGACTCGTTGCTTGAATTACAGCAGAATCCTGCTCTACTCAGCACCTCTGAAACCATGGGTCTCAACCCCATGTCACAAAAAATTTGGCAACATTAAAAGGTTTCTGAATGCACAACGATCAAAAATTAATTAAAATTAAATGTGTAGTAAATCTGAGGTGTTTCTGGCAACACTTGCCTGTGTAGCATGGCACAACTTCACTGCAGCCTTGGTTCTGAACACAAAGCATGCCCCAGGCCACACACACCGCCAACTGACCGCTGCTAGCTCTGTAGCCTGAGATAAGGGAAACTTCTTAGGGGATTAGCCTGGACTGCCTTCTCAGATGGAAGGAACAGAGGGGAAAAGACAGGCTTTGCATCTGCTTTGCTTTTCTGAGAACTGATTGGATAAAGCAGTCTTTTACTATTTGGAGAGCTAGCTGGGGGAAAAGACCACATTTCCCTAATACTATCTACAGCTTGATAGGAAGAATCCACCAAAGGCCAGAGCAGGTCTGGGAAGCTCAGTAGCTCTCTGCCTTGAAGAAACTGCTTGTCACCGATAAAGAGTAACTTTTTTTCAGTATGTTTCCAAGGGTGGCTGTGTGTTAAAAGAGTTTGTCACTACTCTAGCATCTTGAGAGTAGCAGAGAAATAGCTTTGTCTTTCAGAAGAACTGTGAGGACCAGAAGGGATAGCAGAGTAATAGCTTTCCCCTGGGGGGCAGTGAGGTGGTTCAGTTGATAGAGTGCTGGGCCTGGAATCAGGAAGACTGGAGTTCAAATCTGACCTCAGGCACTTAGTAGCTGTGACTCTGGGCAAGTCACTTAACCCTGTTTGCCTCAGTTTCTTCATCTGTAAAATAAACTGGAGAAAGAAATGACAAACCATTTCAGTATCTTTGCCAAGAAAACTCCGTAGATAGAATGATCCATAGCGTCACAAAGAGTCAGACACGATTGAACCATAAGTTTTGCCCAGCAGATAATATGTGTTGAAAACTATTCCCTAAAGAGAAATAGACATCAATGCCTGTTATTGAAATTCCTGAGCTGCCCCAGACATATGTGTTTTTTGTTTTTTTTGTTTTTTTTGTTTTTTTTTTTTTTTACTCATATCTCTCTAAGTTTCTGTAACTGTGTGTCCATTTTCCTCCGTGGACATTGTGTGCATTAATGGGACAATGTGATACTGATTTATGGGGACAATTATATTTTTATTATTGTTTTTGCTTTCTTTTGAGTAAATGTTATGATTATTTTTGCTTTTACTTTATTGTTTAGTAAATGTTTTTTGTTTAAGAATTAATGAAGTCAACTGGTGGAGGCTCAGAAGTCACAGTGACTAGTAGTAGAGTATATTCTTACACACCAAGTTTACCCTAAAAGTAACAGAGATATAGTTTCTGGTAAATTAATCATTTTATCAATCATGCTTGCATGTAATTAATTAAAGGGTCAGCTGCATTCTCGAATGGCAAAGATCCCTCATGGGACCCACTCAGTGCTTATATCCTTTTGGAAGAGTGGGTCAAAATTAATTCTGATTGGTTAACAAGTAATGAGAAGAATGAATATTACAATGAAGGTGAGGTTATTCTAATGAGGGTATGGGGGATATGACTCTGATCATTCAGTCTTGGTCAAACAGATTTATCTATACCCATATTATCTCATCTAGGATAATCTCACAAAAGGGAGAATCCACATTTTCCCAGATCTGTCTCAGTAAAACACAATAGGCCAGAATCCATCAATTCACCTAAACTTAAATTTCTTTTTGAGCAGATTTGAATTTTCCCTCTCATTATCAGCCCTACACTTCAAAGGCTGCCTGAATTATCTTACAGGGGCTGATTTCTGAATGAGGAAATAGAAAAGGGGAAAAACCTTGGTCCTAATTCAATAATTGGTGATTAACATTAGAGAGAAATAATCATTTCTCTTACCCCTAAGATCCTGAGAGTAAGCAGTGAGTGGGTCATAGCCATATGGTGGTGGCTGTGGTCTGTTCCCCACCCCACCAACTCTGGGGAGAAAAACAAACAAACAAACAAACAAACCTTTACCTAATGTGAGGAGTAGGCCGGGGGCCAGGTCAGAGAGAGAAAGAGGGTACTGACGACCACCCTTTTATTAATTATTGCTAGCCATAATTAATAAAATTATTAATTAATTAAAATAATCAATTAATTAGAAACGAAGACTCTCAAACTTTTCACTCATCACACAACATTTGAACACTACTTGAAGTATTTTAGTTATTACTCTGATATGTTAATGAATCTGTAGTTTAGCCAAGCACATGCCCCCTCTAGCAGAGCAGGCTAGAACCAATCCATGCCTTATCCTGGATTACTATTGTTCATGTTCTCCTACAAACTCCTTTAAAGGAGATTTGTTTACCAGACATGCTGGGAGCCTTTGTCCGAATCTCTTGATGTGGAAGCCAGTGGAGTGGGCTGGGCATAGGTTATGCCTTACTCTTCTATCCTTTTTCTGGCCAAACATTTTTTCCTCCACTGGGAATATGTTCTGTGCCATGTACTTCTTGGGTTACAATGTGCCTTAAGTGACCCCCAATTCTGTGACGATTGTGATATATTTTGACTCTTCAAAGACAGTTCCTGCCCTCAGGAAGCTTGCATTCTAATGAGAGAAAACAACATATAAAGAGGAAAGTGAAAAATGGGGGCGTGGGTGGAAAGGATGAAATACCTATATAGAGAAAGCATAGAGAAGTCTGAAGAGTCCGGAGTGAAACCAGGAGAGGAAGGAAGGAGCATAGCATTTCACTTCCTCAAAATGGAGTTTCAAGGGGAAACTCGCCGATCAGAAGATGATGCCGCAGGGATGAAGGGATCTTCTGGGGTGAGAAGACTGCTGGGGACATAAAGAAGAAATCCAGAGAGTCAACAGTGGAGAACCAGGAGAGGAAGGAAGGAGTGAATATAATATATTGGGACTGTAAGAAAGTTAAACAAGTAGGTTTTTAAAACTACCTCTGATCTAAAGGTGCAATAATTTCCTTTAAGCTGCTCCTTAAACTTGCTATTTGCGGTGTTTGAATTTTATTAAGAAAAAAAAATCTTCACCCATAAACTGTGTATGATCTATCAACATAGCCCTTTGAGATCCCAATGAACTCCACAGACTGGTAATTCAAAAGATTCTGCTGTCTTCAATCTTTTCCCCACCATTCCAGTATGAAATCTTGGCTTTTCTTTTAAAACTTTCCCAAGCACTATGAGGCTGCAGTGGGGTCATAATGGCAGAGTAAGAAGAAGCATTTTTGCCTAGTTCATTCACACACCTTCCACCCTTCTGAACCAGACTGGATTCTTATTACGAGAGCTAATCAGCCTGGGGTGGAGACGGGGAACATTTCAGCACCCAGGGACCGAAAGAGAGCTGAGATTTCGCCAGGGAGGAAGCGCTGGGACAGATGACCATTCCAAGGGTCATCTGGTGGCTCTGGTGCCCGTTACCCAGTCCCAGGTCATGGATCCAGCGTGGAGAGGAACTGTCTCAGTGAGTCATGGGGAGAGGCCCCAGGGTCCCTCCCTGACAACTGTCTACTGAGCAAGGATCAAGTTACAGAAACTTAGCTGCCTGGCTCTGAGTCCAGGGGCAGAGTGGCAGCTCAGTTCCAACCTTTGGCCCACGCACGTGGAATTACCAGGGCAGGAGGCCATGAACAAAGGGGAGCCAGCAGCTCAATCATTCTGGACCCACAGGACCTAACAGTGGAGCTAACAGTGACTGAGTCCAGCAGCCATCCATAAAACTCAACCACCCACCAACCAACAGACCCCAACCTGAGTCAGAGCTCAGAGCAGGAGACAGTGAACAGACATCTCTCCAGAGCACATCACTTTGGAAGTGCATTGCAGGCGCACTGACTGAGCTGTGAAAGCAGTAGCAGGATATAAAGTGACAGAAGTCCCTTAGATGTGAACAAAGGGACTGCTTGGAAAAAAAAAAAGAAGTGAAGAGGACAGCTAAAGGGTGTAGTAGATAGAGCATTGGCCCTGGAGCCAGGAGAACCTGAGTTCAAATAGAAGAACTTGAGTTCAAATATGACCTCAGACACTTACTAGCTATATCTTGAGCAAGTCACTTAACCCTATTTCCTAAAACAAACAAAAAAAAAAAAAAAGCACAGCCCAATACTAATGTCAAGTAAAGTCAAGATGTAAACAGGAAGGTTTAAATTCAAAAAAAGCTTTGTCTTCTCTTGGGATTGTGGAGCTTTTTATACTATCTAAAGCAGTGATCTTTGACTTTTGACATAACTTCCTAGCTATATGGACCTATTAATCAGTTAATCAGCTCCTTTGAAAGCAAGCTTTAATGGGGAGGAAGGTCAAGGAATTTTGGGGGGTCCTTGGTGGCTGAAGAGACAGAGAAGGAGGTGCCCTAGAGAAGGAAGAAAAATAAGAAAGAGGAGGCTGGAGCCTAAAGAAAAACTTGGAACCTAATTGATTGAATGAAAAAGCATTATTAATCATTTCCTCTTGGCTAGGCACTTTGCTAAGCCCTGGAAATACAAATACAAAAGTGAAAACTGTTACCCTCAAGGGGCTTACATCTAAATAAAAGGGGACAGTACATAAAAGAGACCTGTGGGCAGACAAGGGAGTTTTGGTCCAAGAAGTCACAGAGATGATGAGTGGATCCATCTACTGGTCAGTTTCTTGACTTGCCCTTTCCAAAAGAAATGGTATCATTGATTTGATTACTGTGTTCAGACCAAGCCATGGAAAGCGAATGGCACACAGCACGGTGGCAAGGTCAGATGGCCAGATAACTGCTTGGGAGACAAATTGTGGTCTGGATCCGGGATCAATTAGATAGAGTAAATTAAGTGCATTTGCATTCATTCAGACACTAATCAAAACAGCTTAGCCACAGGTCAGCAACTCCAAAACTGAATAGCTTAATTCCTCCAGGACTAGGACTTGTTTCCTGGAGGTCTGATCAATACCTGGTTCCAGATGGGGAGAAGCAGAACAAGAGTGGGGCAAATGGCAAAATGGCCCCAGGGTAAGGCTGGATGGGATGTGAAGCAATGTAGAAAACTGGGGCTGAGAGAATCTGGAGCCAAATATATTTTTTTTACCCGCTTTACAATGTTCAAAATAACTGGGACAAAATGAATAATTACATTAAGTGACTTCTATACAATAAATCTTAGTTCTTACATATTCAAAAACATTTAATATGTGATATATGCTCTTTTTGCTGCAACCACTTTATTTTATGCAATTTGGCAGAGTTTACAAGATTTTGACACATATTCTTTCTCTTTTTCATGAAAACACACTTATCAGGATGAATTTTAAGCATACCTTTGATGAGCAATTCAAATTTTTCCCAAGTCTAGACTTGATTATAACCCATAAGCTTTAATGGGTTTAAATCAGGTAAACATTTAGACCATTGAAGCATGCTTATCTCCAGGAAGGTAGCAAGATGAATAGTGTGCTGAAACCTGAAGAGTTTAAGATTTGTCTCAGATTCTTAGTAATTAGCTATGTGGACCTGGCCAGCTTGCTTAACCTCTGTCTGCCTTAGGTTCCTCACCTGTAAAATGAAGATAATCTTAGCACCTACCTCACAGGGCTGCTGTGAGGAGATGTGAGGCAGTATTTGTAAAAAAAAAAAAAAAAAGGTGCTATATAATTTCTAATAATAAATAAGTAATCTCAGATAAATTTCTTAACTTTTTGTGACATGTGGCATTATTCAAGGTTGTATTTCAATAGCTCATCTCCATCTGGGAATTGTTGTAATTCCAGGAATGATTCTGTTTCTTAGCAGATCAATATAGTTATCAAAATCCATTGGAAATAAAAATATCCCCCAAACATTTTTTGAGGGATGGATGTTTTACATTCTAATGAAGATGCCCAGATCTTATAGTCTTTCTGATAATGGTATTGTTATAGCCTTGAATGAAAAATTGAACATTATCAGCAAAAATTACCTTTTCTGAAACCTCAATACTCCAGACTTTATATTGTCTTGCTCATAAGTTGTTTTTTTCTTCATATCAATGATTAGTAGCTGGGTTTTTGTTTTGTTTTGTGTTTTTAAATCTCTTGCAACTGCAAGAAATCTATACCACATTAATATTTGGGATGTAGCCACATTTGCCTGTTGATTTGAGTTTTGAAGTTGAAGAAAATGGGCAAGATAGAGAGACTGATAGTTAGTATATGTCTCAGTTAAAAGTAGGCTGAAGTAGGCTTATTGTTTAGCCATGCTCTTAGCTTCTAAAAGCTCTAATAGAAACAAGTGGTTGTACAATGCCCAAGTCAGCTATCAAAGACATGTACAGATATACAGGTGATAAAATTTTGCTAAGAAATCTCAGGGTTCAGGAAACACTGATAGCAGATCAATAAAAAAGCCACAAGATTGTAGTGAGACTGGGCAACTTTGGGGCAGCGAGGTGGCACACTTGGTAGAGCAGGAGTTAGAAGGACCTGAGTTCAAATCTGGCCTCAGACACTGATTAACTGTGTGACCCTGGGCAAGTCACTTAACCTCATTTGCTTCCAGAGAAAGAGACAGACAGAGAGACAGAGACAGAGACTGGTCAACCTTTCATTTACAAAGTAGACCCAGAAGATGATCGGGACCCTCCCTACAAAAGATAACACACCAGAATCATCTATTGACTGTTGGGGAGTTAGCTTCTTGATGAACAAGTGAAAAGTAATGATACAGAATCAGGTAATGAGACTCTGAGAAAATGAGCCTACTTACCTGTTGCGGAGAGACTGACAGAGGGAGGTAGGAAGGAAACTAGAGTTTATTATGCTCCTACTATGTGCCAGGCACTGTGCTAAGTGCTTTACAAAAATCTCATTCAGTCCTCACAACAGTAGACAGTGGGTGCTAGTGTAATCCCAATTTTACAGTTGAGGAAACTGAGTCAGACAAAGGTTAAGTGACTTGCCCAGGTCACACAGCTAGCAAGTGTCTCAGGGAGGATTCAAATTCATTCTTCCTGGCTCAAGGTCCAGTATCACCCAGCTGCCTAGGCAGGTAATAATAATAGCCCAGAAGATATTAATTGTAATAAGAATAGAGTTAGATATCGGTTGTTGTTTGTCCTTCATTCTCGAAGAGGACCATGACATCAGGGGGGCGATGCCATGACGTGCAAAGTGAATTCGATTTAAGTGAGGGAAGGCTGAATATTGTTCCCCATCAAAAGACCAGGAAACTCAACCAAGTGTATCCTAGTCACAGGCGAACTTCTCTGCAGATGATGAGAGAGTACCAAACCCAGAGGCAGCCCTTTCCATCTGATAACCCTATCGTAGAGCCTCCTAGGGAATAGACTGTCTCCTCCCTCAGGAGACTGTGATAGCCAGCCTGAGTCATCTACAAGCTAAGAATTGGTGCTACAGGATATTGATAATCACCTATTCACAAGCTCAGGAGGTCTCGGTAGAAACATTGGGATCATTTGACCAGTGGCCCAATATATAATGTCAGGAAAGAAACCAGGCATTACTCATGTACTCTGAAGAAAGAAAAGATCCTGAATTTTCAGAGTTATAAGTTTCCTTGGCCACATGTGTTCACTACACTTGCACCTCACTATAACCGTACTTTATTTGTACCCATTCTCCTCTCAGTCAGTCAATGAATGTTTATTAAGTGCCTACTATGTGCTAGGCACTTAGTGCTAGAGATACACATGCAAAAGAAAGACCCTGCCCTTGAAGAGTTCACAATCTAATGGGGGAAGACAGCATGTAATAAGAAACTGAGAAGTGAGGGTGAGGGCTGGGAAGGGGTATACTGTGGGGGTGTGATGAGGAATAAAGCCAATTGGGAAATGGAAGAGCTGGTTATCCTGGGTGATTTCTTAAATGGAGAATCTGGAAGGAGCTCTCCACTGTCTTCCTTCTCCAATCAGAGGGAGGGAAGAGGACTGGGGACAGGACTGGGTATCCACCCAGGAGGTATGAGTTGATTTTGTTTTGCAGGATGAAGAGGCTCCAGAGAGCATGATGAAGCCCAGGGTTGTGCAGCTGAATGGGAAATAAAAAGATCGCTGCCTCCTTAAGTGGAGGATCTGGGAGGAGCTCTCTGACTCCCACCAACTCTTGTGTTTTTGCAGGAGAGTTGATGGGATGCCCGTTGGTAGGAGTTTATGAGCGTCAGTGTTAGGAGTCATCTTGAAAATCTGAAGTGACAGTTACTCACACGGGGGTCCAACCTACCAGTACAAATGTGGATTGAGAGAGTAAACCCAAAGGGGGTGGTGGTGATAAATCTGTAATATCAAACATCTCTCTTTTAACTTTGTGCTTTATGAAGACAAGTCATTACATGGAAGGTGGTAGAAGGTGGTAGCTAGAGTCCTCATCTTATGAAAGTCCATATATATGAACTCAGGACGGGGAAGGTAGTCTTCAGTTTCTTATCACTTTCCATACTTCCTTGTCCCCACCTGCAACTGCATATTGTTTCTCAATTCAGAACATTTAGGGAGTGATTGACTGAGAAGAATCTTCTCGGTATGCAAACATGGAGAGTTTAATAGGTTATTGGTGTCTAGAAGTACTCATACTACTTTTTCCTCCCCCTAATGAAAGTATATTTTGTCTCTGCTGTGCCAAAAGAGGACCTGCTACCGTTGTAGATGGGACAGATGTGTGTATGTGGGTGTGGGAGGGAGAGGGTTGTAATGAAACTTCAAATTCATTGCCCCATAGAAATGTCAGAAATGGTGGTTAATTGTATTTTAAATAGCATAAATACTTCTCTGTTTCAAATTTCTTATGGGCAAAACTCTTTTGTGAATTGGCCTGGGAATGTAGTCATCATTTATGATATCCTTTCTATAGGAAAATATAGTCTATATTCCAAACAACTCACTCTCAAATGGCCTTTTGGACCACAACCAAAAGTTTGTGCAATGGGGACTTCCTACATTACTTTTTCCCACTCATGTATAATGTAATTCTGTATCATTTAAAAAGATAAGTGGATGACCCTGGGAATCCTCAGGAATGTAAAAACAAAATACAGCTTGTACAGAGAATGAGCATGAAATATTCTTCCCACAGGATGCATTCTCTTTCCCTCAAATGTAATCACTTTCCAATAAAACACATTCTTTCTAAAGGTGGATTTTTATGGATACCACCTCTCGCCCTCTTATGATGAAATTATTTCACTTTTCTCTCTCTTCAGTTGGAATAAAATCTGTCCCTCTGGATCGGCCACTGAACGGTATCTAAATAGTTTCCAAGACAGTTTTAATGGGAGAGAAGTTTCAAACAATACCTGAGGACAATCGTGAAAGCAGATGGGAATCCCGGCTTGAGCTGTTCTTCTGGTCACTTTGTGAAAACAGACTGAGATTCTTAAATTTTTGTGCCTTTCAGAGCCAACCAAGGCCCTTTAAATGGCAGAGACAGCCCCGAGGCCGCTGCTTTCAAAGAAATATAGGTCACTCTAACTAAACTGTTCCTTCCAATTTACCCTCACAGCTCTCGCTCCATAGAGCCTGTTTGGCTCTGTAGTTGAGCAGATTCCTTAGCAACAAGCTAACATTCTTTGGGGAGGACATTTAGAACCTCTTTACTTGACATTCTTAGAACCCTCTGTCACTTGAGACATGGAATGCAATAGATAAACAGTGTGGTGGTAAGTGGTCATCTTGGCCTACTGGGTCTTCCCTAAAGATGGTCCCTAGAAATGGCCAGGGAAGGACCTGATGGGTGAGCACAGCAGATGTAGTCACCATGGCTCTGGTGTCCAGGTGCCTTAGCTTGGAACCTGCAGCAGGAGGCATTTTGTGTCAGCTCCCCTGAAACTCATTCAGAGCAATATATCTCACACTTGAATAGATAGCAGTCACTCCATTATCCTTAATGAATTCGTGGAAGACAAATGGAGAGATTGTTGATTGAGGAGTGACAAATACCAACCTCTCACCCCACCACCCCATTTATACTGTCTACTCAGCAGTTCTTATGTTTACAAACGTTCTTTTAAACAGGAAGCTACTCAATGGATTTTGTCTGCCACCATTATCAGCAGCAACATTTTGCAGGGTCACAGAATGTTAAAGCTGAAACAGATAGACCTTAGGGATCATCCAATCCAATCCCCTCCTCTTAGAGATGGGGAAACTGGGACCCAGAGAGAGAAAACAACCTGAGCAGAGGACTCAAATAGATCTTGTGAGATCATACTGTGCATATGGCACTGTGCCAGGGAGGGGGGAGGGAGAAAGAAAGAGAGAGAGAGAGAGAGAGAAAGAGAGAGAAGAGAAGAAAGGAGGAGGAAAGTAAGAGAGAAGAAAAAAGAAGAAAGAAAGAAAAAAGAAAGAAAGAAAGAAAGGAAGGAAGAAAGGAAGAAAGAAAAAGAAAGGGAAGATGAGAAAGAAAGAAGGAATACTAGGAATTCTGATTAAACACTGGGAATACAAAGAAGTATGAGACACAATCCCTGCCTTCAAGAGACTTGCCATTGAGATAAACAAAAAACAAATTTTAATCCCAGGATCTAGGGGTAGTGATAAGTAATGAAAACAGAATAGAGTCAGAAGGGAATAAGAGAATGTGGTAAGAGCATAATGGAGAAGTGCAGCAGTGACTTAGCAGGACAAGGAACCAAGATCAGAGACATGGGGAAATGAGGGTCCAGAGATTATTCTGCCTGAATGAGGACAGAAATAAGGGGATGAAACCAAGAGGTGCTCAGTAATAGCTCAGTAATCAAGGGAATGAGAAGGGACTGTAACTGGGGAATACAAGTAGGAGCAAAGTGGAAGCAGGAAAGACGAGACAGAGAATCAAGCAGAGAGTACCTGGGCTAGGCTGGGCTGAACTTAGGTGAGGAAGTTGTAGGAAAGAAAACACGGAAAGAAATTATACTAAAATGGAGATGAGCAGAGACCCAACACAAGATTTTGGACTTTAGTCAGTTTTGAGCTACTTACAATTATTTTTCATCTATGATAAGCTATTATTTTTTAAGTTTAATTTACAGAATAAAACAAGCATTTTTATAACATGGTATAATAAAAAAAGATTGCACATGAAACTACAAATCTATTATGCACAACTTGCTATTCTTTTTAAATATATAATAAATTTATTGTGTAAATTTCTTTTTTTCCTTCCCTCCCCCCCACCCTAGAGATGGCTACCATCAGACACAAATATGTAAAACGATTGTATGTATACTTCTATTTATCGGTTCTTTCTCTGGATGTAGGTAGCATCTTCCTTCATATGTCCTTTGTAGTTAATTTGGGTATTTATAATAATAATCATACGTATAATAGATGAGCTGTTTGTTATTTCTCCTCCATTCTTGAAGAGGACCATGACATCAGGAAGATGATGCCATGACTTGCAAGTGAATTGGATTTAAGCGAGGGGGGGCTGTGCAGAGTCACCAGCCTCACTTTCTCCTCCAGAGCCATGTGGGTCCAGTGGCCAGACATAGATCAGGATGACTAGAGCTGGCCTCCAATAGATAAGCTATTATTGATATCAAGGTCTGACAGTCCAGTGTCCTGGCATCATGTACATTTACCTATGTAGGTCCGTGGAAGTTAGGGTTTCCGGTAATAGTATGCTGTTGTTCCTACTCCTTACCCCCTCCTCTCTGCCCCCTCCCCACTCCCAAACCTACTGCAAAGGGCAAGGGAAAAAAGCCCCAAAGAGTGGTTGCAGTCTTTCAAATACGATAAATACACCAGAACCAGCTGCTCCTTATTGGAAAGTTAGTCTGACTTCCTGGTGAGCAGTGGGAATAGAACAACAGACCATGATCTCCACCTAGACTTTGAGAGCCCACTGGCCATGAGCAGAGAGATTGTCTGAGGCTCACAGTTGTTCAGAGTACAGGCACTCATATGAGGGAGGAAAAAGAGTATTAGCACCTTCCAAAAGATCAGGGAATTGAACTTCGAGGCATAAAAAGTTTGAGAGACAAAGTTTCTGGGAAATTAATCATTTTATTCATCATGCTAGTACATAATTAATAAAAGAGTCAGTGTCACGCTCGAATACCAAAAACCCCTCATGGAACCAACTCAACACTTACATGTCTTATATGTTCCTGAAGGTGGCAATCAGCTCTGATTGGTTAACAATTAATTAATGAGAGAATGTATACTATAATGAGAAGTGGTCTTATCCTAATGAGGGTCTGGGGGACCTGACTCTGATCACTCAGTCTTGGTCAAAGAGACTTACCTATACCTATATTATCTAAGGTAATCTAGACAGAAGGGAAAATCTGACTTTTCTCAGTCCTGAGTAAAACACAATGAGCCACAATCCAACTATTCACCTAAATTAAAATTTCTTTACCTTTTTAATCTGAGTTTTTCCTCTCATCAATCCTGCGCTTCAAAAGCTGCCTTAAAATTATTTTATATGTGCTTCTATTTATCAGTTCTTTCTTTGGATGCAGATAGCATCTTCCTTCATATGTCCTTTGTAGTTAATCTAGGTATTTATAATAATATTTATAATAGATGATTTCTGAATGAGGAAGTAGAAAAGAGGGAAAAACCTTGATTCTAATTCAATACTTGGTTATTAACATAAGAGAGCAATACTTTTTTCTTTCACAACTGAGTCCATTTAAGCCTCAGAGGGATTTCTGTTCGTACAGAGGTAAAAGTTGAACCAAGATATAACTCTTTAAGGTTTCCATGTATCATTTCATTTGATCACACAACGACCTTATGAGCCAGGTGCCATTATTATCCCCATTTTACAGATGAGGAAACTAAGGCTGAGAGAGATTAAATCTCTTGCTCAGGGTCATAGCATAAGCAAGTCCCAGAAGCAAATTTGAACTCAAGACTTTCTGACTCTGAGTCAAGTCCTTTATCTATCATGTCACAAAGCTGCTTCAATATCATAATATACACAACACTGTCATATAGTCTATTGGTTATGTGCTATGTCTTAAGTTTGTTGTACACACTCATGCTAGATGTTTGTAGTCCCAAGGTGAATGTCATGTGTTACACTAGATAATGCATTTGTGTCTGCCAACTTATATTGCTTAGAATGTAGGTTCAAGTCTTTTCCCCTGTAATTTGCTGGGACTACACATTCTTTACTGGGATGGCAGGGATGGGGGGGGTGTAGAGAGATATTGAGGGGTATTTTTTTTGGCCAGAATATAACACCAAAGCCAGGGGGTTTTGCTGCTTACAGAGAGACATAGTGGAGGTAGGAATGTGGGTCAGAAGGGTGGAGGACCTTACCTTGCCTTATCTGCTTAGCTTTTGTTTTGCTTCAGATTTATTTATATTCTAAGTTGAGGAACTTTTGGAGAATTTCTTTTTATTTTATTTTATTTTATTTATTTATTTTTTTGGTGAGGCAGTTGAGGTTAAGTGACTTGCCCAGGGTCACACAGCTAGTGAGTGTTATGTGTCTGAGGTCGGATTTGAACTCAGGTCCTCCTGACTCCAGGGCCGGTGCTCTATCCGCTACCCCACCTAGCTGCCCCTTTTTAGAGAATTTCTAGACCTGATTCAGTTGTTCCCAAAGACAGAATGTGTTTCAACCCCAGACCCAAGGAGTTAAAAGAAAAGACATAATCTGCCCACATGTCATCTACATGTGTAAATTCCATATGAGGTCTCCTATCATGTGTTTTCCATGTATATGTTCTCCATACATGTTTCCTGGTGATGTGAGCTTTCTGTATGAGAATCAGATATCAGAATTAAAAGCTATGTTTTGAGTGGCTGCCCACCCACAGCTGACCTGGAACCTGGAGCAGCTTTTTCCTGGGAGCCCATTCCCCTAGGGTGACATTTTTTAATAAGGTATATATACCCAGGAATGTGCTAATAAGTGTTAATGACTGGCTCTTCAAAAAAAAAAAGAATGTAGAACTCATTTTCAAGTTTCATATTCATTATTAACGTCTCCATTACATCAAGTCCAGACAATTCACAAAACAACAAATCCAGCCCTGATTTGTAGCATTTGCCGATTTCCAAGGTATAAATACTCACAATGGAAACTGAACAATCTATGAGTTGGCTCCAGTACACCCTTTGACATACCCCTCTAGAGCCATAATCCAGCCACTGGTGTCATTCTGCCATTGTTCAGTGATACCTACTGTAGGAGGTCAACTTTGCCTCCTTAGCATCTCTAAATGGCTTGGCCAGGTGTCAAGAGGAAAGGATGAAAATGGATATTATGACCTCATATTGTTGGGAAAAAAAATGAGAAAAGCTTGGACTTGTAGTGGCAAAATTTTGGGAGGATATGGATGAGAGTAGGAATAGACATGTGTAGGTTATGATCTACAAGCTTGGGAGGGAACTCCCAGTGAGATCCTAGAACCATCTGAGTATTTGAAAGAATTCAACCTGCTTCTTACCCACCTGTATAAAGACAGGTGAGACCATGAGTTCCATCGCTGACTCTTCTTGGATTTTGTCTCCTGGGAATTTCTAATTGGGTATCTGTCTTCTCCCTTCCTTTTCATTTTAAAATCTTTTTGATGGAATTTACAAAACTCCAGGTGAATACATTCTTATCAGCCCTTACTAAGTTAATTTCTCCCCCGGCCAGGATCCTGTCATTTTCCTGTTCTCTGATCTCCAAGATACTTTTCTTGAAATGTGGCAGTCAGAACAGAACACAACAGTTTAGATGCATTCAGACCAGGGAAGAGTCCACAGACACTCTGATCACCCTCAAATTGAATGCTGGGCTTGATGGTATGAACTTTTTGGACTGCCACATCACACAGTCGAAATAAGATAATGATGGGGAAAGTGCTTTATAAACTGTGACATGCTACTATATAAATTAACTTTGTCTTTTGGAAAGTAAGCTGAGCTTCCTCAGAAGGATGAACTGAGATGTTGGGGAAGGCAATACTCCATTCCTTAGGGCTCTCCTATAGCCACGGTCCAAAATGCATTAGATAAAAGGGTAGAATTATCATAAATTTCACAAGCTCTACCTCTTCTGTCCTCTACCTTTTAATCTCACAGAAAGCTTCATGTAGGCCATGTGCTCTACATAGGTGTGGTGGCAGCAAGATGATTTGATTCTTAATCTGTTAGCGTGGAATCGTGGGTAATTTTAGGTGTGTTGAGATATTTACCAGTGTGGGCAATTATTGAACAAATAAAGGTTTTGTTGATTGCAAAGATTTCTTAAATCTGTCAAGTCATGCTATGATAATGAATTAATGTTTTATACCAGGTTCTTCTCCAATCACTGCAGATATTTTGAGGTACTTTATTTTAAGAAATTTTTAAAAATTGTTATTTTTCCCAATTAGCAACATCCACCTTGTCTCCCTCTCTCACTTCCTCTCCCTACCCCGCCCCAACAGTTTTGAGAATGAAGGAAAAACAAAATCTTGTTACAAACATGTATGGTCATGCTCTGCAGCTCCTTTCCCACTACTCTCAAGGAAGTCAGACTAACTCTCCAATAAGCAACAGTGGTTAGTATGTATTCATTATATTAGAAGGGTCCCCAAAACACTCTCTGCATTTTTATGTAAAATACTTTTTTAAAAAAGCTATATTTACGACATAGCAAAATCTCAGACTTACAGTTATATGTCCATCCCTTTTCTGCTGCATAGAAAAATTGCTTTTTTATTTAATAATTTGCTTTTAATTAAATTGAACTTAAGAAACAAAATCTTTTGCAAAATCCATTCTACAACAATCATGGCTGACATTGACATTTATTTAGGGCTTTAAGGTTTACAAATTATTTGCATTGTCTCAGCAATGCACCAGCCTTGGGAGGTAAGTTCTACAGGTATTATTATCCCCATTTCATTGATGAGGAAACTGATGGTCAGAGAGATTAGTGACTTACCCATAGTCACACAACTAAGTAAACAACAGACATGTCTTCCTGACTCTGAGTCCAGCATTTTGTCATTTAAATGACACCATATACTTTTGTTTTATAACAGTGAATATTATTTTCAGATAATGACATGTGAAAAAACAGGGAATGAGAAAAGATATAAAGGGACCATATTTCTCATTTTAAAAAGAGAATATAATATTATTTTACTAAATTAAAATATAAAGTTTGTTCTCTAAGTAGTTTCTAAATTGATCTGTGTTTTATCAATAATGTACTAGGAAATTGTTAAAAAAAATTTTTCCCATGTTATCTGTAAAAATGAATCCTTCCAAATCACTGATCTAAAGGAAAATACTTGCAAGTAAAATGTTATTTCAAGAAATATCATCATTAGGGGCAGCTAGGTGGCCCGGTGGATATAGTACTGGCCTTGGAGTCAGGAGGACCTGAGTTCAAATTAGGCCTCAGACACTCACTACCTGTGTGACCCTGGGCAGGACGCTTAACCCCAATTGCCTCAAAAGAAAAAAAAAAAAAGAAATACCGTTATGGAGAAAGTACATTTATGTAGGTTTGGACCTATCCTTTCATCTGTTAGGAACATTCCTCCACCAAGGCAGAAGAATACAAGCCTTGTCTGAGGGCATTGAAAGCTGAAGTGATTCGCTCGGGCTCACTTAGTACTTGTCTATCACAGGCAGGACTGGAACCCACAAATTCCTATCTATTATGTATCTACTATGCCATCCAGCCTCTCCTGATCTAACCTATCCATTACATGTCCTTGTGGGTAACAATCACACCTTACCTTTTTCTAGGCTCTTCATGCTCTACAAAGTATTTTCCCATAAGTTATGTTATATGAAATTCGTAACAGCTCAGTAAAGTAGAGTAGGGTGGGTATTCTTATGCCTGTTCTAAAGATAAGGAAACTGAGGCTCAGATTTGTGAATCATTTGCCTAAGGTCACATAGTGCTGGAGGAGTGTGAACTAGGAAAGCAGATCTGTAAAGCACTTAGCATGGTTCCTGGCACATAGTAGGCATTCAGTAAATATGTGATTCCTCTACCCCCACTATATATATAATTTTACTTTTTATTTTGAACTTAAACATCAAAACAGGGCATTTCCATGTACACAGCAGAATAAAACAAAATTATACATGAAAGCATGAATTTCTATTTCATACCACTTTTTAAAATACATATATATATAATTCCACCCATGACTTTCAAAACTGTTCTGTTTGTATGTGCTTTCTTCTGAACTTCCTTCTGGCCTCCTTCCCTCCCCCCGCCCCAAAACATGCCCCATTATATATGAAAGAGGTTCTTAATAATGGCCATTTGTACTTATACACAATTAATTTTATACAAAGAAAAATCTGACACAAGATGTTTGCTCTGGTATCTATGAATGCAACAGTCACCTTTTTTAAAAATGGCAGAATCTAGTTATGTTCAGAGTATTTAGTGGGTTCCTGTGTAGAGGTTTACCATGAACCAACTTCTACGTTGAGATAATGATCATCTCCAAATTGATAAAAATCATAGAGGGTTACAGATAGACCTGGAGCTTAAAGGAAACTCAGAGACTATCTAATCTGGTCCTCTTATTTTACAGATGAAGAAACTGAGGCCCAGGGAGATAAAGAACTTGGGATAGAGCAGGCAAATTGGAGTTGGGGGAGAAAGGGGACAGTCTTTGGGAACAGAGGAAAATCCAAGTAGTATAAGCAAAACTAACCAGAAGAACCAAGTACTGAATCAAAAGAGGAAGGAGATAAAAAAAACAAAACAAAAATTAATAAACTACGTTCTTACAAGGGGAGTTTGTATTAACTAATGGTTTGTCAGGTAGTGATTTTCCTAGATTTTCTGAGTGGTGCTGGAGGAGTGAGAAATCTATCTGAGCTCTTCCTGTGAGAGGAGCTAACACAAGGGTTAACAAATGGACAGTGAATTATTTGGAAGACGCAATGTTGACCCTGACTCTATTCTCTACGCCTAACTACTGAGAGGGAGTGGAAGAATTGCTCTTTTCTTAGCCTTGTTAAAGTAACGGATGAATCAAATCTCATTTCGGTGGACTTGTTAGGAGTTTACCATTTTCTCCACCAGATGGCGACAAAATGCTATATATGTAGATGGTGCTATTGCTAATCCTATAGCGAGGACAGAGTATAATTGGTGCTTTCAGGGACAGAAACCGCCCTTACTTCTCCCCACCCTGAGTTCCCAATAAATCCTAAGGAAGATAAAAACACAGAAGGCTACAGCTGGAGCACAATTCAGTTCAGCAGATCATTCGTTATTGAGCATCTTTTAGACCAGCTGTTGACACCTAAAAATGGAATATGAATTTGGAGTTCTTATTAGGTCTGGGGGTCCTCATTCCAACTCCTATTCTTACTGATGAATCAGGGCCTTGAGCAATGCTACATCCTCTCCATCAGAATTCTAGAGGGACATTAACTCCCCAATCTAGTGTATCTTCCTTAATATTCATTACCAGTGATTAGTTCTCTGATATTACTTAACCAATTAACATCAATTAGCTGTTACAAAGGGATATTAGCAGAAAAGATATAGGAAGGATAGAAGTACAAATAATTCCCTCTAATACCTGGGGCCATACTATATTCCTATACTACTTCTGGTTCTGAGGATAGTTGACTCCGACATGAAGGCATTTTCTACAAAGCTTTCACCTCACCAAGTTCACTTCCAAACGTGACACAGCTGATGTTTGATTCACTATTGCTCCTTCTCTGGTTGCCTTTAATCCACGTCTAGAGAGGTCAAGCAGGGTGCTCAGGACTTTGCTCAGCAGAGAAAGATGTCTAGGGCAACATGGGTAATTACAAGTTTAATATTTCAAGAGTAACAGGCATTGGGGGCAGCTAGGTGGTGCAGTGGATAGTGTACAAGGTCTAGAGTCAGAATAGACCTGAGTTCAAATCCAGCCTCAGATACTTACTAGCTGTGTGATGCTGGGCAAGTCACTTAGCCCAATTTGTCTCAGCTTCCTCATCTGTAAAATGAGCTGGAGAAGAAAATATCAAATCACTCCAGTATCTTTGCCAAGAAAACCCAAAATGGGGTCACGAAGAGTCAGACATGACTGAAAATGACTAAACATCAATGGGTATTGGATCTTTTGGAGAGTGATTTCCTGATGTCTTTTATTTCTTGGAGAATGGAGAAGACAGTCCATACAGTTCCTGCACAACCTTGTACTTGGAGTGCAAAGCCAATGAGGATTTCAGCTGAGCCAGAAGCTAGAGGTAGTCAAGACTATAACCAAGCAGCGTTTGGTAGTGACCAGCATAACTGCTCTCGGGGAAACTAAAAGACCAAGGTCAGAGTAAGAGTGTGAAGACCTTAAAGGCCCTGAAGTCTTGCAGTATTGGACCCATGAGTTGCCTCTCCTCAAACAAGCCTTAAACAGGCATTTCCTACTTATATGCTACCAGTAAAACTTGTGATGTAGATGGATATAGACTTTTCCTGCTGATGATGTGTGTACTTTTTTGCTGGAGTGAGTCCCACATTCATGCTAATTTTCTTATACTTCTCTCTCAGCTCAGGTCCTAAATCTCAAACTGCTCTTGCAGGCCCTTCCTCTAATTGGTGACTTCCTGTCAAGGACGATCACTTCAGGAAGTGTTCTGGTCATCGATGCTCACTTCTCTCCCAGCTCCATTCCTGACTTTCCAGACTTTGCTACCTTGATCCCATGTGGGTCTCCTTCCTCTCTACATTTTCCATCTCCATTATTTGAGTACTCTTATCCCATTAGAATGTAAGCTCCTTCAGGGTAGAGACTGTGTTTTTTCTTGTATTTGTACCTCTATCACTAAGTTCAGTTCCTAGCATAGAGAAAGTGCTAAATAATGTTTTATGGGGCTTATGTCAATGTTACTTATTATGCCATTTCACAAAATGCCTTTATATATTGAAATAATTGTGTCCCCTGGCTGAATATTGAAGGTAAAAACATCAATGGGGGCTCATGAGGTTGTATAATTTCAAGAGTGTGGGCCCACAGAGTACCTTGAACCAGGTAGATACAATCATGATCCAAGGGACCTGCCCTGCAAGAATAAGTGATGTGGGATAGTTCACCTAGGGTGCTACCCACTTTAAAAAAAGAACTAACCAGATAAAAAATGGAAAATATTTATAAAGATTTTTATGACGAACTTTTCTTTATCAATGAATGTGGAGCTGCCACTTTTGAATTCTGACATCACAGTTCCTTTCATGTTATAGGAAGAAGCAGAAATGGGAGGGGGGAAAAAACCAAGGATGGGATTAACAACTGTATCAGAGGAAGTCTATGATGCAGGCCACTCAATTTCAAGAACACTGAGGGATCAATTCTCTGGTATCTAAAGGGGAAGAAGTAGTAACTACCAGGGGGAAAAAATCTCAGGGTTTATTTTGTTTTTTCTTTTCCCTTTGAAAACATTTTAATGTTACTTTTTGTTCTTATACCTAGTAATTTCCTCTTAGCCACTTCCCTTTCTTGAACCTTCTTTGAAAAAATATCAGTGAAGTAGTAGATATTTGGGGATCACCCCCTTCTTCTGCATTTATGTTGTCAGCGTCCCTGCCGGCATAATAGTTCATTATGTTCGGATTCTCTTTTGTTTGCTCATTCTTCTAAACTTCCTCCTGACTTCTGACCTGATGTTAGGGGTGTGCTAACACGCCTCTGGCAGGGATCATCTGGGCTGGTGCTATTGCTGCTTTCTTGGAGATCTCTTCTAAGATCTCAGGGACAGGCTGGAGACCTGAAAGCTTTCAGTGCTCCCCAAGTGGTCTGATCATGGGCAAAGTCTGATTGCTGGCCCCAACTCTGGTTTGAGCTCTGCAGCTTCGTGACCTGGCTTGGGTCTATGCAAAGTCCAAGCTTTGCCACTACTAGTTTCAGTTTGGACAAGTTGATTTTCCTTTGTCGTACAATTTCCATACCTGTAAAACAAGGCTTTTCTCCTATCAACCAGCTAGAAAGCTCTTTGGGTTCAATGGGGCAGACCTGTAGGCTTCCCTGTGGTCTTAGATTCCTGACTTGGTTATTTCTCTGCAAGCTGGACTTGATACCAGAAGCAAGACCCTGTGCAGCCTGGGAATGCTACTTCCCTATACAGGTCCTGTCCTCTTCCTACCCTGTATCTGTGACCCAGAACTGGTTAGGGAACAACAAAGTTACCAGCTTGCACCTGTTCCCATTGCAGAGCTCTAGTACCCCAGTATGGTTTTGGGACCTCCTCTCACTCTGGTGTACAACCTCTCCCCATGTGCTGGAGTGCTCCCGTTCATGTTCCTGGTCTGAATCAGTCCCCAGTGTCCACAGAATTCTCTATGTCTCCCTGTGCTGAACTGGGCTGGACAAATGACTCGTAACTTTTTCTCAGTTCCTCCATCAGGATTCAAGCTTTTTATAGGTCTATTTGGAGGAGGTTGTGAAGAGGACCTCATCTTCCAGCTTCCTATCACTCTGCCAACTTGGTTTCACTCCCTTCATCACTCCTCTGCATCCATTCTTACAAGTCTTCTAAAAT
The DNA here is from genome assembly GCF_900497805.2 of Vombatus ursinus. Lineage (NCBI taxonomy): Eukaryota > Metazoa > Chordata > Mammalia > Diprotodontia > Vombatidae > Vombatus > Vombatus ursinus. Next base: position 266,115 of record NW_020949753.1, on the reverse strand, counting down.
TTCTCTGAAGTCTTCATATTCATAATGTCTTATAGTGCAAAAACATTCCATTTTATTCCCAAATTGATGAGCACCTACTTTGTTTCCAGTTCTTTGCTACCATAAAAAGTGCTCCTATACGTGTTTTTTATGCATATGGGTCTTTTCTCTTTGCCTTTCACCTTTTTGGATTATACAACTAGTAGATGTATTGCTGGGCCAAAAGATATGTAGAGGCTTTTGGGATATGTTTACGAATTTCTTTCCCATACTGCTGGACCAATTCTCAGTTCTACGAACAATGGCTTACACAGCCCCTCCAACATTTGTCATTGTTCATATGATGGTTGAGATAAAAAGTTGTCTTCATATTTTCCTAGGGTACTTTGATCTGTTCTTTTTTCTTCTTTACTTCCTAGTTTGCATTATATTTAGCTCTTTAGTGGAGGAACTCTTTCATTTGGAATTTAATTCAATATAATGTTGTTATAATTTTAGAAAGAACATTTAATGGAAGGGAAAAACACATAGAACCATGTAACTTGTGCAGTTGGGTATTAAGAAATTGAAAGATCAGTTCAAATAACCTTTTGAAAGACATACAACTTCTCTATTAGGACTATACCTCAAGCAAAGGCAAATCTTACCCCTGTACCAAGTGCCTTAGGTCCCATGACTCAAGGATATTTGATCAAATGGAATGTAGCCATAAAGACTTGACTAAAGCTTGGGAGATTTGAGTCCAAGCTTTGCCACGACTAGTTTCTGTTTGGACAAGTTGATTTGCCTCTTTGTCATACAATTTCTATAACTGTAAAACAGGAGTTATATCCTTCCCTACTTACCTCATATGGATGTTAAAGGTAATTGGAAGTGACATGTTTGAAAATGCTCAACTGTTTTTGTAATTGGGGTAAACAAGGACATCCTTGACTTGTTCTTACTAGAGTACTCCCCATTGGAGCACGCATGGAATTGAGTTGGGCTCTCATCACATCTGTTACATGTAACTCAACCTTGAAGCATTTGGCTGAAAGGGGTGCCTATGTCAAGTAACATTGGCTGGCTGCTGAGTCAGGAAAAAACTACCTACTCAGTTGACTTTGAAGGGAGAAACAACATTTGTTGTAACTCTCCTCCTCCTCTCTCCCTAACTGGTGATATGGAACTCTCTTCCTGGGACGTTACATAAGCGGGAGAGTTTTCCCTTTCACAATAGCACCTATGATGGGTGTTTGAATACAGTAATTAGATTACCTGAATGAACTTCTGGCTCTTGGCCGTCACTTATGCTTTGGAATTCTTTCCCTGACCATAAATGATTGATGATTGATCATGAGAGATGGACTTTTCAGAGATGGCTACCTTGGGAGTTCAGGCATTCATGGTTCATCAGTTGGTACTGGCTATCTTGTGGATGGTGTATCCTTCAATTTCTAAAATATTTCTCGCAGGAGTAGATGACTACCAATAGGCAGATGACCCCAAAGAGGAGCCTGGTTTACTAGAAGACACGTACGCTGAGGAAGTTGTTCAGAAGGTATAGAGCTGAAGCGAGATAAAATGCCTACTTAACAGTACTACTGAGTGCTCCATGGTTTTAAAATAGACTTTTTGTTGATAAACTTTATTTTTATGTCATCTACATTTCCCCCTGTATTCTTCTCCTTATCACCTCCCAGAGAGTTAAATTTTTTTTTAAATTAAGAGAAAGAAGGGAAAAAATTCAGTAAAACCAATCAAAATATTGAAAAGGCTGATGCCATATGCAATGTTCCAGAACCCCTTTAAAGGAGTAGGGAGAGGCATCTTCTTATTTCTCTGGGGCCAAGCTTGTTCTTGATAATTTTGCAACCATTCTTTCTTTCCACTTTCATTGTTGTGGTCATTGTGAATATTGTTTTCCTGGCTCTGCTTAATTCATTTTGCATCAGTTCATATTAAGTGTCTTCACGCTTCTCTGTATCATATCCATAATATTTTTTTTTTGCTTTGTGGTGAGGCAATCGAGGTTAAATGACTTGCCCAGGGTCACACAGCTAGTAAGTGTCAAATGTCTAAGGCTGGATTTGAACTCAGGTCCTCCTGACTCCAAGGCCGGAGCTCTACCCACTGCACCACCTAGCTGCCCCCATATCCATAATTTCTAATGACACTTATCATTCCATTACATTAATACACCAAAACTTTTTTTAACCATTTCTCTATCAATAGGCATTTACTTTTTTTCTAGTTCTTTACTGCCACATCATATCTAGTCTCTTTTTTCTGTCCTTTATGTAAAAAAATGCTACTGTAAATATTTGAGGGTATATGGAGCCTTTCTTTACTTTCTTGGGGTGTATGCTTAGCAATGGACTCTCTGGGTCAAAGAGTATGGGTATTTTAGTCACTTTATTTGCATAACTCTAAATTACTACACAAAATAATTGTACCAATTCATAGCTCCATCAACAATGTGTTTGCACGTGCCTTCTTTCCATAATCCTCCCAATATTGATTATTTCTGTATTTCGTCCTCTTTGCCGGTTTGCAGGATATAGGTAGAAGCACACATTTCTTATATTATTAGTGATTGGAACATATAGTTTGCCATTTTTGGAGAGATGTTTATTTATATCTTTTGACCACTTATTGATTGGAGAATGGCTTTTGCTTTTATATATTTCTAATAATTGCCTATATTCTCAGATATCAAATTTTTATCACATATATTTATACAAAGACTTTTTTCCCAACCAGTTACATCCCTTCTTATACTAGAAGAATAATTTGGTTTATGAGTTCTTTTATTTATGATTCTGCCTTATCTTGTCTATTCCATTGATATACTTCCCTATTTTAAAAAAAATCTAATGCCAAATGGTTTTGATGATTGCTGCTTTATGATATAGTATGAGATCTGGAAATGTTATTTCCCCTTCAGTACTAACTTTTTTCATTATTTCTCTTGACATTTTAGATATTTTGTTCCAAATGAATTTTATTACTATTTATGAAATTCCACAAATTATCCCTTTTATGTATCCCTTTAACGTATCATTAAAACTGTAAATTAACTTTGGTAGCATTATCATTTTTACTCTATTCAAGTGTGCCATGTGTCAATATGTTAATCATCAACTTCCCAGGAGAGTATAATAAGAATTATGAATTATTGTGTTATGTCTTTGTTGATATTCACTTTAGATTTTTTCTGTATTTTAAACATGTGTAGGAAATAAGTAGCTATCCCATACCTAATCTATACCATACCTTGAGCATTTTTCTAGTTCCTTTTTTTAATTGAAACTCAGCAGCCAAACCTAAACTTTTAAAAGTTATTTTGGGGACTCCGAGGTGGAGAGAAGGGGGTTTTAAGAGCCAGATAGTATGCTCCTTCTCTTTAGAGGCTAGGTTCTCCCAAGACTGATTCCAAGACTGTTCCCAGCTCCACACTTATGTTTAATGTTAGGGTGCTTAGTAGGAGATTGCATTGCCAGCCTCTTGCCTTAGCTGTGATCTGTTGTCATAATTTATTTCCTTAATATTGCTTTTATTATCTCTGCTAAGAGAATAAACAGATAAGCTTAGCCCTGACCTCTGGTATGTGTGGGTTATAGTCCGTGTTCGGACTATTTGCAGATAAGTATTTCATGATGAGAGGCATGATAATGGCAAGGAAAGCATTTGGTTTGGTTTTTCCTCTTTTTTGCTCCAGGATTTATTCTTCAAAAACCCACCCATAGATCCCAATGCCTGATGTATCTATGCATATGGAATCATTACTTTGACATTATTTACAAGGATGAGTCTGGCTTGTCATTAGCCATTATAGGTACTTTCTCCTTCTCTCCTAACTGATTCTTAGATTCATAGATTGTTAGATAGGCAAGGAACATCAGATATCATTTAGTTCAACCACTCTCCAGATCATAAATTCTATCCAGGCTCTTTTTGAAGACCTCCAGTGATAGGGAGTTCACAATGCCATTCCCACCTTTCTCTCCCTCTTTTGCAACCATCAGTTTACTGTCATTTCTTTTTCTTCTTCTTCTTTTTTTTTTTTTTTTTTTGAGGCAATCAGGGTTAAATGCCTTGCCCAGGGTCACATAGCTAGTAAGTATCTGAGGTCAGATTTTAAACTCAAGTCCTCCTGGCTCCAGGGCTGATGTTCTATCCACTCACCACCTAGCTGCCCTGCTGTCATTTTCAATAGCTCTAATTGTTAGGAGAAAAGCAATGGAGAATGGTGGAAAGAACCAGCCTCAGCTTCAGGAAGACCTTAGTTCACAAGTCCTGCTTTTGACCCAGGCAACTCTCCAAGGACATAAGTTGCTAGAACAGATACCAATCCACATTAGTAGGAATTTTCTCACCAGAAATTCCCCACACCAATAAAATCATAGGTTAGGTCTGAAGCTCCCTCCCTCCCTTCCTCCCTCCCTCCCTCCCTTCCTTCCTTCCTTCCTTCCTTCCTTCCTTCCTTCCTTCCTTCCTTCCTTCCTTCCTTCCTTCCTTTCTCCCTCCCTCCATTCCTTCTTTCCTTCCTTCCTTCCTTCTTTCCTTCTTTCCTTCCTTC
>NW_020949753.1:245589-261475 GCF_900497805.2 Vombatus ursinus | reverse complement strand
CCTTCCTTCCTTCCTTCTTCTCTGTCTCTGTCTCTTCTCCCTCTCACTTCTCTCCCTCCCCACCCCCTCTCTGTCATTTCTACTTTCTGATTCTACATTTGCCGTCTGAAGAACCCAGCAGAACTTGAAAGGAAATTTGAGAGAAAGGGGTGCTGGATTTGAGAGAATGTGGGTTCAAATATCACCTCTGTTATATGTGTGACCCCAGGCAGGTAATTTAATTCCTTCTGGGCCTCAATTTCCTCATCTACTAAATGTCAAGGTTGGATTTCTTGATGTGCCAGAACATAAATCTGTGCTCCAAGGCTCCTAGTTCCGTAATATGATCCAGTGATATCGACTCTAATCTCTCTTCCTACATATTAGTCCTTCACATATTTGAAGGCTGCTGCCTTCAAGCAGCAATGGCTCCCTCCCCCCCACCCTGCTTCCTCCAATCCCTCACAACTTTCTTTTCTCCAAGACAAACAACCCTAGATCCTTTAACATATGACAGTCTTCCTTTAACATATGACAATCTGGTGTCAACTGAATTGAGTAGTAAGAACACTGGTCTTGGAATCAGGAGAATTGAGTTCAAGTTCTGACTATTATATTTACTAGCTGTGTAACTTTGAGCAAGTTATTTAATATCTCTAAGTCTATTTGCTTGCCTATAAAAGTGAGGTAATAACACTTTTATTACCCACTTTGCAGCATTTTGGTAAGGAAAATGTTTTGGAAGCCATTAAATGAGATATAAATTTGAATTATTATAATGTACCCTTTACAAATTATTAATAAATTTTGTTTCACGTATTATAAAAAAAACCCCAGTACACTCCTGGTTGACTCTCGCTACAATGTGCTATCTCTCAAAATGGATAATTAAAAGAATATTTAAAAAGTTTATTGTGACTGATGGTACAGGTAACCTTAAGTTTTCTACCCCTTAAAAGATCGTTTGCTTGTCCTTCGTTCTCAGAGAGGACCATGAGATCAGGAAGGTGATGCCATGACTTGCAAAAGAATTGGATTTAAGTGAGGCAGGGCTGTGCCAAGTCAGCAGCTTCCCTCCTGAGCCATCTGGATCCAGTAGTAGGGCGGAGATCAGGATGACTGGAGATGGCCCTGGATGCAGTGGAAGACCTTGTCCTTTTTTAAGCTAAAGTCTTTCCCGGGTCTCAGTTTCGCTGAGGCAACTCTCATTCAGTGATTAAGACTATGTATGAAATCAGGCAAAGAATGACCTCTCTTACCCAGTTAAAAAAAAAAAAAAAAAAAGAATCAATCCGGGAGGGGAAGATCCTCAGGGTTTCTGGTCAAAACAGAAACCGTTGCTAGTTACACTCACTCTGAGCCATCAGAGCCCAAACAAAAACTGAGTGAGGCTTGAGCTGGGGACTATTGCTGGTCCATCAATGACAGCCAGAGTGAGTTTACGGAATGGATGAGTGGCCAGGAGACCTGGGTTATATAGCCCGGGTTCCAAAATTAAAGCACTAAGACAGTGGTCTCAAACTGCAAGAGAAACAGATCCCTGCGAGCAACTTATCAATAAAATTAATGAATATTATATATTGATAAAATAACTAAACTTATTGATTAGAAATGATTTTATTGATTAATTTACTGAAGTTAATATATTACCAAATTAATATTATCTATTTTATATTTCATTTATTTTGTGAAACATTTCTTATTTACATTTAAATCTGAATCTGTTCAAACTAAGGAGTATTGCTGTCAATATGACTCTTCTGAACTAAGTGATCTCAGCCAAGTCATTTAACCCAGTAGGCCTCAGATTCGTCATCTGTAATATGAAAAGGTGAGGTTTTATTTCTAAGGTCCTTCCCACTCTAAATTTCTCACTATAGGAAAACCTGGGCTATAATGAAGGCTCAGGGAATTGGAACATTCTGTCTATCTCAACTTTCTTGCTAATTGGCCAAATCATAATTTTATTGTTTTTATGTAGCCAAGTGTAGAATCATAGAATGTCACATCTGTAAAAATAACTTAGAACATCAGTTCTTAATGTAGAGTCCAGGGTCTGTGGATAAATTTCAGAAAACCCATGCTCTTGGACAGAGAAAAAAAATATGTCTCCATTTTCACCAATCTCTATATGAAATTTAACATTTCTTCCAATTATTTAAAAACATTATTCTGAAGAGGGGTCCAAATAATACAAAAAAAGATTGGGAACTCCAAGCTAAGAGGTTATCAAGTACAACACTCCCATTATATAGATGAAGAAACTAAGACCCAGAAAAATTAAGGCTTAAACTAATTTAATGATTTGAGGTCTTGCCCCAGAGTGGCCAATGAAAACTACCCTCAGTTTTCAGAATTGTAAATATGGTTAATGTTATTGCCTACAAATTCTCTTTTCCTTTATTTTATTTTATTTTAACCAAATGGCTAACCTCAACTTAGCTTATAACTTGCTCTTCTTTTCCTGAAATTTTATTCAAGTCAATAAACATTTGTGAAAGAGGGAAAATTTGAATAATTTAAGGTTCTAGTTAGTTGGAAATTCTATTATGCTCACAAGACAGCAAAAAAAAAAATTTACAATGGAAATTTTGTTTTAAAAAGTGCCACACATTCGCATAGGTATAATCCATCCAGTCTGTGTGTGTGCCGCTGTTGCCTAAATTGTCTGCACATCTGCTTTTATTTGAAGCTGTATTAATGGAAAGAATTTGATCTAAGAGTGAGATTCCCATGAATAATTTCATTTTCACAGCTGTGGGAAGATAAAAAGAAGGCATTTAGTTAGACCAGTCTCAGTAATTTTATGAGCAATATTTCTTCCTAGAAAAATCAAGGTGATATTTTTGTCACTTCTCAAGCATAACAAATAACACAGAAGGTTCCTCACACACCTAAGATTTGCTGTCTTATGATCTACGATATTTACAGATTCAAACATATAGAAATATTTTGAGGGTTACATCTCTCTTAGGCCAGAAAAATAAAATAAACCTTAGCATCTCATATACGTATACTATCAATTGTGCTACAGATGGCAATATATTCACATATGTGTCTGTAGCTCTTTGAAATGCTTTAATTTTCAAAGAAGAGTTCTTAATACTTCGGAGCCAGTCATTTCAACATGAAATGAGCAAAGAAACTTTCGATGCTGTTGGGAAATTCTGACTTTGGATAAATTAGGAGTAGAAGTAACCCTGTTTCATAGACAGAGAAACTGATTTGTGTTAATTATATCACAAAAGGGTAACTCTTCTATACTCCTTTACATAAATCTTTTTCACATATTCCTCATTCCTTAAGATGTTTTGTTTGAGAACTGAAGAGGGCAGTGTTCAAAGAAATGTTAAGAAGGATGCAAGAAACATAATTTTATTGTAAGCAGAAATTTGGTAAATTTAATCCCTTAAAAGAAAGGATGAGTGGATGTTTTATCTGAATATCATTGCAATTTAAAATTGCCTACATTTATTTCAAGGGCAGTTATGTGGCAAGTGGATAGAGAGCCAGACCTGGAGGCAAGAAGAGTCTTCTTCTTGAGTTCAAATATGGTCTCAGAAACTTACTAATTTTGTGACTTGGGGCAAGTCACGTAAGCCCGCTTGCCTCAGTTTCCTCATCTGTAAAATGAGCTGGAGAAGAAATGAGCTGTGGCAGCTAAGTGGCATGGTGGATAGTGTCAGCAAGACCTGAATTCAAATCCAGCCTCAGATGCCTACTAGCTGTGTGACCCTGGGCAAGTCAGTTATTCCTTTTTGCCTCAGTTTCCTCATTTGTAAAATGAACTGGAAAAGGAAATGGCAAACTACTCTGATATTTTTGACAAGAAAACCACAAATGGGGTCACAAAGAGTCAGACATGACTGAAACAACTGAACCAACATTTATTTCATTTTAGTAATTTTTTATATTGTTCCTTTAATTCTGCCTTGTTGAATGGATGAATGAATGAATGAATGAATGAATAAAAAAATTATTAAATGCTTACCAGCATTGGGCTAAGTGCTAAGGATACAAATACAAAAGCAAAGATAGTTTGCCACCTCAAGGAGCTTACACTCCAATGGAGATAACATGCAAATGGAGAAAGATGGTCAGTGAGGAATCCTTTGATATGGAAAGTTGTGTGTGTGTGTGTGTGTGTGTGTGTGTGTGTAAATAAGAGTAAATTGACACACTCCATCCAAGAACAGAGGAAAAATGGATTCAGTCATAGTTCACGGCACCAGAAAGAGTTGGAGGCCAGGGAGAATAAGGGATGAGAGGCAGCAAAAGAGTTAGCAAGGAAGAGATGGCCATAAAATAGGGAGTGGAGTGAAGGCTGGCTGAGAAGTTCTTATAATCAAAATTCAGAAGAGATAGTATCTTTTCATGCAAATCTTCTCATACTTCTTTGATTTTTTCATATTATCATCCCCTGTGGCACAATGTTGCACTGCTGAACTCATGCACCTGCATTTTTTCAGCCATTCTTCAATTGTTGGGCTTATTTGACCCTTTCTGGATCCTTGTCCTCTTCAGTATCTTTAAAGAAACACATTGCCTAAATTACCCTCCCCTTGCCCTTTCTGTTCTTCTGATGTATAATAAATATAATATAATTAATAAAATATAGAATACATAATAATACAATTATTAAATTGTATTATTTGTTACATCACATCATGTCTTATTTATATTATACCTTGTTAGGTTATGTCGTTATTTTATATTATTACATGTAGATGTTATTCATATATATGAATACCAAGATTATGTCAAAATGACCTGTGGCTTATGATTGACCCCAGTCTTGTGTTCTCTGGGCTTGTTCTACCCAAGTCCCACAGAGAAAGGTTGGGTTTAGGAGGACAGAAAATGAATCTTGTTTTGCCTTGTGATGGAGAGGACAGGCCTATTCTTAAAGCATTCTCAGATTTGCCCTTCCTGTTGGTGTATACACAGGAGTGTGCTAAAGCTGCTCACACTAGCTCAGGAGAGGCCAGTGTTAAATATTCAGTGTGAGCATTCACACCCAGAAACTGGCGAATAATGCAGATTAAACTTAAAAGTGGGTCATGTGCACATTTTGGGGCTTGAGGAGTAGAGAGCTGCTCGTTAAATATTTGCCAATATGTTCCTGGTCATACAGGGTATGTACCCTATTTCCCCTTGGGCTCCAATCCCAACATGGAGGCTTGGTGAGACTACTTCTGGCAATGAGTGACTGGTGGGGGAAAGGGGAAGGGGCTGGTGCTGCATAGTGATAAGGAGTCTTCTGATTGGCTGATGAGCCAGAACTCAGTTTACATACAAAAGGGTCAGTATGTCCTCAAGACATCACCCTCCTGATGTCATGGGTCCTCTCTGAGGACAAAAGACCACCACCAATAACAACAACAATCTTTCCTGGTAGTAAGTGGGGAAAGAATTGCTTTGAGCTACCCAGTAAAGGGGGAGGAGGTGTCGTCCCCCTCCCCCCAGCCTTGATGGGTCCATAAAAGCATAGCGCTTCTTTTTCTTTTGTGTTAATTTTTTGCTTGACCGTAGTCAAATTGATATTCCAAGAGGGAAGTGCTCAGACATTTGCCAATGAAATCACAGGCCTGGGACACGTCCCCTGTTCTCCAGGTAATACATTAAAATATTCAAGCCTTCCCATGATGTTTCAACCTGGAATAGAGGTAGCCCTGGATTCACAAAGAGTTATGTCAATAATCTTCAAGTCCTGACAAGTTTAAGTAAACAAGAGAGGCTTCACATTTGAGCCTGTTGAGGGATTGTATGTCCATAGTCCGAGGCCCAGCCTAGATAAATCTGGAGAGCTTCATCATCAAGCTGGCTGAAGTACCTGGATGGAGGGAGTACCTACAATGATGAAATCCTAGATCTCTGAAGCTTTTATGTAATTAGAATGACTTGTTTTTTAAAAGCTTGGATAAATTCCAGTGACTGCATTGAGGACAGGTGCCATTTTTAAATAATGCTTTTCAATCCTTTCTGTGGCTATTGGTTTATCCATAACCTGTTTCCTGTTGCATCAATTTGGGCATTCTGTAGTTATATAAGTAGTTATCCCATTGTATTTGGTTATTGTTTATTAGTGTATAGTTGAAAATATTTCCCCTGATGAAATAAAGTCTTTCTCAGTTGCCACATTGCCTTTCTCATTCCTAATTTTATTGATTTAAAGTTTTGGTTTTTCTGATTAATTGGTCTTTATGAATTTGTTAATTTTAAAAAGTTATTGGATTTTTATTTTTCTTTCTCTTTTTTCCTTCTGTTTTTAGGTTTATTCATAGGATTATAGATGCGGATCTGAAAGGGACATCAGGAGAGGTCATCTAACCCAACTGCCTCATTTTATAGTCAAGGAAACTGTGGCCCAGGGAGGTTAAGTAATTTCCTCAAGGTCAAACAGGTAATAAGGGTCAACTGAACACAGAGTCAATGCTTTTTCCTATGCACCATTAATCTTTCCTATTTTCATTTTTTTCTTTTGTTCTTCTTCCAGGTTCTTTCAGTATTGACATATTTCATTATGTTGCTCTTTTCTCCTTACTTTTTTTTTCAGTTACATAGCACTTATTTTCTCCCCTTCCCATCCCCCCAATCAAAAAAAAGAAAAAGAAAAGTAAAGAAAGAAAAACTAAACCCTTGTAAGAAATGTAGGATGATGTGTATCGTCCACATAAGATATGAATATCCATGCAGGTTGACTAAATGTGGTTTGTAAGAGGTATTGATAACTATCTCTGCAATCTTTCCCACCCTTCTCCAAGGGAGACTGCGATTTCTTCATTGAGAAAGAGCAGAAGAAGGATCATTAAGTTGGACATTCTTTCTTCCATTGTCTGAGAATGGTATTGGACTAGAATTCCATCTACTGGTACCCTAAAGAGTACTTATAGAGGAATGTGATTTTAAGGTTGAAACAAAAACTACTTCCCTGGTCACTAGCCCTTAAGAAGGGAAGGTTACCTCAATCTACTCACTTGACCCATTCCCACAAAACGTTGATTACACAAAAGACTATCACAAATAATGAATAGAGCATAAACCCATTTACCCAAGAAGATCATCAAAAGAAATCAGAAGAGTTATAAAGATCAGAATATACTAGAAAATACCCAAGAGTGAATGAGCTCTTTAGATGGGGGGAAGATGAGATTTCAGCTTAATCAAGTTTAATAAATCTCACCCAAGGGGAAATTTCTCAAAGTCTCTAAGAGGCAAGCTGGAAATCAGGGACATGTTGAGGAGCTGGCTTCTCCTACACATCTGAAGTTCTCAAAGACTTTCTCCACATGTCTGGAGTTGACTGGAAGAGCATCTATACTCATACATCATGTGTGTCCTCTCAGAAGAAGAATATGTTTCTTCCCTAAAACTCTCTCACCAACTCCACCCCTTATACATCATGGTGTGGTCAGCATTCTCTCCACTAATTCATATGTAAATATATAGCACGTCAAATATTGTAAATACAGTACAGAAAACTGATCTAGGTTTAGTTGGAGATACGGGTCACACAAATATGCACAGTCAAGCCAAAGAAATTACCTCACTGACTATGTCAAAAAATGTATGCCTCATTCTTTATCTTGAGTCCATCATTCCTCTGTCAGGAGGCTCTATTTACAATATTTCTATTTGTGCATTATTTTCGGTTTTTCTTTCATTAATTTTTTTTACCAGGTTTAACTAATCAACCAACAAGCATCTATTAATCACTAGTAATTAATTACTAGTGCTAGGAATAACAAAACAAACATTAAAGATTCCTTCCTTTAAAGAGCTTCTGTTCCACCAGGGAGTATGAATATATGAGGTAATTCTTGAGGAGAAGCACTAGCATCTGGAAGGCAAGTGGGAGTTAAAAAAGCCTCATGCAGGGTAAGCTAGGTGGCGGAGTGGATAGAGTCAGGAGGACCTGAGTTCAAATCCGGCCTCAGACACTTGACACTTACTAGCTGTGTGACCCTGGGTAAGTCTCTTAACCCTGATTACTTCACCAAAAAGCCAAAAAAAAAAAGGCCTCATGCACAAGGTGACATTTAAGCTGAGCTGTGAAGGAAACTAGTCATTATATAGGTACAGGTAAGGAGAGAGTATATGCCAGGCATGGGAGACAGCCTGTGCATAGGCACAGAGATGGGGGATGGGATGTCTTGTGGGAAGAACAGCAAGAACAGTTTGGGAATTCAAAAATAGGCAAAGAACAGACCCTGCCCTCAAGGAGCTTACAATCTAATGGCAGAGACAACAACTATACAAGAATGTACAAAATAAGCCACATATAGGACAATTAGGAAATTATTAATGGAGCAGAAGCACTGGGATTAAGAGAGGTTGGGAAAGGCTTCTTGTAAAAAATGGAATTTTAATTGGGACTTAAAGGAAGACAGGGAAGTCAGTAGGTAAAGATGAGGAGGGAGAGTAGTAGTCTAGGAATGGAGGACAGCCAGACAAAATACCTGGAGCCAAGAGAAGGAGTATCTTGTTTATGGAACAGCCAGGAGGCCAGGGTCACTAAATGGAAAAGTACTCAAGGAGGAGTTAAGTATAAAGACTGGAAAGGTAGGATGGAGCTAGGTTTCAAAGGGCTTTGAGTGCCAAACAGAGCATTTTTTATTTGATCATGGAGACAATAGGGAGCCACTGGAGTTTCTTGAGTAGGGGGTAGGGGAGTGACATGGTTGAACCTGTGCCTTAGGAAAGTCACTTTAGGGGATCAATGGAGACTGGGTTGGAGTGGGGAAAGACTTGAGGCAGGCAGACCCACCAGCAGCTATTGCAATGGTCCAGGTGCGAGGTGATGCGGGCCTTCACTAAAATGGTGGCAGGGTCAGTGGAGAGAAGGGAGAGAGGGCAGAGATGGCAAATAAAAGGGACAAGTAGCAGCAGTAAGAGAAGAAATTGTTGATTCACCAGGAGAGGTGGAAAGCCTTCCTGTGAACTGTGAAAAAGTGTTCACAATACAATGGGCGAATCTTTGCTTCTGTTTGCTAAATTTCAGAAATGATGAATAGCTGTGGCTGGGGAGATCTGAAAGCTGAAAGACAAGCAATGATCCCCAATGGGAGATGAACGAGGTCAGTTCAGGTCAGATTGAGATTCTTTTTTTTTTTTTTTGGCTAGGCAATGGGGTTAAGTGACTTGCCCAGGGTCACACAGAGATTGAGATTCTTGATGTCACAATCTAGCGTCGGGCTAAACCAGACACATCATTACGGGACAAGCCAGTATCCTGGACTAGCTGATGGGATGGAAGGACCTTTCAATGCAGCCTTATTCATCTCAGCAATTCCAATTCTGGAATGGAGAAAATTATGTGATGTGATTTTTTTTTTAACCAGAACTGTGATTTCATTGGTGTGAGGAGCTCTCAGCAAGAGGCTTCCTCTACCAATACAGATTAGTGCCAATATAGCCATTTTTAGTCTCAGAGTAGGCTGGGTCACTGAGAGATTAAGTCATTCAACTAGTATGAGGGAGAGGCAGGTCTTTCTGGTTCCAAGGCCAACCAACTCTCTATCCACTACAATTTACCAACTAATGGGAACCTGTAATTAAGGATCCCCTTGCAGCTCCTTAGGACCAAGATTAAAGAATTGATTTGACAAGGCTGTATCATATTTAGAAGCATGAACAAATGATACTGAAATGTGGGGCTAAAACATCCAGGGGCCTAAAAATGAACTGGAACTAGTGAAGAAATGTTGAGTCTGTCAGCCAACAAACATTTATTAAGTGGTCACTTATGTGCCAGGCAGTGTGCCAAGGCCTGGGGACACAAAGAAAGGGAAAAACAAACATGAAAAACCAACCACAGTCCACGTTCTCAAGTTGCATACATTCAAAAGGGTGGAGGTGACATGTAAATAGGTACATACAAGATACATACAAAGATCATTTGAAAGGGGAAACATTTGCAGCAGGTAGGTTAAGGGAGGATTTTCTGCAGATGGTGAGATTTGAGCAGACCTGAAAGAAGCCAGGGAAAAGGAAAAAGTGGAGATAAGGAAGCAGAACATTCCAAGGCAAAGGGATGATTAATGGAAAAGCACAGGGCAAAGACACTGGAAAAATAACATGACGGACAGCATAGAAGAGTCAGGGTCCATGTCTCAGTTTTATTTTATTTCTGCTCCTCTCTAGAGGCAGATAGGTGGTGCAGGAGCAACCATCTCTTCAAGCTTCTCCTTGAGTCAGGAAGATCTGAGTTCAAATGTGACCTCAGACAGTAGCTGTGGTATGCTGGGCAAGTCACTTAATCTCTGTCTGCTCTGTTTCCTCAACTGTAAAATGGGGATAATAATACCACCCACCTCCCAGGGTTGTTGTGAGGATCAAATGAGCTCTGGAATAGAATAGTGACTTGCAAATTGTAGGTGCCTGTTCCTTTTGCTTCCTCTCCACACCTAACTGGGGCTGGCATAGTGGAACAATAAGTATTTGTTCACTCTTTTATTATGAGTGGATTAAACCATCAGTCCTAAGAATAAGCTTTGATAGCTAGCCTATCTTAGTGGAACAGATTTATAATTAGGTGACATGTCCTGAAATTCTGCTAGTGAATTCATCCACCCCTGTTTCATAACATCCCACCTGCTTTGGCCATTTTCCAGTAGCACTGACTTCAGTTTTTGTTTTTTTTTTTTTGCATGATCTGACATGGAGATTGCTCTACATTCCTCTTGCCAAATACTTTTGTGCCTTCCTTTCAGGTCAGCCTGGGGCTTCTCCCACACCATCCTGGATCAACTCCAGTTGTTCCAGCATCTTGGCTCCAGCAGCTTCAGAATCCCAGTCCCAGCCTGTGCTCTCTGCTTCTCATCCCCAAGTACTGATCCTGTCCAACAACAGTGGGCAGAATAATCAGTCAGTCAATCAGTCATTGAGCATTTATTTAGCACCTACTGAGCCATCTGAAATCACATTACTTACTCCAACTTGATTAAGATTGCTGTCATTTGCTAGAATAGCTCCATTTCAAAGATAATGAAACCTTGCCTATTATTAGACTGCTGCCTATATGGAAGATTCTTGAAAACGCAGCCAATGGTGCACAGCCCCATCTTTAGGACAGAAATCAAGAGCTACTTATCTAGCCCTAAGCTGTCTCCTAACCTTTAGTCTCACAACTCCAACTTCCTTTTGGCAGTCTCCAACTAGATAGTCCCATAGATATCTTAAACTTAATGTAATCAAAACTGAACTCATTATCTCCACCCTCCCCCAAGTTTTTCCTCTTCCTAAGTTCCCTTCTGTCAATGGTATCACCGTCCTCCCAGGCAGGCAAGCTCACACCCTAGGTGACATCCTCAACTCTGCAATCTCATCCCCCCCCCATATCCCATCTGTTGCCAGGTATTGAATTGACTTTCATAACATCTTTTTCATATACCTTCTTCTTCCGTCTGATACTTCCGTCACCTTGGTGCAGATCCTTATGCTTGGATTATTGCAGTGACCTGCTGAATAGTCTACCTGCAATAAATCTCTCTCACTCTATTCCATCCTCCACACAGCTGCCAAAGTGATCTTCCTACAGCATAAGTCTGGCTATGTAAACCTTTATCCCCTTTACAATAAGCTCTAGGGGCTTCCTTTCATCTCCAGGATCAAATATTAAATCCTCTCTTTGGTGTTCAGAGCCCTTCAAGACCTCCCCACTTCCTACCTTTCCAGGCTTCTTACATCTTACACCCAGTCCTCCATGCTCTGCTGTCTGGTGACATTGTAATTGTTGCTTCTGGAATAAAATACTCCCTCTCTCAATTCCTGGTATTTTCACTGGCTTCCCCCATACCTGGAACTCTCTCCCTCCTCATCTCCACCTCCTGGCATCCCTGGCTTCCTTCAAGTCCCAGTTAAAATCCCACCTCCTACAGGAAGTCTTTCCCAGTTTGCCTTAATTTTCTACCCTCTGAGATTACCTCCAATTTACTCTGTATATATCCTGGTGTTTTTGGGTTTTTTTGCTAGGCAATGGGGTTAAGTGACTTGCCCAGGGTCTCACAGATAGTAAGTGTCAAGTGTCTTAGGCCACATTTGAACTCAGGTCCTCCTGACTCCAGGGCTGGTGTATATATCCTGTTTGAACTTAGCTGCTTTCATGTTCTTAGACTGTGAGCTCCTTGAGAGCAGGGAATATCTTTTGCCTTTCTATGTATTCCTTGTACTTATTACAGTGACTGGCACATGGTATGTGGTCAATAAATATTTGAATGACTTAATATGATATTTATTAGCCTTGACATCCACAATGAGTAACAGGATTTTTAAATTCTGTCTTCTTCATAGTAGATTCAGTGGTCCAGGAGAACTTGATGATGGCATACCGATCAAATGAGGAGACATAATGACTACCAGAATATGGGTTGGGTGATAAATTTGGATTTCATGAAGCCCAGTCATGTTGTTGACTGATCACAGTATAGAGAAAGTCTAAAAATTACAGTGGGGAGGAAAACCTATTCTGACTTCCCTACAGAGATCTATAAGTCAGGATGCATCTAGTGCTGGAAAGGGTGGCTAGGAATCTCAGGAGGGAGTGAGTCTCACAACATAGAAGGAGGGAGAGAGAACAAGGTAAAATTACCATTTAACATAAGAAACATTACACTTATGTAATATGAGAAGTTTGTGAATTATGGAGCAGATATTCCAGAGGGCAGAGGTGGGCAGAACTAAAATGGGCCATTGTGAGGGTGGGGTTGAGGTGGATGGGAGGGAATAAGGGAGTAGAATGAAAGGAACATTCAGAAAAAGAGAGCCAAAATCTTGTTATCCTATCTTTTTCGTCACAGAGACATTAGAGCACTCTAGGGATATTCTCATTTCCTGTAGATGGTTTCCAAATCTCCACTTGCCCCGTCCTGAATCACTCCTGGTCTTTGGAAAAATTTTAGGGGTCAGGAAAATAAAAGTTGAGTCCTGCCAGGTTAGACTTCCATTACAGAGGAACCTACTACCTGTCAAAGCACCCCATTCTACTTTTTTTTTGAAAATTTTATTTTTTCCCAATCTCATGTAAAAACAATTTTTAACATTCATTTAAAAAAAAATTTTGAGTTCCAAATTATCTCACTCCCTCCCCACTGTCTTCCCTGAGATGGTAAGCAATTTGATATAGGTTATACATGTATAATCATGCAAAACATATTTCCATATTAGTTATGTTGTGAAAGAAAATGCAACCCCCCCAGTTAAAAAAAAAGCACCATGAGAAAAATAAAGTGAACAATAAATGCTTCAATCTGCATCAGACTGCATTAGTTCTTTCTCTGGAGGTAAACAGCATTTTTCATTTGTGAGTCCTTCAGAATTGCCTTGGATCATTGTGTTGCTGGGAACAGTTAAGTAATTCACAGTTGTTCATCATACTATCTTGCTGTTACTGTGTACAATGTTCTCCTGGTTCTGCTTACTTCACTTTGCATCAGTTCATGTAAGTCTTTCCAGGTTTTTCTGAAATCATCCTGGTTATCGTTTCTGTTAACACAATAGTATTTCATCACAATCATATACCCCAACTTGCTCAGCCATTCTCCAATTGATGGACATCCCTTCAATTTCCAATTCTTTGCCCCCACAAAAAGAGTTGCTATAAATATTTTTTGCACAAATAGGTCCTTTCCTCCTTTCTTTGGGATCTTTTTGGGATACAGACCTGGCAGTGCTATTGCTGGATCAAAGAGTATGCACAGTTTTATAGCCCTTTGGGTATAGTGCCAAAATGCTTTCCAGGATAAGTTGCATCAGTTCACAACTACACCAAAGTATCCCAATTTTCCCACATGCCTTCCAATCTTTATCATCTCATTTTTCTGTCATATTAGGCAATCTGATAGGTGTGAGGTGGCACCTCAGAGTCATTTTAACTTGCATCTCTCTAATCAAAAGTGATTTAGAGCATTTTTTCCATATGATTATAGATAGCTTTGATTTCTTCATCTGAAAACTACCTGTTCACATTCTTTGACCATTTATCAGTTGGGGAATGAGTTGTATACTTACAAATTTGACTCAGTTCTCTATATATTTGAGAAATGAGGCCTTTATTTCTATAAAAATTGTTTCCCAGCTTTCTGCTTTCCTTCTAATCTTGGTTGTACTAGTTTTGTTTGTGCAAAAACTTTTTAACATAATCATTTAATATGTTAATATATTCTATTAAATATAATGTCAATATAATTATATAAAATATAATAATGTAATATAATTAAGATAATAATTTAATATAATTAAATTAATATACTCAAAATTATCCATATTACATTTTGTAATGCTCTCTGTCTCTTGTTTGGTCATAAATTCTTCCCTTCTCCATACATCTGACAAGTAAACTATTCAATGCTCCTCTAATTTACTTATGGTATTACCCTTTATGTCATGTACCCATTTAGACTTTATCTTGGTATATGATATAAGATGTTGGTCTATACCTAGTTTATGCTATACCGTTTTCCAGTTTTCCCAGCAGTTTTTGTCAAATAATGAGTTCTTCTCCCAAAAGCTTGGATCTTTGGATTTATCAAACACTAGATAGTAATTTATTACTGTGTATTGTATACCTAATCTATTCTACTGATCTACCAGTCTATTTCTTAGCTGGTACCAGATTATTTTGTTGATTACCACTTTATAATACAGTTTGAGAATTGGTATAGCCCTTTTCCACTCTTAAATAACTTCCATTGTTAGAAAGGTTTTCCTTGCCTAATTCTGCCTCTTTT
Source organism: Vombatus ursinus (assembly GCF_900497805.2). NCBI lineage: Eukaryota > Metazoa > Chordata > Mammalia > Diprotodontia > Vombatidae > Vombatus > Vombatus ursinus. The sequence goes on along the minus strand of NW_020949753.1, from coordinate 246,770 downwards.
CAACATCTAATGATCCTAAACTACTCACTTGAGATAAACAGAAAATGGTAAATTTTATTTCCATGTGACAGCTCTTCAAGGGCTTGGCCACTGCCACCATGATCTCCCTGAGTATTCTCATGTCTAAGCTAAATATCCCCATTTCTTCTGGTCAATCCTGACATTGCATAGACTCTTGGCCCTTTCCTATCCTGGCTGACCTTTTCTGGATAATCTTCAGATGATCAACATCCTTCTTTAAATGTAGCAATTAGAATTGAATACAGTCCTCTAAGAAGATGTGGTCTGACCTGGAAAGAGTACAGAAAGACTGCCATCTTTTAATTTGTGGAAGTTATTTTTCTTATAAGGACTGATCCAAAGAAGTCACCCTTCTCTGCTTTTATTTAGCTTCGTTTCTCTGACAAGGAAAGTGATCATTAGATGGGTAGAAGAAAAATGACACATAGGAATTGAAGATAAATAAAGTGATAACAACCAACTTCCCCTCGGGGACAGAATTAGATTTTCTTAGGCAGCAATACCTGGGGAAGAAAGGTTTCCTTCACCTCCCAACCCAGAAGGGCAACAGAGCCAGCCTGTGTCTTCTCTTATTTCTGAAGCTGCCATATTATGATGCTTCATTACTTTCAGGACGTTCTTTTGAGTTCCTTCTCAATTAGGGCCCAGGGAATCCACACCAGGTGAGATGACCCAGAGTGCAGGATCTTCAAGGGAAAACATAGGGAGGCTGACTTGCACTTGGCAACTTCCCCCCCTCTGTAATAACTTAGCCCTTATCCTCAAAAGTAAAAATTCTCTTCTGCCCTTACCTTCATGCCCTTTTGAATCTTCCTCTTTAGGGACAGTGGATGGAGTACGGGCTTTGGAGTCAGGAAGACCTGCATTCAAATCCTGCTTCAGATACTAGCTCCATGGCCCTGGGCACATGACTTAATCTCTGTGTCCTGAGAAAAAAATTGCTGAGAGAGAGAGAGACAGACAGACAGACAGACAGACAGGGACAGAGAAACAAATAGAGGAGAGAGAGAGAGAGAGAAAAAAAAAGAGAGAGAAAGAAAAGGTGGAGGAGGAGGAGGAGAAGGAGAAGGAGAAGGAGAAGGAGAAGAAGAAGAAGAAGAAGAAGAAGAAGAAGAAGAAGAAGAAGAAGAAGAAGAAGAAGAAGAAGAAGAAGAAGAAGA
>NW_020949753.1:230778-245579 GCF_900497805.2 Vombatus ursinus | reverse complement strand
GAAGAAGAAGAAGAAGAAGAAGAAGAAGAAGAAGAAGAAGAAGAAGATTGATAGGCTCCCTCCCACAGTATTGTTGTGAGGATCAAATGAGATAACATTTGCAAAGTGCTTAGCACAGTTCTTGGCACATAGTAGGTGCTTAATAAATGCTGGTTCAATTCCATTCCCCATTCCTGTTCTCAGTAACCAGTGAACAGTTGGGCTCTTTCCCAACAAAACTCAGTTGCCATAAAGCACAACCATGCCCATTCCATTGAGGAAAAAAATAAAGGGAACTTTTCATAGAAGCTGGAATAATAATCATCTGCAAAAATATTGTCAATCAGGAAATGTTTGTTTTATTCCATAAATTAAAAATGAAATAATTTTTTTAAAAAATAGCACCAATCTCTGCTTTCCTATTTGTGCCTACATGTGTGCCTTTTGTGATTTATGACCTAAGTCATTAAAGCAACACATTTAGGATGAAAAAGGAGAACAGACCCAACCACATGCAAAGCTGCATTTCCCTTTTATCATTCCTCCCATTCCGCCAAGTAGCAGGCACTCTCTTGTTCTCCATGGCTACAATTATGGCACCTCTACTCAAAAGTCTTACCTATGAGACAGCCCCTCCCTAGGAGCACATCCTTCCTGAAATCTTCAGCCATATCTTGAAGTAGTAGCTTTGAAAGGCCATACACTCTAAGGGTCCATGATATGATTCCTTGAGATCAACCAATCAGAGAATGGAAAGATAGCTTGGATCCCACCCTGCCCACAGCAGCAAATAGCCAACCGGGTGGCTTGACCCCAACACAATCACACTCTCCCTTCACCCATTTCCTCCAATTCTCTCCCACTTCTCCCTCTCCCGCTTACTATTCATACTATTCAAGTTTTCAGCCTCTGTCTTTTTGACCAAGAATCAGCCCCTCAGGGCAGTTTTAACCTGGTTGTTGTCCAGGCACCTACAACAGCAGCTGCACAGGCACCATTGAGAAAATTTCCTCTCCTACCTTATGCAGCTGCAATGCCCCAGATCACCTTGTGGTCTAGAGATAACACTTTAGGGGTGGTTCCTATGTTCTAGGACTGTGACCAGTGAATTAGAGCTTCCCTTTTTCATTTTGAATGGGACAAAGTGATTCACATAGGATAAGCAGACATGGAGAGGCTGGGATCTATCTGCAATGGAAGATATCATTATATTATCTTACCTTCCCAAACTCAGCCTCCTTCTAAACTTCTCCATTTCTATTTCTTTATTACCACCATGCTACCTGGTATTAAAGTATAAAACCTCAGTCAGTCTCGTTTTCAATTCCTCACTTTCACTCACTCAAAATATTCAAGGAGTGGCTAAATTTTGTTACTTCTATTTCTACCACATTTCTCAAATACATCCCCTTCTGTCCATTCATGTGGTCACCACTCTGGCTATCAGGTTGGTATGATGTCTCCGCTGGATTAGTGTCCTAACCTCCTAATCTGTCTCCCTGGCTAAAGTCTTTTCCCTCCCACTCTACAATTTATCCTCCACACAACTGCTGAATGGATTTTCCTTGAATGTGGACCAATTCAATAAATTCCAGTGCCCACCTATTTATTATTTGACAGTATCAAATATGATCTCCTCTCAGTGACATTCAAAGCCTTTCACAACCTGGTCCCAACTGAATTCTTCAGAATATTAGACGTTACTCTCTCTCCCACTACATCTCTACTCCTTGTCCATCTTCTCACAGGTACCTTGTTGCATGGAGATTTTAACCCTTTAATCTCTAAAACTTCTCACCTGGGGCTGTACTCTACTGATTGTTGAATGCCTCACCTAGTCCACTACTTCAGGAAGGTCTAAGTCATCGTTCACTCCCTACTCCTCAGTCATGTTCTCACCTGCCATGCTTCATACGCGGCCTCCCCCCCTCATTAGTTTTAAAGTCCTGATCAAATTAAGTCTGCTATTGCTCCTGGAAGGGTATGTCAATCTAATCCCACTCAGCTTTCCTGTAACTTTCTGGATCAAAGTGCCCCTCCCTAGCCACCAGTATACTATGTATGTTGTCTATCTCTATTAGAATGTAAGCTCTGTGAGGGCAGGCACTATGTTTGCTTTTATATTTTCATCATCAACACTTAGCACAATGTTTTGTCCATAGTAAGCATTTAATAAAGCCTTTTCCCATTGATCTACCCTTCTATTTCTTCCAGTACCAGGTAGTTTTGATAATTACTGACTTATAATATAGTTTACAATATTCATTCATTTCTTCACTCCATGGTCCTGCCAAACTGACCTCCTTGCTGTTTCTCACATTCATACAAAGATAAACCTAAAATAGCTAAGTATGAAGAGGAAATTTATGAATGATGCCATCCACTAAGCAAAGCACATAAGGAAATAGTCATCAATTCATATTAAAAACATTCTGCTGCTTTGAAATCAAAAGCAATTCATTTTTGGTGGTTTTTTTTTTTTTATTGTGATTGAGGAATATCTACATACAGAGAAACAAGCCTTGTTAAAAAGTTGTTATGTTTATTGACTGTTATGACCTATCATTTGATTATAGTGAGTCCCTAAATAGGGTGAATAATGAATCCTGAGGAGAAGTCTCATCTTTTCAAATCTGCATTATTTGAAATTATAATTATGTAAAATATGGTCATTTGTTCCAGCCCAGTGGAAATATGCAATGATTTCAAATAACATGACAACTTCATGGCATTCATTATTCTTACTAATCAGGATATGGATGTAGTGTATTCCGTCTCTTTCAATTAAAAAGTATCTTTAAAAAAACATTTACTTGCTTGAACTAACTCCATTGACCAGACAACTTGAATAATTAACTACTGATGTATTGGGAGGACCGGCCAATGAGGACCCAGTCCTTGAAGCACGCTCGGGTATTTCTCCAACTGTTTTTAATCCAAGTGACATATGAAACTTTGGGAGCCACTTTTCAACGATGATGTTGGTTCTATGTGATGATGAAAAAGCTTTTAATTGGCTATGCAGATAAAAGAACTGATGACTCAGGAGAGGCGGGTCTAAATTATGTATGCATACAAAAGGCTGGATTTGCCCACTTCTGAGTCTCTTCTCTGGTGGCTTTCAAGTGAGGAAAATTGTTTTGAATGAACTTTTCCTCAACCGTTTGTCGTCTGTACCTGAGAATATGATGCCTCTGGTGTGTGTGTGTGTGTGTGTGTGTGTGTGTGTGTGTGTGTGTATACATACATTTATTCATTCCTTAGGTTAATTAGTATTTTCAGATGGTAATGAAGAGACTGCCATGAGTTCAGGAGATCCTGCAATTTTATCGAAGATCTCACTAGAACCCCTGGAGGCAGCAGTCAGATCCGATGAGCTAGCTCAGGACCTGAGTGGCCTCCTTGACCCAGTCTAGCAGTGAACTGCCCATCAGTGGAAGCAGTCCACCCGGAGGGAAGCCAGATCTGCTGATAAAAGGAATGACACCCAGAAGCAAAGTTGTGTAAACACCACAAAGGGAGAAACTGACTCCCAGAGGTAGGAGTCATGAGGCATCCTTTGGCCTCACAAGTCATCAGTGCATTATATAAATTGCAAGTAAATGCTTTATATATTTGATATATGAGACCTTTGTCTGAGAAACTGTTTATAAACCAACCCCCCCCCCAATTTTCTGCTTTCCTTCTTATCTTGGCTACATTTGTTGTATTTGTACCAAAACTTTTGAATTTAATGTAATCAAAATTATCTATTGTACACCTAACTTTGCCCTCTCTATCTCTTTTATTCGTACATTATTCACCTCTCCATAAGTCTGATAAGTAATGTCTTTCATGTTCTTCAAATTTTCTTATAATATCTTTATATCTAGGTCATGTACCCATTTTGACCATATCTTGGTAAATGGTGTAAGATATTGGTCCACGCCCAGTTTCCGCCATACTGCTTTCCAGTTTTTTCAACAATTTTTACCAAATAAATAATTCTTATCTTAACATCTTAAGTCTTTACACTTCTCAAATACAAGGTTATTATATTTATTTGCTACTGAAAATTGTATGTCTACTCTGTTCCATTGATCTAATCTTCTATTTTTTAGCCAGTACCAGATTGTTGGCCCATCACTTAATGCTTCTCTTTTGGGCCCTGATGGCTCAGAGTAAATGCAAATAGCTATTGTTCTTGTTTTGGCCAGAAATTCTAATGGTCTTTCCCTCCCAGTTTTTTTTTTTCTTTTTTGGATTAAAGGGGCTATCCCTTGGCTCACTTCTTAAATAGCCCTAATCACTGACAGGGCGTTACCTCAGTCAAAGTGAGATGTCGAAAAGACTTTAGCTTAAAAAAGCTAAAGTCTCCCATTGCATCCTGCATCCTGGACTATCTCCAGTTGTCCTGATCTATATCTGGCCACTGGACCCAGATGGCTCTGGAGGAGAAAGTGAGGCTGGTGACTTGGCAGAGCCCTCCCTCACTTAAATCCAATTCACTTGCAAGTCATGGCAGCATATTCCTGATCCCCTTCAAGAATGAAGGACAAACCATAGTACCGGATAATTTTGTTAATTACTGCCTTATAATATAGTTTAAGATCTGGTACTGCTCCATATATTCTAAAAGGTTTATAGCCGCTCTCTTTGTGATGGCAAAGAAATGGAAATTGCAGAGAAACCCATCAACTGAGGAATAGCTGAACAAGTTGTGGTATATGATTGTAATGGAATACTATTGTGTTATAAGAAATGATGAGCTCAATGATCTCAGAAAAACTTGGAAAGACTTGCACAAAATAATGAAGAGTGAAATGAGCAGAACCAAGAGAACACTGTGTCCAATAACAGTAATATTGTTTTAAGAATGACTTTGAGTGATTAAGTAGTTTTGAATATTACAAATGCCCAAATTAACTATAAAGGACATATTAAGAAAGACACTATCTGCATCCAGATAAAGAACTGATAAATAGAAGTATGTATAAAACAATTTTACACATATACCTGTTTGTGTATGACGGTGGCCATCTCTCGGGGAGAGGGGAAGACAAAAAAAGAAATTTACATGATAACTTTATTATATATTTTAAAAAATAGCAGGTTGTACATAGCAGATTTGTGGTTTCATGTACAATCATCTTTTTATTGTAATATGTTATAGAAGTAGTTGTTTTATTCCATAAATTATAAATAAAATAAATTAAAAAAAAATTTAAAGTAAGTAAATACTCACAGACTGGGAATACATGCTCAGAATTTTAAAAAAAATAACCAATAGAAGTGTTTTATCAAGAAAGTTTGGAGACCACTCTCTTAAAGTACCAAAACTTAATGGCTTTATGTCTTATTCCCTCAGAGCCCTGCTTTCTACTAGGGCTTACCTGATAAATTATTGGAGCTAAGATATTAATGACTGATAATATCTTGCTGTATTTTCCTTCCTAAATGACATTTGCATGTTGCAATAGCTTTTAGTCCCTTACCCCAAAGGAATGAATAATGAAAGGAATTTTAGATCCATGAGGGAGATAACGAGAAACAAACGACTATCTAAATGTCAACTATGCTTATTATTATTTGCAGAAGGAGGGTCACATTCTTTGTACTGTTCACCTCCCAAGGATGTTGTGAGGGATGAGGTGAGGACTCACCTCGAAGTGTTACAGAAATGTGAATTAGAGAAGATTTGGCCTTATTAAGCAATGCTTAGAAGCCAACCCCTTCCTGTGCTCTGTGAAGAGCCTTATCTGGCCTCATGCCTGGTTGGTGGTATGAATCATGGGAAGGCTTGAGAGGAGTAGTTGGGAAACCTTCGGCTTGTTTTGGAACATCTGCTCTGGGTTTTCTGCATAGGCTGGGTTTTCATGTCAAAGGAAGATTTTTGAGGAATGCCAAAGTTTAAGCATAACCTTATGATTTGGATCTCAGCATTGGCAGACCCTCCTTAAAACTGGATTAACAGAAACTTGACTCTGCTGGAGTAAAGCTTTACTTATTCCCTTTTGAATTTTGCCTTCCTTGTGAAGAGAGCTTTGTTTTGGGGTCATGGGGAAGAATATCAGAGATCATGGAGCTAGAACTAGGAAGGACCTCAGAGACGTTTTAGTCCAATCCCTCATTTTGTGTAGTAAGAAGAAGAGGAACAAGGAGTTCAAATGACTTACCCACAGTAATTGTCAGATGTGAGACTTGAACCCAGGGCTGATGCTCTTTCCATGGTACCATGGCATCGATCACAGGGGGCCACCTCCAGTCATCCTGATCTATATCTTGCCACTGGACCCAGACGACTCTGGAGGAGAAAGTGAGGTGGTGACTTTGCACACCCTCCCATACTTAAATCCAATTCATTTACAAGTCATGGCATCATCTTCCTGGAGTCATGGTCCTCTTCAAGAACCAAGGACAAACAACAACAACCTGTGATATCAATCACAAATTACCAGATTGCTTCTTGGGAAGTTAGAGAATAAGGCTAGCCCTGGGGGGGGGGATGGGGCATGGTTTTCTTTGGTGACTCTCAATCTCCCATTCTGTGTCTTCCATTCAACAGTCTCTACTCCTGTAGGAGGGTCAGTTTTAACTTGATATAAATAAGCAGCAGTTTTGGACATGCCCAGATTACCTAAAATGGAGACACTCTGCTTGAGATGAAGACATTTGGCATGCCTCTACCACATGGGTAGCAACAGTTTCTTTCCATTGGCTTAGTAGCCAGAACACATTGAGCTTTAAAACTATGAGAATGAGACAGAGTCTTTTTCCTCCATGATGTCCAGAAAGGTTAAAGATTCAAGGTCACTCACAGAATGAGTATCATGAACTGAGCTGGTAAGGTGAGATGGAATACCTTCCCTTCAGCTCCCTTTTACTCGATGGCCCCAAGAAATGGAGTTAGGGTTGGAATTTTGCTTTGATCTGTTTCATGTGTCCTTTTCAGTGCTGGGCACCACATTCCAGTGGTGGAATCCCCACTGGACCTTGGAGCCAGAGGTATGGTTGCTGCGGAGGTAGGATTCCAGGTCAAATGTGTGGCCAGCCAGCCCAGAGGACCATGGTGGGATTGTGCCATATAGGAAATAGAAACTATGTTCTGAACCTAAACCCCTCTCCTCCACCCTAGAGTATGAGGTGGTAAAGGGGGAGATGAGTATGAAGAGAGAGCAGTGTCATGGAAGCTGAGGGAGGAGGGACTCTGTGGGAAGAGGGGGTGTTTGTCAATGTCAGAAGTTGAAACAGGTTCAAGAAGAAAAGCAACTAGATGTAAGAGAAATAAATATGCTGCCTAAGGAGAGAGTGGAATGTAGAAGACCTCATTTAAGGTCTGCAAGCAAAGGTTTAATGGCTAGTTGGCAGATATGTGGTGGGTGGGGGAAGGATTTTCCTTTGGGTAAGTGTTCCCTTCCAATTGTGATTCACTGAAAAGAAGAAAAATGGAGGATAGTAGCTTGAGGGGATGGCAAAGTCAAGAGAAGTGTGTTTGGTTGGTGGTGGTTCTTGTTCATTTGTGTTTAAGATGATTGAGATCAAGGTGTAGGGTTGTGGGCAGCAGGAAAGGAGCCAGTAAGGAAAAAGTGATAGATGATGAAGGCCAGAGAGCCAATGACCAAAGAGGCAAGCTCCCAGAGGAAATAGGAAAGACTGAAACAAGGACCTAAGTAGAGGGGTTGCTTTTGCCATGAGAAAAGCCACCTCATTCTCAGACTAAAAGTAAGGAGCAGAGAAGTGTGAAGGTGGGGTAGGGCCATATAAGATGATTTTGAAGTGTGGTGTAGGGATTGTGTGGGACAAAAGACCACCTACCCAAATTTGAATCAGAGTCTTGATAAGAATTGCAAAAAGGAAAGTTGCTTTATTGGCTTTCTCGAGAAAGGACACTCCTGTGTCGCCCAAAATGGCATCAGCCAGACAGTGCAAGAGTGCTTTGTTCAAAATAGGTTTATATAGATCCTAGTGCAATAGCCCATCCTAATCCCGTCCTTTTGGCCCACTGGCTGAGCCTCAAGGGCACAATCTATTCTCCTAAATCTTCCCCAGCAACTGAAGAGAACAAAGACACTTTTACAACTTGCCTGGGAACAAGGAAAGGCGGGAGGTTTTCTTTTTCTTTTTGGAGTATACAGTTTTAGAAAGAGAGGAGGAGGTCTCATAAAGTACAAGATGTGTTGAAAAGCATGTTTCTTTACGAGGTCAACCAGCTGCAAGTGTTTCAACAGAACAAGAAGCAATTAACTCCCTGAGGAGGCTTCATTCCTGAGAGATTATCAGAGATCATCTGTCACAATCCCTCCTCTTCTCTTTTACTCTTTGAAGCTTCCTCACACCATTCTTGATTTGCCTCTTCCATCAAATTGTCTTCTCCACGCTCAGGCTTATTTTGACCTCCAGGGCCGACGGGGGTCCACCTTTTACAATCATCAGTCGTACTGACCCCACCACCTTCCCTTCTAATCTGATCGTCTTAGACAGGGCTTCTTGAACAGTTTGGGTAATTAGCTGCATCACCCAAGGGAGGCACACAGGGAATAATATTATGCTACTAATGGCAATTAGCACAAACCACAGAATTTGTTTCCACCAACTTCTTCCAAACCAAAACCACCAAGAAGTATTAAAGGGGGAGGACCAAGTTTGGATGGGGACATGAGCAATCTTCCTGATATCGTCCATTATACTTTTCACAATGTGGCCACTATCATCTATCTTCATATAACAGGTGGAGAGATTCAATTTCCCACAAACCCCACCTTCTTCAGCCAGCAAATAATCTAATTAATCTGTTGAGGATATATATGGGGGTCCTATACCCCCAACTACCATCCTGGGCCCAAGTAGCTGGACCATATGTCTTAATTATTCTTTCAGAGGGCCAAGTGTCTCCCCATCCATTAGCGTCATCTGCACTGGTCAGGGAGGTATCAATACTCCTACTTCTGTCCAAAACTTTACTCTTAAGAAACCTCCCATCTTCCCTGACAAAAAGAAAAGCTTTGGTCGGACAAGCCCGATGTAACAATTCCCTGTCCAATCTGTAGGTAAATGGGTGTAGAGCTGTCCCAGTTTTGCAGGGTCCCTCCATTCAAGGGGTTGGTGCTTTAGCCAGTGTCTGGAACTTGGCCAATTTCAGGTCCACGGGGTGATGCGTTGTGGTCTCAGACAGAGGTTGGCACTCAGCCTGAGCAGTCATCTGGAAATGGAGGGCACTAAGCCTGGAGGAGACAAATCTGGCAAGGAGATTAAGCAGACAAGGGGCCAAAAAGAAGTAAAAGGAATATAATCAGGAGTGGGATAAGAATAGTAGTTAACATAGAGAGAATCCAGGATCCCCAAGAAGAGAATGACCCTGGTGTGCTAAGGTTTCCATAGATGTCTCACATCCAGGTGACTCTCTAGTCCTATTGAGTTCCACCTATTGAGAGTTGTTAATATACGTACAGCAGGAGGTGTTGACCAGGGCACAGACACCCCTACTAAGCAAGTAGATAATCCAAAACTATCTGATTATCCAGGACCACGTTTGCCAGGGAATCCAGAGGTTGCTGAATGTCCTGGAGACCATAAGCTGTGTCATTTGCCAATTGATGGATGGTCCCTGTCAGGTTTGAAAGAACTAACTCATGTTGTAACTGTCCACACCAAGGCATGAGACACTCTGCTCCTTTTTTAAGGTACCAGAGCACATTGTCCCGGAATCCACACTTCACTCTTGGTAGGGTGGAGGTGCTGGGTTTAGTAATACTGAACATGGTCAGAGGCGGTGCCAAAAATCCAAGGGAGCACACACCAAAATCTTTATAAGGTGTTAAACACTGGGTGGCTAGAACAACAGTCCTGGGGTCCTGCCAAGTAGTGGCATTTTGCTTTACTTCTTCCCCAGAATCCTCACCACCTGGCCCACTCAACCCACAAAGGAAGGAATGTCCCTTAGGGGTACAGATGGGGCCTGTTTGTAAAAGGTACTGAGCATGGATGCCCCATGGAACAGTATGATTACATGCTAATATTCCAGGTAAGAGAGAAACTTTCAAAAGATCAACAAAAGTGTTATAGCTAGAAGGGGGGCTGTAGCATTGTGCAGCTACTGGGAAGAGAAGGTTAAATAGGGAGAACCTACCAGCAGAGTGGCAGGAGAAATTGGGTCATAGGTGCCAGTGGGGAGTGTTCTCTCAGAACAGCTGACACAGCTGGGAGAGGTAAAGTTCTGGGGACACTCATCACTGTAGGCATCCTTACAGGTTGTTCAAGTCAAGAGACCAGCAGAGACATTTACAATCCCTCCCCTGACAGGGGTCCTTACCTGTACAGTGGCTGTAAAGCTTGTCTTCCAAGCAAGGGAATAATTCCCTGTTGAGAAACAGGGTGTTGAGATAGAAAAATTTGCCCATAAAGGAGTGGCCAGTACAAAAGGGGTGGTAGATACCTCTGAGGTGGTTACATTAGGGAGGGGGTTTCTTGCGAAAACTGCCTTAAATAAAAGAGGTTCCTAACTTTAACTTCACAACTGAATAGATACACAATCTTGTTCCACAAACTTGTTTATCCTTTTCTAATTAGACTTCAGAAATTGAATCTTTTACATACAATAAATTCAAACACTAATTTTACTCTTACTTAGGCCATGGGATGACTCCAAATTCAGATCAAACAGCAAGATCTCACATATTGCTCATATCTTTTACTGACCACTTGCTCTGATCAGAGAAATCTACTACAAAAGGAAAAGGCAGGGACAAGTGACATGCCAAATACAACAAGATAAAACATGCTTAGCTCTGATTGAATCCATATAAGAGTCATAGTTCTCCAATCATGCAGTATCAATTCCACATCATAGCCAGACTCAGGAATAGTCAGGTGGGAAACATTCCTTCTCAAAGGAACATAATGGGGAAACTGAGCCAGGAGGATCCCATCCTAGATTGAGACTGAGATTGTCCTCACGGCTTTTTCCCAGATGCAGACCTCCACCTATTAATAGTACAGGAACACATTACCTCTGAGTAGCTTGTGGCATTTCTCTCAGACACTGACTTAATGTAGACAACTATACCCAAATTCAAAGTCAAAACAAAATTAATTATAGTCCCAAGAGCCTTTTACCTCAAACAGCAAGTTTCACTAATCACAGCTTAAAGCCAGATACAGTTAATTTTACTCTCATGGAGTTGCAATAAGCAATAAAGATTTACCAGGACTCACACACATAAGAGATTTCTCTTAACATCTTTCCTTCTCAAAGTTTAAACTTGTCCTGGTATAAAAACCAATCATTAGAAATAATTTCTATCTATTGTACATAAACTTGCAACTTCTCAGCAAGCCAAGTTCATTGTTTAGGAACTCCATAACCCAAACAAGTTCTTTTCTCAGGGCAGATGACCTTGCCCACACAGATGGTTTCCAGGGACCTTGGCAAGTTTACAAAATAAGGGGAATTGCTATGTACCCCAGGGAGGGGCTGATCCTGGTGCCCCTGCCTGCCAACCCCCATATCCCAAGGAGGACTGTTTTGAATGGGCCAATCTGGATAAGGCTTTTACCCAATCCCCTCCTTTTCACACATGGTAATCAATTAACAATTCTAGGTTTTAACATTAAAAGAGTAACTTCCAATAACTTACTTAACAATCTTATAACTTTCATAAGTGATAAGACAAATTGTTTTAGCTACAACCCCTTCATTAATTATAGGTAAGGGTGGAAATACCTGGTTTTCTAAGTAGCAGTTATCAAACACTATAACACAGGGCTAGCAAGGCTGACAAAGTAATATAACTGGTTTTACACAATTTTTCCACCATCCTTTAGTTTCTTTCAGTTCACACTTTAATAACATCCAAATTGTTAAAAGCTGGTTGACATAACTGATACAAAAGTTTAGCAATTTGAAACAATACTAGGTGTTTAAAATTTGAAACAAACACATTAACAGTTGGGTGACTCCAATTCTGTTGAATGCATTTCCTAATTTCCTTACATAGAAAATCGGGCATTTCTTCACCATTGGCATTGTATGCTGAAAACATCTAATTAAGGAACTAATAATAATAATTAACATTCATAGTGTCTGCCCTCTGCCAGGCACTGTGTTAGGCACTTTCCAATCATGTGAAATAAACTGGGGTAACTTGCTTAATGTCACCCAGTTAACAAATTTCAGATCCATACATTTTCCCAATTTCAGTTGCACATCAATTACATTTTCATATTATCACATATAGAAATTATCATTCTCCTTACTCTTAGCACCTTCAACAACTACATTAAATAATAAATAGTGCCACTTCTAACATATGCCATAAGCATTCTGCAGTCATCATTCTTTTTTTCCATAATAACCATTATTTTGATTTTCTTTATAGAACAGTAAACTTAATTCCAATCAGATCCTAATTTATAATCACTAATGATAAACATTTAAAAATATTTGTTTTAAATCCAAAGCTCTTGGCCCTTTAAAAGGAAATATTTTCCACAAATTTATATATCCCCTTAAAAAGATGCAGTGGATAGAGCACCGGCCCTGAAGTCAGGAGGACCTGAGTTCAAATCCGGCCTCAGACCAAACACTTGACACGCACTAGCTGTGTGACCCTGGGCAAGTCACTTAACCCCAATTGCCTAAAAAAAAAAAAAGATACGCATAAATGATTCCTGCTCTAAACAGTTATCTCCCTTTTTCTTTGCCTTGTTAAAACACTCTTTGGGATTTTTCCTCACCAAAGGGGGATCTCAAGGTGCCAACCCAGGGACCATCAGAAAGTACTGGCGAGGCGCCTGTCCAGGGGTGGGGTCAAGAGAATCCCTAAGGGGGGAATTTAATCCCAGAGGAGCCCCCAGAAACTGTGTGGGACAAAAGACCACCTACCCAAATTTGAATCAGTCTTGACAAGAATTGCAAAAAGGAAAGTTGCTTTATTGTCTTTCTCGAGAAAGGACACCCCTGTGTCGCCCAAAATGGCATCAGCCAGACAATGCAAGAATGCTTTGTTCAAAATAGGTTTATATAGAACCTAGTGCAATAGCCCATCCTAACCCCCTGCCTTTGGCCCACTGGCTGAGCCTCAAGGGCACAATCTATTCTCCTAAATCTTCCCCAGCAACTGAAGAGAACAAAGACACTTTTACAACTTGCCTGGGAACAAGGAAAGGCGGGAGGTTTTCTTTTTCTTTTTAGAGTATACAGTTTTAGAAAGGGAGGAGGAGGTCTGATAAAGTACAAGATGTGTTGAAAAGCATGTTTCTTTACAAGGTCAACCAGCTGCAGGTGTTTCAACAGAACAAGAAGCAATTAACTCCCTGAGGAGGCTTCATTCCTGAGAGATTATCAGAGATCATCTCTCACAGGATGAAGAAGGCATCCATAATGGAAACCCTGCATTTTCTTCAGTGAAGTAAGAAGCAAGATCTTTATCTGAGAGGGAGAGGAAAAGGGGTAAGTCATATGGCACAGGGTCTTGGTAGGGAAAAAGTCTGGAACAGCTGCAGCTGGTACTGTGATTAAGGCAGGGAAGAAGAAAAGGATTGTCATGTAGCAAAATGGGTCGTAGTGAGATTGGATGAGGTAAATTTGTAGCGGACCAAGTTGGGCAAGTTCCCTTGGTTTTCTGCAGCATGGGAATAAAAACAGAGAATGTTTGAAGTGCAGTGACCACAGGGCTGAGGTCTAGCAGAGTATGAGTGGTCACTGGCCAATGGAGTAAACGTCTGGAAGGCCCAGTAGAATATAGAATTGAACCAGTCTTCTCTAAGGTCACCATGGGGAAGGGGAGCCAAAACAGGGATGCTTGGACAGAGAGAATGGTCCTTTCAGGTCTTTCAACTTAGCCTTTAGCTGATTCTCTTAATGTAAGAATTCTTAATTTTTTTCTGTGTCATGGAACCATCTAGCAGTCTAAGAAAACCTATGGGCCCCTTATTTTCAAATGCATAAAATAAAATGCACAGGAATAGAAAAGAAACCAATTATATTGAAGTACAGTTATCAAAATATTTTTTTTTAAAGGTCATGGTCCCCAGGAAGCAGCCTGTGCCAGGCAAGTCAGACCACCATCCCAACCTTGACCAATTCTCTCCTCAGGCCCTCATGGAGACAGCCCAGGACCCTGAACCCAAGACCCTTAAGAATAATTATATTTCCAGACCAGTACCCTTCACCATCATTCTTGGGAGGAACTCCTGTGGAGACACAGCTGGCAATTGCCCCTGAAGATGCTACAACCACAATGAAAGCTCTTGCCACCTAAGTCCTTGGCACTGTCAAATGGTACAACATTAGAAACCAGTATGAACATGAAAGAAGATATATTTTCATCTGCTTGCTTCCTGCACCCTAAAGACCATGGGATCTTTCCATTTAACTTGCAGCTGAAACTCCCATATAGTTTTCTCCCTCATTAAAAGGTGACCTCCCTGACACCAGGGTTTGTCTGACTTTTCTATTTTTATCCCCGTGTTTAGCATAGCTCTTCCTACATACTAAGTGTTTAGTTATTGTTTTGGTTATTAATTCATTCCCCAGGTAATGAACCCTTGTTTAGAGGACAAGTTATTACAATATAGAAGAATTATTCTGCAGAAAGGCTAAATATTGTCTTTGTGCCATTCACCCCTCCCCGTGTTTTGTATCTGACCTAAAGTCTTGAATGTGCAAGTTAGCTTTGCCAGTTAGTCAGCAGAAAATATCTTACTTTAATCTTTCTTTGTTTGTGTTACCACCACCCACGCTGGCATCATCGCACCTTTGCTCATAAACAACCTTCAGTCGCTAAGATTAATTTGTATGTCCAGATTAGTAAAGCGACTCCCCTTCTTCTTCTTCTTCTTCTTCT
>NW_020949753.1:216391-230378 GCF_900497805.2 Vombatus ursinus | reverse complement strand
TCTCTCTCTCTCTCTCTTGCTCTTGCTCTCACTCTCTCCCTCCCTCCCAAAAACTCTGGCCTTGGGCTGCCTTTATTTTTAAAATATTGTTGCTCACACATAAAAGCAACAAGTTTCCTAAAGCTCAGGTCTGATAATTTCACTCCCCTAACTAAATAAACTCCAGGGCATGGGGAAATAGATCACAAGGTTAAGAAGATTGAGGATTGGGAAGACAAGGTAATTGAGAGAACACCAACAGGTACTTTGAGATCCCTGATCATAAGGCAAGAACTGGGATGGAAAAGGAGGGTAGGGAAATAGGCACTGAATTCTTTTGAGGAAGAAGGAAAAATGACTTGGGGGCCAGCAGAAAGCAGTCACCATAGTGGCTCCTAGACTCCAGCTAGGTCTGCAAGCAGAATTTGTACTGAAAAGATGTTGCGGTGTTGCCAAGTACAGCCTTGTAAACCTCAATGTATCACATCCTGAAGATCTACCAAAGGAACACAAATGGCACACGAAAGTGTATCAGTGGATCCCAGAAATAATGTGGAGGTGGCCTGAGCTGTTGTTGTTCAGTTGTTTTCAGTCATGTGGGACTCTTCGTGATCCCATTTGAGATTATCCTGGCAAAAATACTGGCATGGTTACCATTTCTTCTCCAGTTCATTTTACATATAAGGAAACTGAGGTAAACAGGGTTAAGGGACTTGTCCAGGGTCACACAGCTAGTAAGTGTTTGAGTCCAGATTTGAACTCAGGAAAATGAGACTTCCTGATTTCAGGCCTGGTCCTCTATCCACTGTACCACCTAACTGTCTGAGCTCGACACCTCTAAACTGATCTAAATTCCAGATGAGCTCCCGTAATATATCACAGGGGTTCCCGCTGACTCTTCCCCCAACCCTATTGGAATTGGCAGCTGCTAGCTGGCACAATAAATAGAGAGCCAGCCTAGAGTCAGGTAGACCTGAGTTCAAATCTAGCCTCAGACACTTACTAGCTGTGTGACCCTGGACAAGTCACTTAAACTTCATTTGCCTCAGTTTCCTCACACGTAAAATGGGATAATAATAGCACTTAACCTCCAGGGTTGTTGTGAGGATCAAATGAGATAATCATTATAAACACTTAGCACACTGCCTGCTGCATAGTAACCACTCTATAAATGTTAATTAGTTGTTATTATTGTTATTAATTAGGTTCCAATGTGGAGAATTTTAAATAGTATCTTATCTTTTTGACTGACTTGCTTCCACACAGTTTTGAAAACTTAGGAAAATCTGAAGTTACATCATGTTTCTGTTAGACTTGCCATGTTAAAAGTCATGGGTCCAGAAGAATACTGAAATGGTCAAATATATAATCAGGGCAGAAATGGTTTATAAGGTTGCAGGAGGAACAGTATTGGCCACTGCATGTTCCTGGGTAAGTATGGTTTCAGTTCTTATCCAGGGAGTAGTGTGGGAAACAAACTCAACCAGAGTCACGATGGCGGAATTGGCTTGGGAAAACCTGAAGTCATGGTCAAAAGAAATCCACATTGTTCACATATCACTGGACACAGCAGATCCATCTTGAAGATGACCACTCTTCTCTCTCCCCTAGTTGAATCATCTTCCTCTGTTGAGGAGGATTTCCCCATATGATCCCTTTTCCTATTTGGAAAAACATGTTATAGTCATATGTTCATATGTTGTCATATATTCATGTACTCACGTAGTCCATATGTTATAGTTGGTAGGCGTTTGAGGTGAATGACTGGAACAGAAAGGGAAGAAATTGCTCTCAACATCTGATGCCTTTAAAGAAAACAAACCGTTGAAGAAAATGCCAGGGTTTAAACTCTTAGGGTGTGGTCTGAACTGTTTTGACTTGTGCAGCTACAAAGGTAAAAAGAAGATTTCCATCATTCTTCACTATTATGATTAAAATCTCAGTTCCTTTAGATGCATCACATCTTTGTTAGTTTTTTTTCCTTTCTTTTCAAAACTTCAGCATTTCAAGAGGTGGGACCAGATTGTGAGAGGAAGCACTTGAGGGCTCTGAGTCATGTTTTTGAAGGCGTTTCTTTGAAACAGAATATTTACCTGAAGGCATGCTAGCTCACACACAAGGCAGTGGAGCTGGTCTGAGGACTTCTGAAGGCCAGACCTAAGAGAGAGGCAGGATGAGCACCACAGGAAAAGTAAGCAAAGTATTTCTGTATCTTCATCACAAACTAGGGAGATGGGTAACTCTGCAACCTTCCAGCATCTGAATTATTTGTTTAAGGAAGTGAATTTTCAGGAGAGGAGAGGTTTGCCTAGGCAGACAAGCATTTAGCATATATATTACATTACATTACATTATATTATATTATATGTGCTTTATTTTAATGTATGTGTATGTATATAGAACTATATATGTAAATATGTATGTGTTTGTAAATATACATAGTATGTATATATGAATATACAGTATATATATCTGTGTATGTATGTATATATACAGCAGAACTTTTCATTGCTACAGGATGAAAATGGGGGCTATGAATGGAGTGACCATGGGGAAGGGGGCCCTTTCTCTAGGATTTTAGCAGTGACTGAAGGAATATGCTTTAAGTTGATTTTGATAGAATGTTAGCACCTTCTTCTCTGTTGTATTTTGATACAATTAAGTGATGGAATGCAAAAGATAGAAATCAAACCTATAACAGCACCAAAAGACTGGGCATGCCCATGAGGTTACTTAAGGATGTGATTTTTATCAACTACCTGTGTGAACATAAGAAGTAAGGATGGCTCTCATTAAAGACTTGTTTATGTGGGCAAAAAAAAATAACTGAGCATGTGGGAAGAGAAGAGGATCTTAACCTTTTTTGTGTATTGTGGACACTTTAGCTGTCCATGGACTTCTTAGAATGATGTTTTTAAATGTGTAACATAAAAATACATAGAATAACAAAGGAACCCAATTATATTGAAATACAGTTATTGAAATGTAAAAAAATAACAAATCATTATCATAGACCCCCAAGTTGAGAATCATTGGTAGAGTTTTAAAGTTTACAAAGCTTGCTTAGATATAAAATATAGTTCTAAAAATAACCATGTAAAGCCAATAAAGTTCTCTTTATCTCACTTCACAGATGTGCTGCTCAGCGAGTTTAAGTGATTTGCCTAAGGGCAGGCCAATGCTTTTCTAAAGTAAAGTTGTATGTTTTGGGTTTTTTTTTTTTTTTAACCATACCATACTGCTGCTTGCAAGTTCATATAATCGGGGAAAAAAAGATGCTTAGAATTCTTTAAATGTAGTGATTGGGTCCAGTTTAAAAAGAGTTTGGGTCTTTACTTCATTTGGCAAAATAGTTTAAAGAGGTCTAGAAGAGCCAGAATGTAAAAATACCTCAAAAGACCAAATCATTTTTTATACATCAGTTGTAACAGCTGTTTTTATGACCAAAGCAAAATCAGTTTAATTAGTCAATTATTTTCTCATTTTGACATGGATCTATTATTTGCAAAAGTAGCTTCTGTATTTTTTCTTCATAAATGCTTTTTATGCTGTAGATGATGTTTGAATTCAGATATATCAGCAAATATAATCCTAACCTTAGGGTTTGAAATGTTGAGAATGGCTTTGAGTGGAGGATGTACTCCGGAGCATTTGAATTTGGTTAATTTTGAGACCAGCTGGTTCATGTAAAGACTAGATGAATCTGGTAACTGCACTTTTCCTTCCTATGCTAACCTTCCTGAATTAACTCAAGGTGTTCTGAATTTCATCTTTCCGTGAATGATGACTAATATGAAGTCCATGGACTTGGGAGCAGTTCTCCAGATGGCCCTTAAATCTCACTTAATCTTAAGCTTCAGTCACCTCTGCTCAAGGTTACATACAAGCCAATGAAACATTTTCCCAGAGCACAGGTGGCAAGGCTCCCTGGCTTTTGGGACAGGGCCTCTGGGGTTAGCTCCCTAGGGGCCAGCATAGAAAGCAAGCTATAGCGGCTGTTCTGAGACTTTCTCCTGTGAGGAATGTCTGTGCGGATCCTCCATATGCCCGCCTTTTCCACGTTTTACCACCTACTGCTAACGTGGATCTGACATGGATGTCTCTTCTCCTCTGCCTTTTCCTTCCACTCTCTTCTATTCCTCTGGGAAATCTCCCTACAGGTGCTCTGGATTCTGAAGGGTTGTTTGGTTTTGTTTTGTGTGCTTTGTTTGTTTCTGTTCATTCAGCCCAGAATTTCCCGGTAGCTCCCTTCCCTGTAAAAACTAGTTCTGAAGGGCACTGAAATTAGGCCCAAGGATCTGTTGGTACACCTGCAATTTTCCCCTACACTCTCCTTCCAGGAACGTGTCATCTTGTAGTCACTCAGCACAACTTGTCTCTTTAGGTATGTCTCACCACATGCCTTTCACGAGCACAAATATCACTTACGGCAGGAAGAGACCAGGGGACAAATTGGAGGGGTCCTTATTTAAGTGGATCAGGAGACAGAAGAACCAGAAAAATGTGTGAAGATGAGAACCAGGGATTCAGGCCTCTAGCAGCACCACTTACCCCACAGCCCCTCAAGGACAAAGAAGGAGAATTAGTACACCGAGTGACCTGCTGTCTACTCTAACATCAGCCAGATTGCATCAGATGCTTGCTTCAGAAGAGTGTGATAATCATCACACATCTTATCCTGAGAGCCTATGCCAGTGTGTGGAACAGCGAGCAATATTTACCCAAATTAAACTCAGAGGATCCTCAAGGTAGAAAGTAGAAAAGAGTTTTATTACGATCTCGCGAGAAAGGGCGACTCACACCAAGTGTTCTCTCAGTGTCAGGGTATAGATCCTGGCCTCAACGCCCCCCCCTCCTCTCAGCTCAAAATCACAAGCCTTGAAGGTACAATCTGGAACTCGATAATCTACCCCAAGGACAGGGACAAGTACAGGGCAAACAGATGCCGATATGCGATGACCTACCCCAGAGTTCTTGCCACTTTCAGGCCCCTTGCCTTGAAACGTGCAGATGTGATCATATCCTGTGTCCCCGCTCTTATTCCTCACGGTCAACAACTTGTTTTTACAGTAAAACTGGGCAGGGACCTATAGATTTAGATTTTAGGAGAGGTCTTCACCATATTTCACTCACCAGGTCTCTTCCCCAACTCCACGATGTAGGGCTGGCCTTGGTAAAATTTCAAAATGGAAAAAGCAGCCGGCATCTTCCTGCCTCAGTTTCAGACTCCTCCTTTCTCCTAAATCACCTCTCAGTAAGACTGCAGCAATCATTTCTCTCACATTGCTGCCTTTGTGATCCCAGCACAGTCACCCACCTAGGCCACCCTACACCACTAAACATTCCAGGGTGCAAAAAGAGATGTCAGCACTGCCATCAAAAGCCTAGTTGCTTTAAGGCTGCTGACTTTACCTGGGAACTAGGGGGCAAGAAAACTGTTCGAGTGAATTCACTCTGCTGCAATGTCGCAGGACCTCCCTGACTTTCCCCCAAGGGTCCAGGAGGCTCATTTTGGGGAAAAACCTCATGAGCATGCAAGACCCCGTCAGCCTCGGGATTCCACCTCCCCATCATCCTCTGTCCCTCTTATTGGAGAGTGGGGCTTATGAACTTTTTTAGCCTTCCATTTAAGAAGAGGGTACAATTCAAAACACTTCCTCGTTTCTCACCTGACTGCACTATCTTTGAACTTCTCTGACTTTTCCACTACACCCCAATGCTGGGTACTTTCCGGGCTCACTCCACTCCCTTGCTTTTCAGCTCCTTTTATGTGTTTTCTTCCTCCCTCCCCATTAGATCGTAAGCTCCTTGAGGGCAAAGACTGTTTTTCTTTTTTTCTTACGTGAGAGATGATCTCTGAGAATCTCTCAGGAATGAAGCCTCCTCAGGGAGTTAATTGCTTCTTGTTCTGTTGAAACACTTGCAGCTCGTTGATCTTGTAAAGAAACATGCTTTTCAACTTTATCAGACCTCCTCCTCCCTCTCTAAAACTATTTACTCTAAAAAGAAAAAGAAAACTTCCTGTCTACAGGCAGGTTGTAAAAAGTGTCCTTGTTCTTTGTTGCTGGGGTAGATTGCCCCGAATAGATTGTACCCTCAGGGCTTGCATTAATGAGCCCTGAGGAAGGGGGGGGAAGGGGATTGCTCTAGGACCTATATCCCACGCACTTATTTCTATCCCTACCACTTACCATAGCACCTGGTACATAGTAGGCACTTAATAAATGTTTATTGACTGACTGACTCTAATGTTAGTGACTGACAGTCAGTATTTGCATTTTTCAAAGGTTTCCTTTAACTCAACTAAATCCCTAATTGGTGAAGTCCTATATCAGGTAATGGAACACACCTCTAAGATATTTCTGATTCTCAGTCTCTTCCTTTCCTCTACTTCTGGATCCAGAATTTCACTGAAATCTGTGAGTTCATTTTTCCCTTCTTCCACTGCTTTTCTTGTCAATGTCTCCAGCCTTCAGAGGGACAGGTATTTCTATTTAAACTTGCAAATGCATGGAAAAGGTCCTGGTCTTGAGGAAAGTTAGATGAACAGCCCACCCTGATAGAATGCTTCTTTTGTGAAAAAAAAAAAAAATTATTTATTTTTAATTTATGGAATAAAACGAGCATTTCTATAACAGCATAATTTAAAAAAGATGATTGCACATAAAACCACAAATCTATTATGTACAACTTACTATTCCTTTTAAATATATAATAAAGTTATTATGTAAATTTCTTTTTTCTCTTTTCTTCCCTTCTTCCCCACCCTAGAGATGGTTACATTAGAGACAAATATGTCTGTGTGTGTGTATACACACACACACACACACACACACACATATATATATATATAAAATCATTCTAAACATTCTATTTATCAGTTCTTTCATCAGTTCAAGATTCAGACGGCACCTTCATTCTTATGTCCCTTGTATTTATTTGGGTATTGATAGTAATCAAAACAACTTAGTCACTCAAAGTACTTAAAACAATATTGCTGTTACTGTATACAACATTCTCTTGGTATTGCTCATTTCACTTTTCATTTTTTCATGCAAGGCTGTCCATGTTTTTCTAAGATCATTGAACTCATCATTTCTTATAGCACAGTAGTATTCCATCACAACCATACACTACAACTTGTTCATCCATTCCTTTCTTACAATGGACTTTGCCATGCTTACGCTAGTCAAATGCCAAGGTCTATGGGTTTATGAGTATGTCATATAAATATGTTCTTGCTATTTTTCAAGGTGATTAAATGCAAAGCTGCTGTGTTGTGGGGCCTGAAACAGCCCTTTTCCATCGAGGAGGTGGAAGTTGCCCCACCGAAAGCCTATGAAGTTCGAATTAAGGTACTGACATTCCTAATATGGACTAATTTTTCCCCTTAAGAGAAGGCCTGAGATTTCTTTCTTATAGGGAACTGTCAAAGAGGAAACTCTTACAATGCAGATCAGCCCCTGTTTTGCAACTTAGAGACTTAGAGTTGCCTGGAGACATTAATTAGTTCAGTGTCCTGCCCAGACTCAAATAGCCAATATGGGTCAAAGGTGGGACTTGACTTTAAGTCTTAAATGATGTTGTATCAGTCAGATGCCTAAGTTAACACCATTCTAAACATTTGCTGGGTTTATAATCCCATGGGGCTAAGGGTCCCTGATGTAAAGAAACAGCATCCTTGGAGCTACACCACTGGCATGGCTAACCAGTTAAATAGTTCTGCGTCATGTTCTTGCCTTCGTAACATTAGGCATAACCTCAACTCTGGCTGCTAATATTGCTATTGTTCTACTCTTCAAGGTGCATCTCAAAGATTCCTTTTAGGACAGTTCTCTTAGAAAGGTGTTTGGATCCCCACAGCTGAGATAAATACAACCAAACCTATAGCATCACCGCCCCCCCCCCCCCCCATAAGGACTTTGGTCAAAGCTCCAGAAGTGCATTAAGAAGGGAATATGAGTCACCCAGAACTAGATGTCTGCAATATTGTATCATCTTTTGAGAATCATATTCAGAGGGCTCTAGATTAATGCTTCCTAACCTATGCCGATTTCATTTGATGTCTATTTGTAATTTTGCAAGGTTTACCTTTGGAGTTGTGATGCCTAGTTAGGTGCTCATCTTCCTTTCTCTAATATATCTCCTCCCTGCCTCCCCACCCCACACCAACCCTGGTCTCTTCTCTCCTCTCCTCTCCTCTCCTCTCCTCTCCTCTCCTCTGCTCTTCAGCTGCGACTCACAAAGATTAGAGGCTCGAAAGAATTCAGAGTGAATATCTCCAATAGAAGAATTCAAAATGGATATCAAGTGGAGGGCAATGGAAAGATGCCTGTTGGCTGAGAGCAGAGGATCTTGGAAATAAAGAATGTTGTCATGGAAATGTTTGCTCCAAGGAGATAGGCAGATCACACAATGAAAGCAAGCTAGACAGCCCCTGTGGGCTCCCATAAGACTACAGCACATTAAATGGGGAATGGAGGAAGACACAGATGTGAGTTACGTAAGAAGGTGGGCAGACTTGAATGGCTTGTAATCTACATTGTTGCAGGCCACATCTGGATCAATGAAACACAAATTTCACTTGCATATTTATGCTGGACCATGGCATCTTTCTGTCCCTTGTTAAATAGTTATTGAATGAGCACCTTAATAATAATGAAAAGTAATGATTTTTTTAAATAAAATCTCCTCAAACTCAGTTAGCCATGAAATATTTTCTATTGATTGACATTAGGAACATATTTACACTGTCCTCTATACTTGAATGCCTTGCCCCATTATCCCATCATTACTCATCCTCTTCTAGATAACGAACCCTGGACTAAGGCCAATGTTGGCTTCCTCTCCCTGTACTCTCATGCTTTAAATCCTGGCACAGGGAATCACACAACTCTGCTGACCGAGGCTGCTCCAAATTGCTGTCCTCTATTCTTAACTGCCCCTCCCCTTCTGCACAACAATTCATTTATTCTGCCTTGATTGACTCTGGGCTTTTTAAAATATATATATATCTTCCAAACCATCTCTTTTGTCTGAGAGCTACCTACAATACAGCATCCTACTGTCTCAGCAGAGAATACTTTTATTTTATATTTCACTGAAAATAAAAAGCCTCATACTGTGTTGAAAATATTGAGTCTATTTTTAGTACACTTTCTCTTGTCCTTGATTCTGTTCCTCAAACACTCTCCACACTGTTCCCCATTCTAGCTTCCTTTGCTGTTGTCCACGAAGAGGTTGCCTTTCTTCTCGCCAAGGTCAACCTCTCCACCGGTGCCCTTGATCTCAGCCCATCCTGTCTCCTCTGAGAACTTGCTGCTCCCATCCTCGATTCCTTCTACTATTAATATTATTCAGTAGCTCCTTAGATGATGCTTACAAACGTGCCCAGACTTCCTAGTCCTTTAAAAACCCAAGCTTGACTTTTCTATTTCTCTGTCTCTCTCTCTTTGTCTCTCTCTGTTTCTGTCTCTCTCTGTCTCTATCTCTTTCTGTCTCTCTGTCTCTGTCTCTCTGTCTCTCTCCATTTCTCCTCCCTCTCATAGTCTGTTGCTCCTTGTTCCTTCTATTCCCTCATCTCCTGACTCTTTCAGCTCTTCATACTCTGACCCAGTATCAATGATCTCTTTAAAAGCACACTGTTTTTCATTATTGATCTTCTATTTTCAAGTAGATTTCATTAATCCCTTTTGTTTCTACAACACTTTCATTTCTTCTGTATCTCTTTCCTCATCCTCCAAGATAGCTTTCTTATTACAAGGAATTTTTAATAGCAAGAGAAAATATTTAGCAAAACATATCAATCTTTAAAAAATTTTCAGTCTTACATGTAGTGTGCCACATTCAGGGGACTCATAACTCTGCAAAGGCATTGTGGGTAGGAGGGAGCTGTCTTTTCATATCTCTTTTCACCAAGCTTGTCTTCTATGACTTTGTAATATTAATTTTCCATTGTTCAAAGGTGCTTATTCTCTTTACAAATACATCTAATTGTTATTTCTAGTCCATAGCTTTCATGATTTCTCGATAGCATCTGACACTGCTGACCACCTCTCCATTCTGGATCCATTCTCTCTTCCTGGGTTTTCCTGATTATTGCTTCCTCTTGGTTCTGCTCTGACCACTCCTGCTCAGTCTTCTGTGGAAGTTCATTACCCATTTCTCACTCTGTATCTGGGAGCTCTATTTTGTATGAAGGCACTACTCTGGGTCCTCTTTCCTCCTTTCTCTACAGTCTCACTCTGTGACCTCATCACCTCCCATGTATTCGTTATCATCTGTATACAAATTTGTATGCAAATAAGGTGAAAATTCATTTACTGTGCTCACTCTCATTTTGCTTCTGAGCTCCAAGCCTGTAAGACCAACAGCTTATGGAACTCTCTCCATTTGGATATCATATTAACCTCTCAAATTTGATATGTCCAAATCTGAACTTATCTCTCCTTCTCCCAACCACCCAGTCCCACCCTTCCTCCTAATGCTTCTATTTCTATCAGGGACGTCGCCTTCCTTCCAGTCACTCAGGTGTGCAAACTCAAAGACAGGTGCAATTCCTCACTTTCCCTTATCCCCTATGAACAAGCTTTGATTCTCCCTCAATAGCACCCCTCAAAATTGTCCCCTTTTCTCCTTTTGCATGCACCACACAATTGTTCAGATTTTCTTCACCTCCTGGTTGGACTCTTGCCATAGTCCCATTATAGACATGGTCTCTCTCTTGCATGGTTTATTCTCCAAACAGTTGCTGAATTTATATTTCTGAAGCCCTGGTCTGACTGTGTCTCTGTCCTGAGACTTTTTAGCCTTTATGATAAAATACAGCATTCTTCTGCTTGATTTAAATCCCTTCACAATTTGGCTCCAAACAATCAACCTGAACTGATTTCACACTGTCACCTTTAACGTATGCTCTTTTCCAGCCAAACAGACCTACTTTCTGTCCTCTTTATGTTACATCTCCCATCACCATGCATTTATACAGAATCTACACCTGGAATGTCTTCTTCCCTCACCTCCTCCTCTTGAAATCTTAAGCCCCCTTCAAGGCTTGGCTCAAGTACTACCTTTCCTGATCACCCCTCCCCAGTTATTGTTGGCCTCTCCATCACTTCAAATCTATTTGTATTCACTTAGTATTTTGTATTTACTCATTTCAATCTGGGTGGAGTGTAAGCTCCTTGAGGACAGGGACAGTTTGGTTTTATTTTTATATACCTAATACTTAGCATTTTGTTTTGTATACCTTAATAAATTCTTGTTGAATTGAATTGGAATTTATAAAATAATAAAATAAGATATGCCCTTACAATTAGAGATATTTACATTTTTACAGTAAAAATAAATCAAAATACAATCATATGAATTTATACTATTTTTTCTTATTAATAAAATATTTTGAAATTCTGTGTGCATTGAGTAATGACCAATTTCCTAAAAACCTTTCTTATTTCCTTTCCTGTCCACTTCCCATGGTTCATCCTCCAATAATCAAGCCATAGCCATTTGCATTTTCTCTAGTGTTTAGATTCACTGTAAATTTCCATTTAACTTTTCTGTTACCTTAAAACAATGTTTGAGGTCAAAGAATCTTTTGCAGCTTGCCAACCGAGTGACAAACAGTTCCTCATGCCTAGCACTGGGATAATCGATACTAGTAGGAGCTTTCAGAAAAAAGCTCACTTTCTTTTGACCTACTCTTTGAGATCATCCCAGACGAAAATGTTTTGTGAGATGTAAAAAGCTAAAAAAATTCCAGATCATGTAGACCTTCGGTGAGTTGATCACACTTGGTTTGGTTCTTCCATTTGAACACTGCATGTCACTTCATATGACATGTCACTGCCCTACTGAATCATACTCCCCCACGATGAAAGCTCCCTCAGCACAAGAACCTTAGAGTTGGCAACGCACCCAATACAATGGAAAGCACTAATATATTTATAAGAGGATCATCTTTAAATATAAGCTGCATTTCACTTAAGAATGATCTAAGTAGTCCCTTCCTGCTATGACCAAGATGTCCTGTTACCCCAGGGTTCAGTCGTCTTTCTCTTTCCATGTAGATCTTGGCCACAGGGATCTGTCGTACAGATGACCATGTCATCAGTGGAGCAATGACTACTAAGTTTCCAGTAATTGTGGGACATGAAGCAAGTGGGATTGTAGAGAGTATTGGAGAAGGGGTAACTACAGTGAAACCAGGTGAGGCAGGGGTCTTTAACTTGGGTCTATGAATTTGTTTTTCATAAACAATTTTTATAACTATATTTCTTTTTAATTTATGGGATAAAACAAGCATTTCTATTATGTTATGTTGTATTTATTTTATTTTATATGCTATGTTAAAAGACTGCCCATGAAACTGCATTTCAATATACGTGGCTTCTTTTGTCATCCTATATGTATTTTATGCATTTAAAAACCTTATTCTGAGAAAAGCTCCATAGGCTTTATCAGACCGCCCAAGGGGTCAGATTAAGAACCTCCTGAGGTAGAGGAATATTGAGTAAGGCAACTACTCAAATGTCAGAGCAAGAAAAGTAGGTATAACACAACCTTCTTCTGCCCATAAACCTAGGGCACACTCTGTCATGAATAGACACAGTGCCATCCATGGTAAGAGTGGGTTCATGCTTAGAGTATAATGGAAATGAGGCACACATGTAGGATACACATGTGACAAAGGCGATTCTTAACTCTTGGCATTGTAGGGCCTGGAAGGCTTGTCTTCATTGTGTCTTCATTCACTTCCTCTTGGGTTTGCACCTTTGTTGGGCAGATTACCCAGCTGGGCTCTTAGGGACTGGTCTCCATCTTTCTTCTACTTTCTTTTTTGCTGATAGTGTCACACTCCTTGAAACTGCTTCCTCTCCAGCCCCTACCCCAATTAAGTGACTCCCTCCCTATATCCGTATCTGTCTGGAACGTGTGTCTCTTCAGAGACATAGACTCTGACAATTTCCTTTCCTCCGTCTCCCCCACCTACCAGTACCTACTCTACAAGCAGCTTCTGGTTAAGGGGAAGGAAGGAAGGAAGGAGGGAGGGAAGGAACAAGAAAGGAAGGGAGGCAGGGAGGAAAGGAAAGGAAAGGAACAAAGAATGAAGGAATGGAAGGAGAGAGGAGGGGAAAGAAGGAAGAACAGAGAGAGAGGAGAAGAAGAGAGGGAGAAAGGAAATAAGCACTTCTTAAGTGCTTACTATGTACCAGGGACTGTGATTAGCACTTTACAAATATTATTTCATTTGATTCTTAAAGAGTAGGGACTATTATCATCCATTTTGCAGTTGAGGAAACTGAGGCAAATTAAAGTTAAGTGATCCACTTAACACCTAGCTGCCTCAGTGTGACTAATTTGTTTGTTCATCCAGTCATTTTATTCCTTTCCAGATTTAGTAAGACAGGTGCCTACATCTCATAAAGTGATCAGGATGTAGATTCATCTCTATGGTCTAGATAACATATCATTAACACTTTGTGATTACATTCTGAACCATCAACTGAGGTTTGTTTTGTTTTTGTTTTTGAGGAGGGGACTCTCTTCTCTCCCATAGATATTTCCATATTTTTCTAAATCCCTCATATTCTTCATTTCTTATAGCATTATTAAACTCTCTTCTGTTCATATACCATACTTTGTTTAATCACCCCAATCAAAGGGCACCCACTTTGTGACCAATTTTTTTGCTATGGCAAAAAGTGCTGCTATGCCTTTGAGAATTGGTAGATAGATGGCCGGCCTCAGGATTGAGATGTCCTGAATTCACATCCTGTCTTTGGTGTATATTTGCTGTGTGACTCTTTGCAGGTAATTTAATCTCTCAAATTCTCTAAAAAATCTAAGTTGTAGAATTTGTAGTTGTAGTTTTCTCTAATGGTGTAACATCCCTCAGGGCTACTCTCCAAACTCACATTCATGTGTAGTTTCAGGTGCCCAGAGTATGGTTTCTTTTTATAATCTATCTATCTATCTATCTATCTATCTATCTATCTATCTATCTATC
>NW_020949753.1:211809-216381 GCF_900497805.2 Vombatus ursinus | reverse complement strand
ATCTATCTATCTATCTATCTATCTATCTATCTATCTATCTATCTATCTATCTATCTATCTATCTATCCATCCATCCATCCATCCATCCATCCATCCATCCATCCATCCATCCATCTATCTATCTATCTATCTATCTATCTATCTATCTATCTGAATACATTTTATTACTTAGATGATTAAGCTACACATCAGTAATTAGAAATCATTATTTAGAAATTTTTGCCATTTTTGTTAATTCATATGCATATATATGTACACCCCATTTATATGTATATATACATATACATACATACACACATGCACACACATATATACCATTTTAGGTAATTTGCATTTGTTTATTTGCTTTGTTCTATGAGATGATTAGGACCATGTGGTTCACAGCATCAGATTAGGAGTCAGAGGACCTGAGTATTAAATACAAGTTCAGCTGCTTACCTAAATCTTATTTATTTTATTCTGAACTTAAAGAAATAAAGTAAGCATTTCCATAACATAGTAGAATTGCCCCAGATTATGGTTTCTTCTAGACAGAGCCTACGTTTCATACTTTTTTGTATCACCCCAAACACACATCCACACTCCCCAATCACCTAAGATGAGGTACCTGGCATATGGTAAAAGATGGTTCCTGAGCAATATTTCACATTGTAATCTTTTCTCTTCCAGGAGATAAGGTCATTCCCCTCTTCCTGCCACAGTGTGGAAAATGCTCCTCCTGCATAAATCCTAATGGCAATTTCTGTGCGAAGGCTGAGTGAGTGTCCTTTCTACAGATATTTCATTTTAATTGTCCCATTACTAATGAATAGTTAAGTTGCATTCATTTATTGGTGCCTTTGGTGTATTGAACAGTGCTACCGGTAAGGGGGTATTGTCTGATGGCACCACCAGATTCACCTGCAAAGGGCAGCCCATCTACCATTTCATGAACACCAGTACCTTCAGTGAGTACACAGTGGTGGACGAAACTTCAGTGGCTAAAATCAATGCTGCCGCTCCTCTGGAGAAGGTGTGTTTGATTGGCTGTGGATTCTCCACTGGCTATGGGGCTGCAATGAACACTGCCAAGGTGAGGATATGAATGACTTAGTTCTTATAAAAGATGCTTTTCTTGGCATGGTAGAGATTTGTGCAGATGCTAGAAGTTTCAAAACACAAGCTACCTTCAGGTACTGTCTACACCATATCAGACACTTGAATGAACAATGAAATATCCAGTTAATCACCCAGAAGCCTCTGGCTCCACAAATACAAAGAAACAGAGACAAAAACATTTAGATAGTCCAAAAATCTTATTCTTCATTCAGATGAGTTTGGCATTTGTCACAATAGAAATGAATGCATGCATCCATGAATGAATGAATGAGTGAATGAATAAATAAATGAAAAAAAAACATTCATTTAGCAGTCACTATGAGCAAAATATGGGGAAACAAATAGAAGAGAATGTTAATCCTTGTCTTACAGGAGCTCATATTCTAATGGGGGAGTCGACACCTATAACAGCTACAGCTATAACTGCTACAAGTCAGAAATATGGTTTAGAAATTGAAAAGAATGCACAATAAAAATCTCCTCTGAGTCTCACAAAGTTATATTTTATATAGATTAGGCACAATGGGCATAATTTTTTAAAACTAAAAATTTGCTCCACCAAATCTATTGCAAAGCCTCTCTTAATTTGGAGGTGACTGTGGGTTCTTAAGAGCTATGCCAGCAGAATCCAGGGTCTGGTAGGTTTTTCCATGGAGGAAATATTTCTAGTACAGTCCTACCAACACTCTGATTAGCCTTTCCAAAGACCTGCCTATCTAAGTACAGAAAATCTCATCGCCAGTAGGCCGACCATTTGATGATGAATTATTTTACTATAGTAACCTTTGGGAAAAACAAAAGAAAACTTTTTTTTTTTAATACAAATGGTGATTACCCTAGTATGGTAGCTATCTCTTTCTGCAGTGATGGTGTGTCAGTGGTGAACACTGGGGCAGAGATTGCTAAGCAGCCCACAGTCTTTAGATACTCTATTAAATTTCAATTTGGGTATTGATATATGATATCCTGATAAATAAGGAAGAAAGGAAATAAGCATTTATGAAGCACCTACTATGTGCTAGGCATTATGCTAAGCACTTATTATTTATTCCTTACAACAACTCTGAGAGGTAGGAGCTATTATGATCCACATTTTACAGTTGGGGGAATTGAGGCAGACAGCAGTTAAATGGCTTGCCTAAGTTCACATAGCTAGTAAGTGTCTGAGGCCACATTTGGGCTCAGATCTTTCTGACTCCATGCCCAGCACTTTATTTATTGCACCGCCTAACAGCCTTAGCTAGGATAAATGGATATACTAATGGACTTACTGTATCTGAACTTTTTCAATATCTATGAAACCAGAATAAAGAAGAAAGTTGTCTCTAAGTGGAAGGATGAATTTCACATTCTCCTTGGAGAAACAAATGATGGAGTTTGTGAAATTCGCTCTAGAGTGAACCTAAAGACAACAAAAAATGTCACTTTGGGGTGTTCTGATTGCACAAGTACTTCTTTGTCTGCCTATATGCGACATCAGGGATATTCATAGTCTAATGAGGAAATGAGAAGCATACCTCCTCACTAGGAGGTATGAAATGTGGGAAGTGGCGCCACTCAGAGCATTGTGAAATTGCCTCAACTTGAAAGCAGTAAATAAAGTACTACACCAAGGTCTCATTGGGGTAAGAAAGTGGCTGGCCCTGGATTTTCTTTTTTGTTTTTGTTTAATCCTCATAAAAAGTATTTTTAATAGTACTTGAGGAAGTATCAAATCCTCAGGATATTGCTTGTGGCATCTTGACAACCTTTTCAACTTCTTTATCAGTGTGTTGTACTGTGCCTTTTATTTTTTTTTCAAAATTCTTTTTGTACTGTGCCTTTGTTAGAAACATAAATGCCATCCAGAAATTTTCTGATATCCTTCTTTTTTTTTCTTTGACTGTTATGGCCTGCTAAATTAGGGCAGCTGAGTTTGATACAAATTCAATATCATTTCCTTCATGAATTAACTCATCTTTGGGGGCTTGAGAAACAGCACAAACTATGCCTGGTCTCATGAATACTCTTTGGATCTATTTTTCACCCAAAAAATTCTGATTTCAATAAATGAGCCATTATCTTGAATAATAATTTTAATGAGGAAATAGGCAAGCATATACAAGCATCCCTTACTGATCACTCAAGGAAATACCTTTGATCATGTTTTGCACATGCCTATCGATGTTACAAAGAGTGGAGAGTTCTTTTCCCAATATTTGTCAATCTGGAGCTTTTTTTTCTTCTTCCCAAGAGCCCTTCACAATAACTGACAAGCTTTACAGAAAGAAGTCAATGTCTTCTAGGATGTTGACAGTGTGGTTGCTTAAAATAATCTTCATTCTGGTCATGGATGGGCCAAAGATCTAGCCCTGGGTTTTCAAAGTCTATGTCCCACAGACCACAAACCCAAAAAGTTTCAGGCCTGAACCAAATCTGTGATAGTGTGTGTTCAGGACTGGAATGAAATAAGATACTTGCAGAACATCTCACAGTTAACCAAAAAGAGTTTTATTTAATCATAGCAGAGAAAAACTATTTTTTCAAGGATATAGCATTGGTTCACTTGGGTGTAGCTTCCCTCTTCCTATATTCATCTGCCAATCAGAACCACGAAGGAAGAGTTGGTGACTCCTTATGCCTTCTTTCTTTCTTTATTTTTTGCCTTCTTTACTTTGTGCCTTCTGTAGCACACAGAGGATCTATGTCAGCAGTCCCAGGCTTAATCTACTGAATCAATTAGTTCTTAAAGACCTCCCCCCTTTTTGGGGGGTGAGGCAGTCAGGAACGTGATTTGCCCACGGTCACACAGCTAGTAAGTGTCAAGTGTCTGAGGTCGGATTTGAACTCAGGTCCTCCTGACTCCAGGTCCAGTGCTCTATCCACTGGAACACCTCACTTCCCTTAAAGACACTTTCAATGTCTTTTAAAGAATAACTAACCTAGTCTGCATGGGATAAAGCTTTAAGAGATTTCTCCTACACAAAGGACCTACCAATGAAACGATATCTTTTAAAATGTTCTATTATTGTTATTTGCCATTTATTCAGATGGGACTTCTTCCCTCATCCCCTGTACCTTTAAAGTAATAAAGCTATATGGCACCTATGAAGCATATTAATGAAGTAGAACATTGTGGTGAATGATAGTAGATAGTATGTAATCCACTGAACTGGGGTCTTGACCTGGTTGGTGTTTGGGAAGGAGGTCCAAAAAAAGTGGGTTTCTCAGTTAGCATATTTGCTATGGCCAGTGAGACAATGCCAACAGAAAAGTACTTCTGAGGCACATTTTTGTTTCAAAATTTCCTACAGTACATTCTAAACAACGTAATCTGGTTAAGATTTTTTTAATCCCACTATTAGGTGTTCCTGGAGCTGTTCTAAAAATTTTTGGTCCTATAAATATACTAATTGTTTACTTCAGAACCATCTTTTATGGATGGTCCAATGTTAATGGCTATTCACTTCTTAATACTATAGAGAACAGCTCTAA
>NW_020949753.1:156359-211799 GCF_900497805.2 Vombatus ursinus | reverse complement strand
AATGTTAATGGCTATTCACTTCTTAATACTATAGAGAACAGCTCTAAAATCATTTTGAAATAATGGTCCAATGTTAATGGCTATTCACTTCTTAATGCTATAGAGAACAACTCTAAAATCATTTAAAAATAACTCAATAATAATCTATTCAGTTATCAAAATGAACAAAACTCCTTTGCTTTCCATTTTCCCAAACTGTCTTTGGTGCCTTCCATATAGTTGGTGCTTAATCAATGTTTGTTGTATTTGAATTTGTTGGATTTTGCTCAGTTGTGTAAACTACAGTGTATATATACTAGTGTAAAAAGATATATCACTGAGAAAATTTATGATTGGCAAAGAAAGTAGGCTAGTTACATGGTGAGAGAGGTTGATTACAGACAGCTGAAGGGATGTACTGGTCTCTACTGAATATGAACAGACCTAGAAAAAGTCCTTCAGGGCATTAGGTGGATTTTTCCATACAGATTCTGTGAAAAAAATATGGCAAGAACCTGGCAGAATGATTGATTATAGTTGTGCTGTGATTTACACCATAGGAGTACCACTATTTTTTTTCTTTTTTGTTTTGTTTAGGCAATCAGGGTTAAGTGACTTGCCCAGGGTCACACAGCTAGTGAGTGTCAAGTGTCTGAGGTCAGATTTGAACTGAGGTCCTCCTGACTCCAAGGCCAGAGTTCTATCCACTGTACCACCTAGCTGCCCCAGGAATACCATTATTATTATTATGGATCCATTGAAATATTGGGACAGGCAAGAATCAATCAATCCATCTGCTTCTATTAAAGGCCTCTGTGCCAAGCACTGAGATATAAAAAGAAGAAGTGAAATCACCCCTGACCTGAAGGAGTTTACCTTCTATTAGGGGAAATAATATATCCAGAGTAAATATAAAGATTTGGGTGGGTGAAGGGCAGGGAGACATTGGGACAGGGAATCAAGGAATGTCTGATAAAGATATAAGTAAGGTTATTTGTGTTAACGATATGGTTATGAATTCTCTTCCTCCATAAGTACCTACGTGTGTTTCCTTTTATGAAAGTTTCTGAGGTGGGAGATAGAAGGTTGTGCAACGCTCTGTTTCTGATATTTGAACCGCCTATGTTTTTCATTTTTACAAAATATCACTATCAGAATCAGTTTACTAGTGGCTACAATAAGCTAGTTATGTTCTTGATTTCATGTTTCCCAAGATTCCAGACTTACTACAATCTCACTTTTATTGCTACAATCGAATTACTTTTCATCACCATAGGTCACCCCTGGATCTACTTGTGTTGTCTTTGGGCTGGGAGCAGTTGGCCTCTCGGTTATTATGGGCTGTAAATTGGCTGGTGCTTCCCGGATCATTGGAATTGACCTTAACAAAGATAAATTTGATAAAGCCAAGTCTGTAGGAGCCACTGAGTGCATCAGCCCTAAGGACTACACAAAACCCATCAATGAAGTCTTGAGCGAAATGACTGATAATTCTGTTGGGTATACCTTCGAGGTTGTTGGAAGCCTTGAAACCATGGTAAGTAATCAGCAAGTATACAGGCTTTGGGGGGAACCACAACTGAATAGTCAACCTCAGGTCAAAGCTAAGCAATGATAGAGTTCACCTCTCATTTGTTTGATTTATTTAAAAGAGTCCTTAGGACACAGATATTACCCAGACTAAAGTTGCATTTGTAGAAATCAGTTTCGATTGGCCAACAAGAATTAAGGAAAGAT
Source organism: Vombatus ursinus (assembly GCF_900497805.2). Taxonomy (NCBI): domain Eukaryota; kingdom Metazoa; phylum Chordata; class Mammalia; order Diprotodontia; family Vombatidae; genus Vombatus; species Vombatus ursinus. The sequence goes on along the minus strand of NW_020949753.1, from coordinate 210,083 downwards.
GTGCAAGTATTGGGCTAGTTTCTGGAGTTCCAAATCCAAAAGTGAGACAGTGCCTGTCCTCAAGGAACTTATATTTTACTAGAAGGAGATAATGCACATATGAAAGTGAGGGAAGGGAGTATTGGTTAGCTGAATCATAGGGAGTAAGAATGGAGCCATACATTGTCACACCATTTCCAGTGGCAATGGTAGTATTCACAACGATTATTGTTCTTAAAACAAGAGCGGAGACATAAACCTGGAAATATGGGCAGGGTTAGGTTCTTGGGGGAAGGGCAAATACCTAGATACCTGTGCCAGGTGTGCCTTAGTATCCTGGTAGAGATCTAGATACAATATGAAGCATGGTCTGGTGCTGGCTAGACACAGCAACTGATGGCAGTTCTCATTCATTCAATCACTGACCAGTATATTTAGAAACTGACCAAGAGTATTTGAAGTGTAAGATCAGCTTTATATTATTGAAGTAGAGGACTGCAACATTATCTTCTTTTTTAAAATTTAATCTAATTTTTATGTAAATACTATTTTATTTTTTCAATTACATATAAAGATAGTTTTCAACATTCATTTTTAGAAGGTTTTGAGTTCCAATTTTTCTCCTTCCCTCTTTTCCCTTCCCCCTCCCCAAGAGGGCAAACAAACTGATATAGGTTATACATGTATAATCATGTTAAACATATTTATTTCCACATTAGTCATGCTACATTATCTTCTATGAGTTAGAAGAGACATTAGTCTTAGTAATTAACACTCAGTAATTAATCAGTAATTCAAAGAAAATATGTACTTTCCTGAATAATAATAATAATAATAGCTAACATTTATATTGTGTTTACTATGTATCAGGTATGTGCTAAGCACGTTACAATTATTATGTCATTTGATTCTCACAACAACCTAGGAGATAGGTGCTATTATCATCCCTAGTTTATAAATGAGGAAACTGAGGTAAACAATGAAGTGACTTGCCCAGGGTCACATAGCTAGTAAATGTCAGAGGCTGAATTTGAACTCAGGTCTTCCTGGCTCAAAGTCAAGTACAAATAACTTTCAAAGTACTATTACCTCATTTTATTCTAACAACCACCCTGCCAGGAAGGTGCTATTCTCGTTCCCATTTTACAGATGAGGAAACCGAGACTAAGAGAGATTAAATGATTTTCCCTGTGTCACACAGCTAGTAAGAGGCTAGATCTGAACTCCAGTCTTTCTCACTTCAGGTCCAGCAATCTATCCATTGTCTAATGAAGAGAGAAGTAGACCCATTCGTGTGTCTTGGAAGAGCTTAACCAGCCCAGTGATCTACCTGAAGGGCAAAGGAGGGGAAAGGGGGAGCCAGGTGGTCACCAAAGACTCTTTTGGTGGTTCTATGTTCTTCCCAGGGAATCTTTGCCCTTTTACTCCTCCTTACTTTGCCCATCGGGATTTCTGCTTGCTCATATGTAAATCAACCTAGATAAATAGACCTTCATATTAGCACAGTGGACGCTCTCTCGGATTACCAAACAGAAATTGCAACCCCCTTCTGGAAGATGCTTGTTCTGACTCCCATTAAGGGTCTACGGTGTTGGCCTAAGGGTGGAGTTTGTAGGGAAGACAGCAATCAAGAGGGGATGTGCCAAAGTCCCTACTGATCGTTGTTGGTTAGGAAATCAATTTCCAATCTCACTGTTGATGCTCTTCAGTGACCTAGGTGTAAGTAACTCCTAATTAATAATGGTTGCCTGTCATCGATGGATGTTGCTTACCTCTTACCTAATGCCATTTAGGTTTATTGTGAGGGCAACTGATGGCATGCTTAATTAAACTTTTACATTAGTAATATGTTTGCACTAGGTATTATTAGTATTCAAAATAAATCTAAACAACTTCTGCAAAGTCCCTAGTGAACATTGCAAAGAATGATATTACTAAGCTCAGTAACCTAGTTTTGGCAAATACATGGAGAGAAAGACAGAGAGAGAGACAGACACAGAGAGAAGAAGAAGACGAAGAAGCAGAAGAGAAGGAGGGAGGAAGGGAGGAAGGAAGAAAGAAAAAGGAAGAAGAAAGGAAGAAAGGAAGAAAAGAAGGAAGGATAGGAGGGAGGAAGGGAAAAGGAACTAATACTTAGAAATGATCTACATTAGTCTCAGTTTCTTTATGGGAAGCAAGAAGTTTCCTCTTCAAGTATAAATGTGGTTTCTTTTTAAGTCCTGCATGAAAAATCAAACAAGAGAATTGCTCAAAGAGTTTCAGTATTGTTTTACTGTTGGTTTATCTTAAACAGTGTGGTTAGCGGCACCGGTGAACCATTGTGAAAAAGAAATTTTTAAAAATCCCAGCCTGGTGCTATAGAAAAAGGACTGAACTTTGGCCCACCATACCTGATTTTAAATCCTGGCTCTACCACATGCTACCTTGGGACCTTGGGAGAGCTGCTTACCTCTCTGAACCTCAGTCTCTTCATCTGTAAAATGAGGAGCTTATTCTCAAATGATCCTAAGGTCTCTTCTAGCTCTAAATCTATGATCCTATGACTCTATCTTCTGTTTCCTGCCTTCAGGGGGAAAATGTCTATAGCAGGAAGACCAAGAACTGCAGGGTCTTTACAATATTCAAAATGGGTTTCATTACACAAGAAATCTAAGTTATGTAAGCATGTGAGAGCATGCTTCAATTTTTTAGCAGATGATTCCTCATCTCTGGAACAGGCACTGTCCTTGCACCCGCCTCACAGAAATGCAAGTTTCCCTCAAATCACAGCTTAAATGCAGCATTTTTCATGTGACTTTTCCTGACTCCCCTAGCTGCTAGCACCTTTTCCCTACTCCAAAACCCAAATTATCTCAAATTACTATCTTTCTAGATTTTGTATACTTATAAGTGAATGTGTCACCCCCCCACCTCTATTCCCCCTCCACCCCATACACACACCTTGAATACAAGATCCTGAAAGGCAGGAACCATTTCATGTTTGACATACTCATTATTTAGCCTAGCACCTGGGAAATAGTAAGCTCTGAAAAGAAGCTTGCTGATTCATTAATTTGGGAGCCTGTACTAATTGGTGGCAATGGAGCAAGGCACAATTCTCTTTCCATTCTCATAGATACTATAAGAAGCACATTTTCTCCTTCATTTCCATGTCAGATTGATGCCCTGGCTTCCTGCCATATGAGTTATGGGACCAGTGTGGTCGTAGGAGTTCCTCCATCATCTAAAATGCTCACCTATGATCCCATGCTGCTGTTCACTGGACGAACCTGGAAAGGATGTGTTTTTGGAGGTATATGGTCAAGAAATGAGAGATATTTCATTCAGATATGTGCCAGAACTGTAAGGAGCACTGGGAATATAAATAGAAAAGGAACGGGAAAGGGAAGGGAAGATAGTCTCTTCTCTCAAGGAACTTATATTCTAATGGGGAATGATAACACATAGAAGAGAACTGGAAAAGGGGTAGGTGCAGAGGTAAGGGGTAATCCATAGAGCCAGGAGAGAAATGAGTATGGATGCATTGCTTCTTCATGAATAGTGGTCTTGAGCAGGGAACTCCCAAATCAGAAGAGGGTCACAGATACGGAGACATCATTAGAATGAGAAGAATGTTGGAAGAGGCTTGACATTCTGATGTTTTTTATACATTCCATGATCTCATAATATTTTAAGAAGCGTGTCAAAAAAGGGAAATTCTTTGAGTGACATTTAGAGAACTAAAGGAGAAGTATAAAGAAGATATCAAAAAGGAAAAAATAATTAGCTAGATCTTACACTGATTGCTCTCACTACTGTCACTTCTAACTCAAGTTTTCAAAAGGTTTAGTTCACTCTGAGTTAGTCCTTAGAAATATTTTCCTAGAGGGCATTTTTGTGACTATAAATAATGTTCATGTTAATTTTTATTGACTTCTTTTACCTCAATTTCACAACCAAGTATATATCCCTACCAGCCCATAGCCAGAGTTCTATCTCCTATAGAGAAGAAGAAAAAATAAAGGGGGTTGGGAGGTTCACTAAATCACCACGTTAACCAATTCCAACACTACAGGAGATGTTTTACACTCACGTTGTTCAGTTCTGTCCATCTCTTCGTGACTCTATGGTCCATGGGGTTTTCTTGGCAAAGATACTGGAGTGGTTTGCCATTTCCTTCCCCAGGAGATTAAGGCAAACAAATTAAGTGACTTGCCCAGAGTCACACAGCTAGTAAGTATCTGAGGCTGGATTTCAACTCTCTTCTTCCTGACTCCAGGCCCAGGACTCTATCCACTGAACCATCTAACTGTCTCAACACCCATGGTCCTCTACAAGGAGGAAGGAGAGCTGTGTTTTCTCACCTCTCTTTTGGAACCAAGCTTAGGCATTTTAATCATAAAGCATTCCATTTTGTATGTGTATATTTGGGGTGGGGTGGGAGGTGTTCTTTTTATTTGCATTGTGATCATCGTATATCATTTTCTTGGTTTTGCTTATTTTTCATTAGCTCACATATGTCCTAACATGATTCCCTATAATCTTCACATTAATCATTCCTTACAGTGTCGTAATATTCAATTACATTTATGCTCACGGCTGGAAGTTCTGGTTTGCTCTATCATTCTGTGCAATGTCTATAGGGCCGTGCACATTTCCTAGACTGCTAAGCAGCATTTTTAGTTCCTGAATTAGAGTAAATAAGAAATTATAGAAGTCTGTAGCTGCATCCATCCTAAGGGAGATGAGTTGACCACAGTAGTAACTTCCATTTATACAGTGTTGAAAAGTTGCAAGGCACTTTCCTTACAACCATCCCTTGAGATAACTAATACAAGCTTTATTCTCTTTTTTAAAATGACACAACTACAGCTCACAGAGGTTAAGCAACTTGCCCGTTGTCATTTTCATAAATAGCAGGTCCTGAGTTCAAAACCAGTCTCCTGCCTCTAAGACCAGCATTTTTTTTTTTTTTCTTGTCTATCCTGTTGTCCCTGACAGATCAGTACAGGCTGAGCTTTACTTTGCTGCTGCTGAAGTGGGTAGGGAGTGGGTGGGACTGAGAGGAGGTGTCATTTAACATGGAACAGGCCATATTGTGAATCCTGATCTCTGTTCAGTACCATTTTAAAAGTATCCATATCACATTATCTTCCCCATCAAATGTACCACCTCTCCTATCTTCTCTATTTCTATTAATTTCTAATTAATTTCTAATAATTAATAATTCTAATAATAAAATAAAAAAATAATTTCTAATAATTTCTATTAATTGATTTCTATGAATAACGCACACTTGAAGTCTCAGAGAGGCAGCATAATATAGGGCATGCAGCACTGGACTTATTTTGAGAAGATTTTGGTCCCAGTTCTTGCTTTTCTAATAGTTAGGCCATTTTCATCTTCAACCTCTAAGAGACTTCAGTTTCTTTGTCCGTGAAATGAGAGAGATGACCTCTTCATTCTGTATTAACTCTAAAAATTCTATAATCCTAGTCAATACTTTGTAACACATATAAAAAGCAATTTCCATGCAAAAAGAAAATCTATACTATTTGAAATAAATGATAAAATGGGAGAAAAGGGAAAGTAAGATACATGAAAATTTAACCAACCCTACTCCCTAATTACCTGTCTTGTTATTATGGGCCTGATATTCTTTGAGTTCAGTATATGGTTAAGTGAAGCATTTATGGCATCCTTGCCCTTGAGAAACTTACAAATTCAATGTGTGTCAGTTTCCCTAGACACAAGGGTCCTGGATATACTTCAGGGATCTTTGTGACTCAGATTCCCACCTCAGTGATCTGGGAAATTTGGTATATGACAGACCCAAAGGGTAATCACCAGCTACCCCTACAAATCAATGAAAATTTAAGGCCTTGCATCTGAGTCTAAAGAATAAAACCTTGAGTAACCTTCTCCCTTAAGAGATTTGTATAGTTCTGTACTCGGCCAGTATCACCAGTCATTCCTTCCCATCAATGTTTCCACTTGCTGTCTTTGCTGCTCAGCTCTCCTAAGCTTCCAGCAGGTAATGGTCATTTCATCATTGGTACACAGTCCCTAGTGCTTAGTTTTCATTCTATTAGCTCACTATCTTCTATAGTTTGGCAGGTCTGTTGTCTCCCAGCAGATGGCACTGGTCTCCTTTCCTAGGGGACCAGCTCTATGACATTGGATTGCACAAAAAGTCTTAAAATTTAACTTAACATCTCAAAAAACTCATCCTTCCATTATTCTTAAGTTTTCATTATTACACAGTTTCCTCAGTGCCAAATTTCACATAAGAAGGCTCTGGTGAATTGTAACAGATAGAAGAGTTCTTTATTCTTCTGTTTCGTGAGTGGGTCTCTGCCTTCAACCCCCAGGTAGGCTTATAGTCAGTTATTACTGTTTGCCTTCTCCCTTCTTTAGCATCCAGGCAATATCTCTTCTCATCTGGTTTGCACTTCTTACTTGATTTCAAGGTTTAGGGTAGTATCCTACTTTCTCCCCAATTGTCCTTATATTTTTCCACTTTTTAGGTTAGCTGGTGGCATAGTGAATTAAAGCACTGGGCCTGGAAACAAAGACCTGAGTTCAAATATGGCCTTAGATACTTACTAACTCTATGACCTTGGATAAATCACTTAACTTGTATTTGCCTCAGTTTCCTCAACTGTAAAATGGGGATCACAATAGGACATACCTCACAGGGTAAGGATCAAATGAGATAGCATTTGTAAAAAGCACTTAGCATAATGCCTGGCACATAGTGGGTGCTGTATAAATACTTAATCTCCTCCCCTTCTCTCCCTAACTGGAATGAGTTGTTCACATTATCCAGGGTTCCTTTCTAAAACAGCTACAAGAAAGTCGGGGAAGAACTCCCAGTGATCACAGGAGAATGAGAGATTGAGTTGTAGTCTCTGTTATCTGATATGAATGGAAGAGAAAAGAAAAGGCTAACTTCCATCTCTAGTAGATGGTGATGATATTGCCCTAACTTACAAGATTATTGGAAAGATCAAAGTCTATGTAGATCATTTTCTAAATTATAATGCACTTTATAAAGCTCTACATAAAAAGGAAACTAGAGACAAAACCCACCAAAATAATGTCAGTTCATGAGAGTCTGGTGCCATTTCAAAGACAAAGGATGGAGTCCTAATTCTGACATTGATTAGTTATGTGACTGAAAGCATTTAGCTTTCCTGAACCTTAGTTTTCTCAACATTAAAATACTTGTGCAATCAGTCAGTCAATGAATAACCTTATTAAGTACCTAGTATATGCCAGGCACTGTACTAAGTGCTGAGAATACAAAAAAAAAAATGGCAAAGGATAGTGTCTACTCAAAGAGGTCACTACACCATCTATGCAGAATAAATTAGAGTTAATCAATAGAGGAAAGGAACTAGCATTAAGCACAGCATGAAGGGGAATCAGGAAAGACTTCTCATAGAATATGAGATTTTGGCAGGGAAATTAAGAGAGCCAGAGAAACCAGGATGCAGAGAGGATGAGGGAGATTACCCCAGGCATGGGGAAAGGCCAGTGGAAAATACCCAGACGGAGTGCCTCTTGTGAGGAACACTTAGGAGGCACTGTTACTGGATCACAAAATGGGGGTGGCTGGAGAAGGGGGAGTAATCACTAAGTATGTTACCAAGTTGTTTTAATATAAGCATTTTGTACATTATAAAGATCTATATAAATGTGAGTTGTTATTTCTATTACCTAAACTCCAAAAGGACATGATCAGTATAGAGTGAAGTTTCTCAGAGGGAATAAAACTTTTGTTAGTTGGTAAAGGACAGTATGGTCCTCCCCACTTTACCCTTTTCTTGCCAAAAAGATATTTTATATACTTCAAGAATGTCATTAGATTTTTTATTAAAAAAGATATCATACAAAATAAAGGTTATCATAATTAAGTCTAAAGGGAAATATATTTAAATGTTCAATAGATTGTTAGTTCTATTCATTTGGGTATGAAACCAGTGCAGATGGCAACCACCTCTCCCCACATGCACACACACACACACACACACACACACACACACACACACACACACACACACACACACATATTCTCATCCTGTGCAGTTTCTTACCCATTTAATTCTGTAAGTCCTGTTTAGCCAAGGCAATCCACCTAGTGCTCTGAAGGACCATGGAAATGTGAAGTCTTTGTGCAGAAACTCATCGCTTTCCTTCACGCTCCCCCTGCCCCCATGCCTCTCATATAGTAAGTACTTAATAAATGTTTGTTCACTGACTGATTTTTAAAAATACTGATACTTAATTTTTTTAAGGTTGGAAAAGCAGAGATGACATCCCAAAACTAGTGTCTGATTTTATGGCAAAGAAATTTGACTTGGATCAGTTAATAACCCATGTTTTACCTTTTGACAAAATCAATGAAGGATTTGATCTACTCAACAAAGGAGAGAGGTATGTGTTTTATTTTGGTCATACCAAAAAATGCAATTTGTATAATATGGTATTTATAAATCTGATCATCTTGTACACACGATATTTTTCTATTTGAGCCTTTCACAAAATAAAAATCTTTGTAAGATTAATATTACATTATCCCAGATGAACATATATTTTTCTTGGTACTTTCTACTTTTTTTCATTTTTTGGGTCTATTAAGTCCTATTTCTTTCACAAAATTGGAGCTCACTTAGATGATGTCACCTGAGTTCAGTGTAGTAGAAAAGATGTTGTAGAGTCAAATGATCTGGGTTCAAATGCCAGTCCTACCTCTTACCAATCATGTGACTTCATAATTGGCAAGTCACTTTATGTCTCTGGGCATTACTTTCTTTCTCTGTAGAGTGATGGGGTTGGCTTTGATGATGTCCAGAGTCTCTGAGTTATGCTCCTATGGGGTAACTTCTGATGTATTTACTAACTCTAAGAATTATTGATGTTATACCCTGATATTCCCAGGAAGATTAACGTGAGCATGGATGCAATGGTGAATGACTTGGTTTTTATTTAAATTTTTAAAAATTAACTCAAATCTGCTTTTTCTCCTTTTTTTCTCTCCACCCAAAATTGAAAAAGGAAAAGTAAAACAAAACCTGGCAACAAACATGCAGGGTCAATCAAAATCAATTTTTCTACTGGCCATGTCCAAAAATTTTATCTCAGTCATTTGTACTCTGAGTTTATCACCTCTCTGTCAGGAAGTGGGTGGCATATTTCATTGTGAGTTCTTTGGAATTGTATTGATCATAGTTGTTAAGTCTTTCAAAGTTGTTTTTACAACATTGCGGTTATTATATGAATTGTTTTCTTAGTTCTGCTCGTTTCACTACATGTCAGTTCATAAAAGTGTCCCAAAGTTTCTTTGAAACCGCCTCCTTTCATTGTTTCTTACATCATGATGCTATTCCATAATATTCATATACCATAACTTGCTCAGTCATTCCCTGATTAATTAGCTCCAATTTTTTTCCAATTCTTTGCCATTACAAAAGGTGCTGCTATAAACATTTTTGTACATAAAGGACCTTTTCCTCTTTTTGGGGTGTAGACTTATGAGTGATATCACTGGCTCAAATGGTATGCACAGTTTAGTAACCTTTCCCAGTCCTTTCATTTTACAGAAGAGGAAACTGAGGCTCTGGGAGACCAGGAGAGTGGCCAAGCCTGGTCTTTCTAGTCTAGCCTAAAGGCCAGCAATTCTGAGGACAGAGATTCTCATTTTGAATATCAACATTCCACCTGCATTTAATGGCATCTCATGTAGGAGACTATTATCTCTTATTTGAATGAAAGAAGAGGAAACCGATTTTTATAAGAGTTACTGATCTATCCCAGTTCCTCTTCTCTGCCAAGAGCATCAGGGACTGTGCATTGTATTTTCCTGGAGAGCAATGGCTCATGGGATGATAGATTCAGCTATGGCATAGCCTCTGGGCTCATCTGTCCCAAACCTTCCACTTTACATGTGTGGAAACAGCCCTAGTTTGGGATCTAAAATGTGTCACTAGTTACAGATCTTGAGACCAGTAGAAACGGCATCAGGACTCACTTACCACTACATCTCCCAGGCTTCTAAGGCTTCCCACTGGGCTTTTCCAGTTGAGTTTTCAGGTCCACCATTTTTTTTTAAAGAGATACTACATTTACTATCTATGTGCATACTAGTTAGGAAGGCACACCATAATTTTAATCAGGACCTGGTACTATGTCACTCTTTATTAGAAGATTGAGAAACAAGATATGAACAGGATCTTACATTTTCTATTTCAGCATTCGATCAGTACTTCTGATGTGAGCTCCTAAGAGACAGGAGGTACGTGTGGATGCATCAGCAGCTGGCTCTTTCTCTGATATTTCACTTTCATATAATTATGATGGGACATGTGTGTTATCTCTTGTGGATTGAACACAAACCAGAAATTAAGTACCTTGGAATAAATAAGCTTTTCCAAAATAAGGGATTAACATGTCATTGATACAGTTCATTTTACCTGGGGTAGTAGCAAGGTATTAGTGTTATTTTTTTAATTTGTAGAAAGTAGGTTATCTTGGATTAGAACACCAATAAAAGGCATAAATTCGTTACTTTTAACTGAAGTAGAAATTTTAAGTGGAATCTCAATTTTCTTGGGTAAGAAGCAATAAGAGCTTTAAAGACTATTCCTCCAAGGATTCCCATCATCTGCTTCCAGGAAACTAGGCTAGGCATTGGATGGAGTTGGATGGTGCTACAATAAAACTCTGGAAAGACTTTTAAAGTTATATTTACTACACAGAAAGCCTATACCTGACTTCTTTCTTTTTTCCCTTTATGTATCAAAGGAGGTGAACTTTTTTTAAATACACCTTTTAAAAATAAATTTAATCTGTTAAGAAACACTATCTAATCACATGATAGTTTATTTGCTTCCATTTGAAATATGTGGGTATGTATATATGCATATATATATATACATACACATACTACATACACAGATATATGTATGTTTTAATTTAAAAAAAGCATATGATACATTTCGGTTCAATTCAACATGCCTTTATTAAGTCCATTCTCTGTGCCAGGTGCTATACTGGGTACTGGGGATACAAAAGCAAAAATGAAATAATTCTTGCCCTCAAGGAGCTGACTTCATATGCTTTGCATATGTTCCCAATTCATTCCAAAAGGCATTGTGAAATAATTTGGTGGAAATGAAAAAAGAGAGTGTGGAATTAGTGTGGAATTATTTCTACAAGGACTGACTCTCACAGAAAAAAAAAAAACATGCCCTTTCACCTTTTTGAATTGCATGCTGAAAATAGTCAGCATTTCATTCTGACAATTTCCAAATTAATATATGCATACAAATTCTTCTGGATGGGGAATTAAGCATGATATTTTCACAGACCCCTGCCCATATAGAAATTAATCCATCCTAACACCTTTTTGGTATAGTATTTATGTGCTGTAGAGGATTTTGAGTACTTTCTTGCTTTCCTATTTTGAGAGATATGGCATTTTATTCATGTACACGTTTCCTTCACTAATGAGAGCACACTCATCCGACACTGTATTGGTTTCTATGGACTACCAATACTTTGATGATGCTTAGCTAAAATGGTCCTCAGTTGATAGCCCCAAGGCAGAGTTTCCAGCTTGGTGAGACCTACTAGGGAAGAAGTGATTATAGAACCCTGAGTCATTTTTGCACTGTAGTGAAGCACCCAAGGGGGGCTCTAGTATATACAGTTATCCTTTCTTCATCATGGGGATTTGGGGCTCGATACCCCCACGATCTGAAAAAATCTGCATAAAATTATTGTCCCTTCCATTGTATCAGAGAAGAATTCTGAATTTTTTCTTTTTCTTTTTTTTAGCCAGAGATAAAATTTATTAGAACACAGGTTGGGGTGGGTGAGATTTTAGGAATCTGAACTATTGTGACACTCATATTGACAAGCGGGACAGAATTAATCTGAGCCAATGGCCAGACTCTTAAGGAATCTAAGCAATTAATGGTGGGGAGGGGGAGAAACAAGATCAACCTTATATACAGAAAGACTGTGGGAAGGATCTAGGAGTGGCCAAGTAGTCTGGGGTGACTGGGAGGTAACAGAGAAGGACCCAGAAAGGCCGGGTGCCCAGGGGAATCCCAGGGACCTGGGCAATGTGGAAGGGGTAGACAGAATCAAGGAGTGGCAGTCTAAGGTGAGGCCAGGTGCAGATAATGAGGGCTGGGCTACGTTAGAGGTAACAGAGAATTGGAAATAGCGGCAGGGTCAAAGCTTCAATGAAAGGATTATTAACTGGGAAGGGCAGGGTGCCCCAGGTGAATGTCAGGGATCTGGGCCAAGGGGAAAAGTCCAGGGGCTTTTCCTTTTTGGGGTCTAGATACCAAAGACATGGTCTTTTTCTTTTGGGAATTAAGATCCCATCCCCATCATTTCTACCTCAAACAAATAGGACCCAAATTCTTTTGGGATAAGGGTAAACGTCTTAGTTTCTGAAATTGCTCCTGCTGGCAAGGGGCATAGAGCTGTCCCTGCCTCAAGGGGGTCCCAAAGAGGAGGTTGGTTGGAACCAAGCACAGGCTGCATCCAAGAAATGATGGGGGGACATTGACTGGTACCCACTGTCTGCTACCAACTGTAAGTGAATGGTCTGTAGTCTGGAAGACACAAATCTGACAGAAAAGACTACAGTGCCCAACTATAGGGAGAAGTAAAAGTGCAGGAGCCCTATCAAAATCATTTACATTTGATCCGCAAAATTATCTGATCACGTTACTTTCTCAAAAGTTTAAGTAACACTTTTGCAGGTAGATGTTTTCCACTCTTAGCTAGGGACTGACTTTTTTTTTTTTCGGTGAGGCAATCGGGGTTAAGTGACTTGCCCAGGGTCACACAGTTAGTTAATATCAGGTAGCTGAAGCCGGATTTGAACTCAGGTCTTCCTGACTCCAGGGCTGGTGCTCTATCTACTGCGCCACCTAGCTGCCCCCAGGGACTGATTTCTACTCCAATTATAACAAAAGACTAGGGAGGATACTAAAGTAATGATTAGGTCAAATAGGTTACCTCCTTTGAAGAAAATTGATTGCACTGAAATTCTCTTCCCCAAACCAAACTGAAGATGTTTCTGATTTAATTTCAGTAATTTGGGGGATGGAATGACTACACATTCAAGTCAAAACAGCAAGATCTCACACATTTGCATTGGGCTTATATCTTCTACTGACCATTTGCTCTGATTATAGAAATTTGCTATAAAAGGATAAAGCATGGACAAAATTTATACAGGATGGAGCAGCTAGGTAGCTCAGTGGATAGAGCACAGGCTCTGGAGTCAGGGGGACCTGAGTTCAAATCTGGCCTCAGACACTTGATACTTACTAGCTGTATGACCCTGGGCAAGTCACTTAACCCTAACTGCGTAGGTAAAAAAAAATAATTATACAGGATAAAACACCCTTAGAATTCAGACAATTCACAGTTTTCTAATCATGCAGTATCAATTCCACATCATAGCCAGACTCTGGAATAGCTAGGTGGGTAATATTCCTTTTCAAAGAAACACAATGGGGAAACTAAGCCAGGAGGATCCCATCTTAGACTGAAGCTAAAATTGTCCTCTCAGTTTTTCCTCCACCTTTAACAGTCACATTCTCTCTGAGTCGCTTGTGGCATTCCTCTCAGGTGGTAGATTATTGAGTATTGATTATTGATGGATTTTTATGATCCATCAGACAATTCAAAACACAACTCATCATAATCCCATGAGCTTTTACCTCAGATGGCAATTTTTACTAATCAAAAATTTTCCAGGACTCACATCTCAAATTTTAATTTGTCCTTGTGAGGCTTACATACCTTCCAGTCTTTGCTGGAGAAGAGCCTGAGATTAGGCAGTTTCCCGGTGTCAGGGAACCAAAATGCTGGTGTTTAGGAGTTCAGTGTGTTATTGTTTCACCATTAGGAGCAGGCCAGACTCTTAAGGAATCTGAGTCACCTTTTTCTTTTTTGGGGTGTTTACAGTACATTGTAAAATTTGGATTAAGTATTTGGTCATAAGCTACATGTAGGTCAATGTTAAGTAGAAATTATTTTTCTGTGTTGTCTGCTGGCCTTTGCATCTGTGGCTTCTGCAAAACTCCCAAAAAATTCCCATTTAATTTTTATGCCAACCCCTTGGGATGGTAAAAATGTGATGCAGAAAGTCACAATGTGGAAGGGATAAGTGTAACATAATTTTTTCTGTCATTCTTAGAAAGAAGGGACAGGATTTTCTCTAGATTTAAGATTTAATCAGAATCGGGGATTTGCAATGTGGAAACTCCCCATAGGGATGTAGATGAACCACTATCCTGCAGTTTATAAATTCAGAGATTTGCCTGGTGCACTTAATGAAAGGGCCCACTTTTCAAAATGTGTTATTGGTAATTTGAGGGTTGGGGGTGGAGTGGTGGTTTTTTGTTTTATTTTGTCGTGTTTTCATGTGAACCTGAGATTTCATCAATGTGGGGAGTTCCCTGGGATGAAAATTTCCTCTTTTGATGCAGATAATAATTAATTCTTAACTCACACTATCTTCTTTGTAGATTTTCCTGAATGTTCTTCTCCTCTCTTTTTGACAGCTCCTTCTGAGTCTAATTTGCTAGATCACTATCCATATCCATGTCCATATGGGTATCCTTCAGGCCCTGTCCTGGATCTTCTTTTTTCTTCTCTATATTTTTTCAATGTTGACTTCACCAGTTCTTACAGGTTTAATTAATATCTCTATGCACATTATTTCCTTTTTTTTTTCTTTTTGGAGACAATCAGGATTAAGTGACGCCCCCAGAGTCACCAGCTAATAAGTGTCTGAGGCTGGATTTGAACTCAAGTCTGCTGACCCCAGGGGCAGTGTTCTATCTATTGCACACTTAGCTGCCATGACTTTCTAAATTTGCATATTCAACTCTAGTTTCTCCCCTGAGCTCCCTCCAGTCTTGCATCACTAACTACCTACTGAACATTTCCAACTGGGCATCCCATAGGTATATCAAACTCAACACGTCCAAAACAGAATCCATTATCTTTTCCCCAAACCCACCCTATCTTCTAAACTCAGTTATTATTGTCAAGGACACCACCATCCTATACTCCTCAAGGTTGTCAAGGTTGTCACCTTCCTTAACTCTTACTTTCCCTCTCTAGACATATTCAATCAGTTTCCACATCTTCTCCATCCTTCCTTCACAATATCTCTTGCATATTTAATCCTTTTCTCCTCTCCCTTTAGCCAATGCTATATTGGTCCCTATTCCCTCTATGCTGGACCAGTAGCTCACTATTCTTCTTGCCCCATGTCTTACCCCTCTCTAACCTATCCTCTGCCTGGCTGCTAAAGGGATCCAATATTTGTAGAGCACTTAGTGCAGTGTCTGGCACATAGTAGGTGTTTGTTCCTTCCTTGTGAAACAAACTCTAGTCTAGTCATGCCTTCCCTAGCTTGTACATGGTTTGAACCCAAGCCAAAGATGAAATGTGAGAGATTTATGAGATATTTGCTTAAGTAAAATGCCACTTCTGGTTATTTAATGTATCTGGATAGAGTACATTGCATATCATTTGGGGAGCAGGGAATGAAGATGAATGAATAGAACTGTCTATTCCATCATTCTCCTGGATCCCAGCACCTTGAATAAATAAGGCCTGAGACCATAGTCTCACAGAAACTGAGTCAGATGACTCTAAAATGACTCAGATGACCCGGACAAGTTATTTTTAACTCTGTAGGCTCAAATTTCCCCATGCGACAAATGAAAAAGCACAAATCTGACCATGACTCTCTCCTACTCAAATAATCTCCAAATGGCTTACTATTATTTCTAGGATCAAATGCAAACTCTATTTATAACTTAGAATTTTTTTTTAACCACTTGACCCTATTCTACCTTTCTAGCCTTACACATTGTAACTAGGTGACTCAGTGGGTAGAGTTTCATCCCTGAAAGTCAGGAAGCCCTAAATTGAAATCCAGCCTCAGATACTTACTAGCTGTATAACCCTATGGTAAGTCACTTAACCCTGTTTGTTTCAGTTTCTTCACTTGTAAAATCAGCTGGAGAAGGAAATGGTAAACCATGCCAGTATCTCTGCCAAGAAAACCTCAAATTGGGGCCTGAAGAGTCAGACAGGAGCGAAACGACTGAAAAAGAACAAGCAAACAAAAACCTTAGACATTACTCCTTTTCACATGCTCGTATACAACACTCCATTTCCCATCTCTGTGCCTTTTCCCTGGCTGTTCCCCAAGCCTATAATGCACTCTCCTTCCTTATCTCAGCCTATTAGAATCCTTTGTTTTCTCTTAAGGTTGCCTCTCAGAATGAAGGGTTGGATGAAGGTTGCAATTCTTTTAAAATTTTACTTTGATATAGATAAATTGCCATCAAAATGCAAATTTTACTTTGCAGAGAAGCAGCAAGATGGATATAGCAGGGATCTGAGAAATACTGGTGGTTTTGGCTAAGGTGACCCAAGTAGGATGGGACAGTCTGGATTCACCTGGTCTGTTAATATCGACCTAGGCCCTAAAATTGTTCATGTTCCCCAGGGAAAAGTGACTTCAGTTTTGATGAGCTGATGGATTCCTTTTCTCAGACTTTTTCTGTGCTCTGGGAAAGGGGGATCAATTGCTGAAGTACCTGAGAAGCATCAGAAACTATAAGAACAAAGAAGAAAAACTATAGAGCTGGGAGGGGCTTTAAGGACCAGTCCAATCCTTCTCATTTAATCCATGATGAGGCTGGGCCCCAGAGAACTACATGACTTGCCTCACTGAGGTTACAGTTTACCTTAAAGCTGAATGGGAGGAGCAGCCGTGTGGATGGTTGGGCCTAGAAACTCAGCTTGGGGCTCCATTCTTTGTGGCCTTTAGATATGGTCATTTTAAGAGCACTTTCTTAAAGGTCTATCTGTAAGATTCATTTCCCTTTCAGGGCCTGCCTTTGGATGGCCTCTTGCTTTAATAACTTATCTACAGCTTGGAGGCTGAGAGAGACCCTGTTTCCTGGAGTAGCAACATCTAGTAAACATTCTTTATCAAAAATAAAAATACAGCTTTCCAAGTTGCCTTCATAAGATTCTGGGGAAAAACGCCAGGAATTATTCACACTATCTTATGTTATATTAGAATATAATTAGGATGGAATACAAATTGGATCTGTGATTGTGCTGGTGAAAGAGCAGTTGAGTAAGGATATCCCACTACCATTTTGAGTCACCATCTTCTCTGTATCTTTTTCTAATATTGGACTGTTTAAGTACTTTATTTCTTCTTCTGTTAATCTGGGCAATTTATATTTTTGTAGATATTCATTCATTTCATTTAGATTGTCAAATTTATTCTCATATAATTGGGCAAAATAACTCCTAACAACTGTCTTAATTTCCTCTTATTTGGTGGTGAATTCATCCCTTTCATTTTGAATACTAGTAATTTGGTTTTCTTCTTTCTTTTTTTAATTCAAATTAGCCAATGGTTTATTTTTTTTTTCATAAAACCAGCTTCTAGTTTTATTTACTAGTTCAATGGTTTTCTTACTTTCAAATTTATTAATCTCTCCTTTGATTTTCAGGATTTCCAATTTGGTATTTAATTGAAGATTTTTAATTTATTCTTTTTCTGTTTTTTTTAATTGCATGCCCAATTCCTTGATCTGCTTTTTCTCTATTTTATTGATGTAAGCAATTAGAGATATACATTTTCCCTTAAGCACCATTTTGGCTGTATCCCATAAATTTTGGTATGTCATCTTGTCATTTTCTTTAATGAAATTATTGATTGTTTCTATGATTTGTTCTTTGACTCTCTTGTTTTTAGGATTAGATTATTTAATTTCCAAATAATTTTCATCTCTCTTTCCACTTTCCATTACTGAATGTCATTTTTATTGCACTACGATAGAAAATGATGCAGTTACTATTTCTGCTTTTTTACATTTGGTTGTGAGGTTTTTGTATAATAATAAATGGTCAGTTTTTGTGTAAGTGCCAGTACTGCTGAGAAAAAGGTATATTCCTTTTTATTTCCATTCAATTTTCTCCAGAGATCTATCATATCCAACTTTTCCAGAATTTTATTTACCTTTCTAACTTCTTTCTTGTTTATTTTTGGTTAGATTAGAGAGGAGAAAGTTGAGATCCTCCACTAGTATAGTTTTATTATCAATTTCCTCTTGTAATTCATAAAATGCTATACCATTTGGTGCATATATGTGTAACATTGATATGACTTCATTGTCTATGTTTGTTTTTTTTAATGTTTAGGGTTCAAATGGTAACCAAAGGAAACTTTTCCTAGCACAGGGCTAGAATCTATATCCCCACCTCTCAACCCATTATTAAAAAGTTTTTCTTCCCAGCTGCTGGGCATTAACATCTTTTCATAACTACCCTTCTAAGTGCAGAATCACTATGAATGCAGGCTCTATATTATAAATCTACCTTGTAGACTTGAGTCAAGGTTAAATTATGATTCTATGATCTCTAAGATTCTTCATTGTAAAATCAAAGGTTCTTCCATAACTGATGCTGAGTGAAGTGAGCAGAACTTTGTACATAGTAACAGCCACGTTGTACAATAACTAACTTTGAAAGACTTAGCCCTTCTCAGCAATCAAGGGTCTCCAAAAGTCTCATGATGGAAAATGCTATGCACATCCACAGAAGAACTATGGAGTTTGAAGGCAGATCGAAGTCTACTATTTGCTTTTTTTTCTTCTGTTTTGTTTTGTTTCTTCTTTCTTGTGGTTCCTCCTATTGGTTCTAATTCTTCTTTACAACATGACTAATGTGAAAATATGTTGACTAGGAATGTATATGTATAGCCTATATCAGATTGCACATCGTCTTGGGGAGGGAGGGGGAGAAAAATTTAAAACTCAATAACACATGGAAGTCATTGTTGAAAACTAAAAATAAATTAATTAAAAAAATAAAATAAAATAAAATAAAATAAAAGCTCTTCCATATCTGGGATTCTGTAATCTAGTCCAATCCACTCTCTTTACATGTGAGAAAAACAAAGGCCCCTTAAAATTAATGATAAATTCTCTATGGAGGAAATTTGCCTAAAAAGGTTCATAATGTTGTTGTTGTTATTGTTGTTGTTTAAATCAGCCAAGTGAAAAATTGTATTTCCTTTGAGGTTATCTTAAGAAATCTCAGGGTTAAATGACTTGCCCAGGGTCATATAACTAGTTAAGTGTCTGAGGCCACATTTGAACTCAAATCTTCCTAACTTTAGGATCAGTGCTCTATCCACAATGCCACCTACCTGCCCCATCATGTACTTTAAAAAAATCCTTCCTAGGGGGCAACTGGGTGGTGCAGTGGATAGAGCGCTGGCCCTGAAGTCAGGAGGACCTGAATTCAAATCCAGCCTCAGACCAAACACTTGACACAAGCTGTGTGACCCTAGGCAAGTCACTCAACCCCAATTGCCTAAAAAAAAATCCTTTCTAATTATTCATTTAGATTTGGAAATAATGTTAATTTAGAGGGGGAAGTTTCTGGCTAAGTAAACCTCTCCAGCATAGCCTCATCTGGCTCTGTTTACTCCAGTATTTCCCTCCCTTTACTCTAGTCTTATCCATTTGCCATTCATCTCAGTTCCTGACAGTGTTGTGGAAATCTTCATAGAGCCTTAATGATTTAGAGGTGCCAGACACACAAACCATGGCCCACTCAAACCCACGATATTCCTTAGTGAAGCCTGAACCAGATTAAAATGTAATTGAAAATATTTAGCAAAATAAATAAAAATACAATAAAACAAAGATAATATAATACAATCAATCCTTAATTTTTGCAGAGTAATATTCTTAGAAAGTGGTACAAAAGTAAAAAATGTAAATTTTGGAAAATAGGGGGTTAGATTCCCATAACACCAAAAACTGTACGCTTTTGCTAGAGATCACTGAAAATACACTTTTTGGCATACAATCCTTAAAACAAGACATTAATTCTTGTAATATGCATTTTTCACGATAACCATGGAATCATCTGTAAAATATAGAGGAGAGGAGAAGCAATGCAGGACGGGACGGGGAGGGATAGGGCGGTCACAAGGTAAAAAAGGGAAAGAGGCAAATAAACATTTCTAATCTCATTTTTGGCTCTGGGGTTGAACTGTTCTGGGATGAAAAGCACATGCCTTAGGGTGTTTTCCTATCCCAGATGCACAGGTAGCAGAGTTTAGAAACTTACACGAGGGAGCAGAGGTAACCAGCATTTCATCTACCCACAAACTTTGCCCCTTTTCCTTTTTCCCCAATTCCCTCTTTTTACACTTGAGAGATTACTTTAGCACTTTCTGGAGTGAATTCAGGAACACTTTTGCAAATGTTTTCCTCCTTTTTGTGGATAAAATCGATATAACAAATCACTGATTAGTTAATGCCCAATTCATAGCCACCAGCAGCTGCAAACATTCCAGCACGAAGTTTACCTAGCATCTTTATTTTTCTCACTAAGCCATATCACTGACTTAGCACTTCTGAACTTAGAACCCAGATCTTGCGCTAGACTTTGGGGGCATAATTGCAACACAGAACTTGAGTTTGGAAAGGCAAACAATGGATTGAAGCCCAGTGTTTCCTCCGCTCTTGGTTTGCTTCACCTGCGTCCTGAGGACATCATGAGTAACCAGCTTGTTCGAGACTATAACCAGTCCTGTCCTCAGAGACCAAGGAAAAAACCCCAAGAAAAAGGCCCTCTGTGGTTCCTGGTCGAGGCTCAGCTCATGGGGGCCCTCATAGGGATGAAAGGATTGAGGATTCGAGCAAGAAAGCTCCCTTTGGGGAGCTCAGATTAAAATAGATCTATTCAATCAAGAGGAAGACAGTGAAAAGCCCAAAAAAGCAGAGGCAGAAGCTTTTGGAAGCAACCACTGCAGAATTAGAGCGAAAGAACTGGTTAAATGTATCATCAGATGGTATCCCCCAGCCTCCCCTGACCCTGCAGATGAAGCACAGATGCTGTTGTCCAGATGTCCATTCAGGAAAATAAGTGATGTGCAGCCCAGCTGGTTTTTGTTAATTTTATGCAAATAAATTATTTTTTTTTCCAAAAAAAAAAAAAAGATTCAAACAATGAAAATATGCAAGGAATGCACAGGGAGCTCTTGACAATGATAAGGTGAACAAGACCTGTGGAGCACCTAGTAAGATGCCAACCTCTTCCCACACTTGGACACATCGCCTCTTATTTTTTTCTCTGCTGAACAGAGCTGCAAATGTGTGTAGTTGCCAACACAAAAATGTAAATGAGGTCACTAGTAATATCATGCCAATGCTTAAAGTCAGGAAAGCTAACCAGGTGAATCTAAGATTGACTGTATGTGGTTTTCTAAGTCAATAGGCAAGGCCTGTAGGTATTCTTATGTACGATTTAGTAGCTTCAGTTTCTATTTGAATTTGACACCACTGACTTAGATCATGTATTTGTCTCCGTCTTGCATTTTCGTATATATAGGCAGTGGGCATCAATGGAGAGTCAGAAAGATCTGCCTTCAAGTTCTAAGTCAGGCAATTGGACCAGGGGCAAGCCACTTAGGCAACTCCCTAAGACTCTGTTACCTACATTGGTGGAGGGAGTTTCCACACTGGGAGTTCCCTCTGATAATGAAATCATGGGTCTTTAAAACTGCTTTCTTCTCCTGCCTCCAATTCCTCTTAATTCTAGTTTTCTATATTGATTGTTTCCTATTTATCCTGTCTATAGCTTGTTTGTACACAGCTATTTGCTTGTTGTCTCTCCCATTAGATTGGCAGCCCCTTGAGGGCAGGGACTATCTTTTGCCTTTCTTTGTATCCCTAGCACTTAGCATCAAGCCCTGCATGTGTTGTTGTTGTTGATGGTTAGTCATTTTTTCAATCATGTCCAATTCTTCATTCTTCTTGACTCCTTTTTGGGGGTTTTCTTGGCAAAGATACTGCAGTGGTTGGCCATTTCCTTCTCTAGATCATTTTATAGATGGGGAAACTGAGGCAAATAGGGTTAAATTACTTATCCAGAGTCACACAGTAGTAAGTGTCTGAAACCAGATTTGAAATCAGGTCTTCCTTACTCCAGGCCTAGCATTCTATCCGTTGTACCACCTAGCTGCCCAAGCCTGGCACATAGTAGGTACTTAACATATGCTTATTGACTTACTACACAGGATTAGATTACCTCCATTGAGAAGCCTGGCAAATGCCCATTCATACCTCTACCTAGCTTCTAGTAGTTCACCTTATCATTTTTTTTTCAAAGTAGAGACCATAAAATACTGAGTGTTACTTCCTCCTGCCTACTGGAGTCCACCAACTTTACTACTCTTTTTTATTTTAGGCTCCCTAACAATAAAGACTATATTTTATTTCTCTCATTACTTATTAATTACTCATTACTTAATAATATGCTCTACATTCAGTGGACCCTCCACAAGTACTGTTTCCTCAACTGATAGAGTTAACAAAATATCTTTGGCCCCAGTTCAAGGGATCCACCCACTTAATAAAGAAACTATTTAACTGAATAAGTAGTAAAATTGCAAATCATTGTCCTGACAGCTGAAATCATTGCAATATAATCCTTTAGCTGGAAATTGAAAGTCTTCCTTTAGTTTTAAGTTAATATTTTTAAAGAATTTAAAAAAACAAACAAACAACTATTTACTTGATTCAGCAAATCACAGCTTGTGTAAATAGGAACTTAGCTCTGCTGGCAACTTGCCGGTTTGAACATGGCAGTATAGTATAGTTATATAACCATGAGGCATATGCTACATGGACAGTTATCCATGCAGTAGGACTTCAAAATGGAAGGCAAAGAGTGACAGTGTGGTGCACTAAACGGAGTGCTGGCCTTGGAGTCAAGAAGACAGGAGTTCAAATTCTATCTCTGAAACATGTGTATCAGTGTGACCCTGGACAAGTCATTTAACTTTTCTGTTTCCTAAGCAGGTCTCTAGCACTAGAAATTTCAGGGCAGGTACAGATTTGCATGGGCAGAAGGAATTTATCAATTGATGCTCCCTTTGCCTGTGAAGGCACAAGTCTGCATGAAAATTACAATTACAATTATAATGAAGGAATCCATATGGTATGGTAGAAAGAATATAAATACAGGAGTGAAAAAATTTGGCTACATGACCTTGGACATGTCCCTTAATCTCCCTTGGCCTAAGATTTCTTCACCTGTAAAAATAGGCTGCAGAAGGAAATGGCAAACCACTCCAGTATCTTGCCCCAAAAACCCCAAATGGAGTCACAAAGATACGACTGAAATGACTGAATAACTTGAGAGGGCTCCTGAGTAGTCCTAGATACACTCTCGTCTCTGATGACCCCCACTCCCACCTCATTCAATTAAATTTATTCCCGGTGCCAAGACTCCTAGTGACTGCTCAGAAAACAGTGCAAAGACATTCTGAGTAAAAGCAGCATGACTCAGTGATGCATTTGATAATCAGTACATTTGAATTCATTAATTCAATAGATACTTGTAATGTGAGGATATTTCTACTACCTTTCCATGAATTTTGCGACTATGGTGGACTCTTTCATATCTCTATGTGCTGTGGATTCCTGTATCTGTATCTCTATTGTCCAACCACTCAAGCTCTGGCCCTGGTACTCTAACTGCCTCCTAGACATTTCCCTTAGATATCCTGATGCCATCCAAGCACAGGATAAAACAAACAAACCAAAAAAAATGGTATAAATAGAAAGAGCCCTAGAATAGGAATCAGAAGACCTTTTTTCTAGTCTGGGTCTATTGCTAATTAGCTCTGGCAAGACTTTTTTTTGGGTGGGGTCTCTTTTTACTGGCCCACTCCTCCTCCTCTCCTTTAAACTCCTGACATAAGAGACTCAGGTATACTTTGGTGACCTGTCAATTTTCTTCTTCACCCAGATGAGGAGGGAACTTCAGTATCTGACACTCCCCTAAGAATAATCAACAGCTCCTTTTGAGGTTCACCAGCATCATAACATGAATAATTATATTTATAAATTCATGTAAATAAATAGGATCTACATCTGAGTCCATAGAAATTTGCTGTATTCAGGCATCTAGGTGGTACAGTGGATAGAGCACAAAGTCAGGAAGATTGGAGTTTAAATCTGGTCTCAGACACTTGCTAGCCTGGTCAAATCACTAAACCTCTGCCTGCCTCAGTTTTATCAGCTGTAAAATAGGGTTAAAAATAGCACCTATGAGGATCAAATGATAAAATATTTATAAAGTGCTTAACACAGTGACTAGCACACAGCAGGCACTTAATAAATGCTTTGTTCCTTGCCCCTCTCCCAGGGCAATTTATATATATATATATATATATAGTCATTTATTAAATGACTATATGAAACTATTATAAACATTACCTCTCTGGAATTCAGTTTCTTCATCTATAAAATGAGAGAGCAAGACCAGATGCTTTTGATCAATTTTCATTTTAAGCCTCTAACGCACAAAATAGCAGCCTCAGCCAGGCTCATACAAAAACAAATGCATTTTCATGATAGCCGGCAAAGTTCTGAGCGTGGGGTGAAGGAGGGTTATAGAGAGTGAGATTCCTTATTTGTATGCATTGTTCTAATGCCTAGATACCTAAACCCAAATCTCACATGTTCTCTCTATGTCCTTCTAGGCCTGTGTGAAGTTACAGTGTTGTAAGATAGAATATTGAGACTCAGAATAGCTAGCTATTCCATATTGGCTGAAATATGGAATGCATGAAGAGTAGTAATATGAAGTAAATTTGGAAGATCAGATTGGAGTGGTTGGAGATTTGGGATTTTTTTGTGGAGATAATAAGAAACTACTGAATATTTCTGAGCAGTGGTTTGATGTACTCTGAGTTGGGTCTTAGGAAGATTACTTTAGTGACTATGGAAGATGGGCTAGAGAGAGGAGAGACTGGAAGCAGGGACACTGATCAGGAAGCTATAACAGTTGTTCAAGAGAGAGATGATGAGGGCCTGAGTTAATGGGATGGCTATAAGTAAAGTTATTGTTTGGGTAAAATCAATAGGACTTGGTAGCTGATTTGATGGGGAATGAAAAGATGAAAGAGTCAAGGATAAATCTGAGATTTTAAAACTGATAGTGGTACTTTTAAGATCAACTGCCTAGACAAAATAGATTATTGGTATCATTGGGTGGAACTTTCAAACCAAAACTGCCCCTAATTACTATAGCTATACATTCTGGATTTCTCAGAAAACAAATGGTACTACTCCTAAGAACCACGTTGTAGGGAATAATCAGAGAAAAAATGAACTTGAGAAAGAGAAGGGGATGATTCAGAAAGACTGAGAAGAAAGCAAGCTAGACAGGGAGATTTACAAAACAGAAAGGCTGGTGTATTTTACTATAAAAGGAAAGAACACCTTAAGAGATTTTGCAGGAAAATAAAGGCATCTAGAAAAGGGTAACATCCTCTAAATTATTAATGGGGGGTCCTATGAAGAGCCAGCTGAATTGTGGACCACCACCCTTACCCCACCTGCCCTGATCACCTATAGTTCACCCTACCCTGTCCTGCCCCATCTCACTGTCTCCCACCAGCCAGTCTAAATATATTTGCATTATGGGATTATTTGAGGAACTTTTTATTCAGTTGTTTCAGTCGTATCTGTCTCTTTGTGACCCCATTGGGAGTTTTCTTGGCAAAGATACTGGACTAGTTTGCCATTTCCTTCTCCAGCTCATTTTACAGATGAGGAAACTGAAGCAAACAGGGTAAAGTGACTAGCCCAGGATCACACAACTAATAAGTGTCTGTGGTCAGATTTGAACCCAGGTCTTCCTGACTCCAGGCCCAGAACTTTATCCATTGCACCAGCAAGCTGCTAGTAAGTTTTGTTAAAGACATAATTCTATGAAAATTACTCTATATTGATCTTGAATGTAACCAGTATAGAATGTTAAAAATGAATGATTCTCTATGTAAGTTAATTTGGAAATGCATTCAACTTAATTCATGTCATCTGACTGGCAATAAGTTTTGTTTCATATTTTTAAAACATGGTATTTACGTTCTAATTGTTTCTATTTTTTTTCTTGTATTGTGAATTTGGGGAAACTTTTGTATCAGAAATGCTGTTAGTTCGACAAATGATGCCCAGAGAGCATCATGAGTATCAAATTAGAAAAAAAAAGATGTTACCATTTTCATTTAAAGTTTTGAGTTCCAAATTCTACCCCTCCTTCCCTCCCTCCCTGCCCTCCCCCTTTTTTTGAGACAGTAAGTAATCAGATATGGGTTATACATGTGCAATCATGTAAAATATTTCCATATTAGTCATTTTGTACAAGGACTGGAAAAAAAGAAAAGAAAGAAAAAAGAAGGAAAGAAAAAGAAAAGAGAAAGGAAGGAAAGAAAGAAAGAAAGAGTAAAGAAAGAAAGAAAAAGAAAGAGAAAAATAGCATGCTTCAGCTTGTATTCAAACAATATCAGATCTTTCTCTCAAGGTGGATAGTATGCTTCATTAGTCCTTTGGGCTGGAATTAGGTCATTGTATTTCTGAGAATAGCTAAGTCATTCACTGTTCTTCTTAGAACAACATTGCTGTTACTGTATACAACATTCTCCTAGCTCTATTCACTTCACTGTGCATCAGTTCATGTGAGTCTTTCCAGGTTTTTCTGAAATCATCCTGCTTGTCATTTCTTATAGCACAGTAGTATTCCATTACAATCATATACCACAGCTCGTTTAGCCATTTCCCAAGTGATGAACATCCTTTTGATTTCCAATTCTTAGCCATGACAAAAAGAGCTGCTATAAATATTTTTGCATAAAAAGGTCTTTTTCCCTTTTTTGGGATGTCTTTGGAGTCTAGACCTAGTGGTGTTATTGCTGAATCAAAGGTAATGCACAGTTTTATATCCTTTGGGCGTAGCTCCAAATTGCTCTCCAGAATGGTTAAATTAGTTCACAACTCCACCAATGGGTACACTAGTGTCCCAATTTTCCCACACCCCTTCCAACATCCACCTTTTTCCTTTCTTGCCATATTAACCAATCTAATTGATGTGAGGTGGTACCTCAGACAGTAACTTCTTTTTTAATCTGAATGCTATTGTACTATGAATTGAGCTGTTAAAGAATGTAATCAAAATGTTTGAAAACTGTTAAATATTCAATTGGATACATCATGCTTTCAAATGGATAATAAAAATAACTTATTGTTTGAGGAGAAAGGAAGCAAAGACCTGCTTAAGCTCATTTTCCAAGTCAGGCCCTCGTGGATATTTCATGGAAGTTCTTCCTTCAGCCCGTTGATGGCATTGTCCATATCAGATACAGGGTTCGGAATTGTGGGTTCCTATTTTGGTCTTCTTCTTATAGCTCTGTTGGTGATGGCATTAGATTCATAAAGTCTGAACCAGTTTTCACCACATGAATTAATTATTAGAAGGACAATGTGGTTAGATTTTATCACGTTATTAAATTATACTACCAGACTTTAGCAATATCACCTAGAGAATCTCCACAAGTGACCTGGATCCTGGAGATGGTAAAAGAAATTCCTCCACACACTTGCTCTGATCCATACATGACTGAGAGATGCACAGGAGGTATTTTCCAAACTCTTGAAGATGATGGAGGCTGCCAAAGGACTTGAAGCTCCTAAAGCTACAGCTACATTGAGTATCTTTATCACTCTATTGTAATTTTGCTTGTTTTATTAGTTCTCTGTATGTTATGCACCTGTTATCTATTTGTAAGCTGCTTATCATTTCTGATTTGGGAAATGAGGCCTTTGAACTATGGTTTACTCATAGCATTTATGCAAAGGCCCATCATGTGACCTCCAGCTTTCGAATACTGGCAGATTGATATTTATTGAATTGCCAAAGTCTATGGGCTAGAGATAGGTTTTGGTGTGCGGAGACCAATTGAGCCATGGTGCAGATGCTTTTCCAGGTCCTGTTGACTAATTATACTGCCACCAAGGTTGCTGAGTGGACTCCGACCGAGATATATCACTCCTAGATGAAGCCTGCCATGATTGACCTCAGCCCAGAAGAAGAAGCAACTTCTAATCAGCTCCTGAACCTAGTTAAGCTTCAAAAGGACCCCAACACCAATCAGTGGTCTTTGGTCACTTGTTTGTTTAACCCTGATAGTTAGAATCTAATTCCTCATCTGTTATCTAATATGCATTTGCTGTTTGCGCTTCATGCCCTGCCTTGTACCTTGTACCTTGAAACTCTATCGACTGAAGCAGATTGGTACTTGCTTTGCAATTTTTGCAACTTTTTTTTTTATTCCAAAGACATAAAGCAAAGCTTAATAGTTACAATCAATTTACTAGAAGAGACGATTGATTAGGCAGAGACAGAGTTGTCTGGTGGCATTAATAAGTTTGGTGACTTGCCAGGCTTACACAGCCAATATATGTCAATGATGGGACTTGAACCCAAGTGTTATGTTATATCGTAGAACTCAGTCAACACCTGAGTTCAATGCCATTCTAAATAATTGTTCTCTCTCTCTCTCTCTCACTCACTCTGTCACTCACCTAGCTATTCAGACAAGACAACCAAGTTGATGAGAAATGCCAACTGTGTAGATTATGACATGCAGTTAGAGGGCAACCTATAAGAACATCCACCAGTACCTGCACATAGGCATATGTGTACAGGTTTACATATATGTACAAGTATGTATTACCTATGTATATGCACAGATATACATATGCATGTATGTATACACATATACACAGGTATCTGTCCAAGATATATATTATATATACTATTAATACATATTATATATAGATATTTAATATATAGTCACATATTGTATCTATACTAAATATAGCTATATACATTAAATATACATATATTATAGATATGTAGCTATATCTAAGTCTACATTATATATGTATTTATCTTTCTACCTATCCATCTATATCTTGGACGGACACATACAATGCTCAAGTTGATTCCAGAATTAAACAGGAAAAGGAGAGCAGATTGGATTACTTTGAAGAAAATGCAAAGCTAATTTACCACCCCCACATTTCTAATAGAAAAGAAAAACAATCTTTTTAAAAGATCAAAGGGCCTGGAGTCAGAAAGTACTGAATTCCAATCCCATCTCAATTAATTTCCTGGATGTTTTTGAATCATCTCAAACTCTATGTGTCCCAAATAGAATTCATTAGCTTCATCCTAAAACCCACTCCCTTCTCTGGACATCTCCGTTTTTATTGAGGGCATCACCATCCTCCCAGTTTTGAGCTGATCTGGGCAAGTTACTTAACTTCTGTTTGCCTCAGTTTCCTCATCTGTTAAGTGGGGATAATAAAAGCATCTACCTTGAATTACAGTTTTAAGGATCAAATGAGTTAAAGTGTGTAAAGTTCTTTGCAAATCTTAAGGAGTGATCTAAGTGCTTGATATTAAAACCAGTATTGTATCCAAGGTATTGTTCAGCTATGACTTATTAAAGAATTTATATACACATGTTTCTGTCCAAGATACATATTATATATTATTAATACGTATTATATAGAGATATATAATATGTTATATGCCACATTATATCTATATTATATGTAGAAAGATATATATAATATATATCTCAGAAGAGACTCAGAAGAATTTTAAATCAACATCTGATAGATGAATTCAAGATGGTTATCAATCAACGAGCAGTGAACAGCTGCATAGTGGGTGTGAGCAAAGGAATCACTTAAATAAAAGATGTCATTAGGGAAATGTCTGATCCCACAAGAAGACAGGACGATGAGAAAATAAGGTGGGCTGGTAGACAGCCCTGCGTGCTCCAAAAAGACCGTAGTGTATTGGTGGGGGACTTGGAGATGGAAATAGACAGGAGTTACATAATAGACTTAGACAGCCTTAGATAAGTGGCAATCGACATTGCTGAATGCAACATCTAATCAATGAGATTATTGATTTGCTTGCATATTTGAGCTAGGCTATGACGTCTTTCTTTCCCTTTTTAAATAGTATTGTGTAACAATAATAATGAAAATGAATGATTTCTTACAAAAATCTCCTAGGATTCAAATACAAAGCAGCTAGGAGGAACAGAGGATAGAACACTGGGCCTGGAGTCAAGAAGACCTGAGTTCAAATCTGGCCTCAGACATTTAACAGTTATGTGACTCTGGGTAAGTCACCTGTCCATCATGAGCTCATCGTTGTCCTGGATTCTATGCTTCAAATACTCTTAGTACCATTCCCTGTTCTCTCTCCTCTTTTGCTATGGTCCAGGGGGAGGAGGTTACCTTTCTCCTTGCCAATACCAGCCCCCCTACTCAGGCCTTTGATCCTGGCTCCTCTTGTCTCCTCTGAGAGCTAGGGGCTCCCATCCTCCATTCTTTCTCATCTTTAACCTTTCATTATTCGCTAGCTCATACACTGATTCTTACAAATACGCCGAAACCTCCCAACCCTTCAAAAACCTAAACGTGAACCTGCTCTGCCCTAGCCTATTCTTTAACATCTCCCCTCTCTTCCATAGCCAGACTCCTAGAAAAGCTATTGATTTCTGTGGTCTCCATTTTTTCACATCACCTGCCAATCGCAGCACCTCACAATCTGATCCAAACACTGTAGCAATGTTCTTTTTTTTTTCTTTTTTTCTTTTGGTGAAGCAGTTGGGGTTAAGTGACTTGTCAAGGGTCACACAGTTAGTAAGTGTCAAGTATCTGAGGCCAGCTTTGAACTCAGGTCCTCCTGACTCCAAGGCCAGAGCTCTATGCACTACACCACCTAGCTGCCCCCTATAGCAATGATCTTTAAGGAAAACAAACAAAAAAAATCTGTCTTCATTACTGACCTTATATTCTTAGTATCAGTTAGTCAAGTAAACATTTTGGTGTTTTTCTTTGTCCAGGAAATTAAGGTTAAGTGACTTGCCCAGAGTCAACACAGCTAGTAAGTTGTTATGTGTCTGAGGCTAAATTTGAACTCAGGTCCTCCTGACTCTAGGGCCAGTACTCTATCCACTGTGCCACCTAGCTGTCCCCCAGTTAAGTAAACATTTTAAAGTGTCTACTATGTGCCAAGTACTATGCTAACCTCTGGGGAAACAAAAAGAGGCAAAAGACAGTCCCTACCCTCAAGGAACTTACAATCTAATGAGGAAGACAGTATGTAAACAAATATATGCAAAGCAAGCTATCTACCAGATAAATAGGAAATAATTAACAGAAGAAGGCAGTAGAATTAAGAGGGGTTGGGGAAGGCTTCCTACAAAAGGTGGGATTTTAGTTGGGACTTAAAGGGATTCAGAGAGATTGGTAGTCTGAGAGGAGGAAGGAGAGCGTTCAAGGCATGGAATGGAGGACAGTCAAAGAAAATGCCCAGAGCCAAGAAATGGAGTGTTTTGTTCATGGAACAGCCAGGAAGCCAATGTCATTGTACTGAAACCTATGTGTCAGGGAGTAAGGGAGAAGAAGACTGGAAAGGTAGAAGGTATGAAGGGCTTTGAATGCTAAACAGAGCATTTGTCTTTGCTCCTGGAGGCAATAGGAAGCTGTGGGCAAAACTGCCAGTGCCAGAACAAACCAGAACCAGAACTAAAACCAAACCCAAACCAAAAATGTAAGAACCAACAGGATTTGTTGAATCTGATAGCAAAGGAGCCCCACCTGTAGACTCCCCATGGTAAAAAAGGACAAAGCTTGAATTATATTTCAATTTGGGCAGAAGTTCAATGGGGAATGGGCTTGGACAATGCCCATTGCTGGGCACTTGCAGGCTAGTGGTATCCCTCAATTGCTAAGGCTAGTAACAGGAAAGGATCTTGGTCAGGTGAGCTGCCTCTAGTAGTCCTACCCTAAGGGATAGAACCACCCTTACTGTTTCAGCAGTAAGGAAGGTCACAAACAGGGTAGGAGTTGCAATACAAACAGGGTCAGGGGCTAGATCAAGGACCTATAGACAAAATGGCACTGTTGTGGTCTGAGAGGTTTAGACACTTTAAGGACCAGAGCATAGGACAGGGTCATCTGCAATGAATTTACAGACTCAAAGCATTCTTTAAGTTAAGGTGGCAAAGATGTATTGCAACGCTATTCAGTGGGCAAGGATTCTCCAGGAACCTGCCATGGTGGGCAGAGCTCCTTAGGGAACTTGCAGCCTGACAGGAATGATGCTAAAGCTTATATAGAAAAAATAGTGGATTAAGTGGCAAGTATGCTAATTAGGTGATGACATACAAACTTAGTCATAGTCGTCATTCACTACTGGAAACAGGGGGATGGAGGCAGGGAAGAGAGGGTTCCTAAAGGGTATATTTTTGATCTGTTATGTCTGTAACAAGATAGTTTCAGGAGTTGATGTCTATAGCTTGATTGTATATGGTAACTATGGGCATCAGTACGTGATAGTTCTGCTGGTACAAGATAGTCCTGTTCACACAAGGGAAATTCTATGGTGGTCAGCTTCTTCTTGTAACGGGGAGAGATGGTTTGTCTCACTGGACCCACTCATGAGTTATTGTCAGAGAGAGGGTCTTTGGGCTGGAGGGAAACTGTCAGGGATAGTGCCTTGAGGCTCCGGACATAAACTTGCAACTTCTTAGAAGTGGGGGTCTGAGTACAAGCACCCAAGCACCCCATCAGCACTGCTTTAGTTTTCTTGGATACCCACAAAGTCACTGGAATTTTTTCAGAGGGAGGGGAAGGGCCATTTTAAGAAAATCACTTTAGTGTCTGAATGGAGAATGAATTGAACATGGGAGAGACTTGAAGCAACTGACCCAGCAGTAGCTATTGCAATAATCAAGACATGGGGTGATGAGGGCAGGCACCAGAGTGATGACAGTGTCAGAGGAGATAAGGGGGCATTTTGGAGATATGATGCAAAGATGACAGGTTGGATATGTGGGATGAGAGACAGTGAGAAATCCATGATTCCTGGGTTGTGAACTTGAGGTATGATGGGAAGATGGCATGGCCCTCTACAGGAATGCAGAAAAGGAAAAATTTATATTTATTTGTAAGTTTTGTTTTTACATGACCTTCATATCCCCATTATCCCTTAGGATAGCCATCCATCTCATTACAAAGATTAAAAAAAAAGAGGAAAAAGGAAAAAAGAAGAAAAAAATTCAGTGAAACCGATAGATATACTAAAAAAAAAATCTGACATTATACGCAACATTACATACCCATGGGTGGGTGCCATGATTCTGCAAAGGAGTTAGAGGGCAACCATCTTTTCATGTTTTTAATTTGGGACCTAGGCTTATTATTTGTAATTTTATAACTATTTATTTTTTATTCTTCTGAGTGGTTGTTCTCTTAACTATGATCTCCAGTTGTCTTTTCTGGTTCCCATCTTCCATGACCTTTCTACAGTATTTCACACTGTTGACCACCTTCTTGTTGTAGAGGTTTTTTCCTCCTGGTTTTTCCTGGCTCCTGGTTTCTCCTGATTCTTCTCTTACCTCTTACTTCTCAGTCTTCTTTGCAGGTTCATCATCTATTCCCCACTCTCTATGTAAAAGTGTACTTTTTAGGGGTCTGTTCTGAGACATCTTTCCTTCTTATGCTATCCTGTCTCTCCCTTTGACCTCACCAGCTCCCATGTGTTCAGTTACCATTTCTATGCCAAGGATTGAAAAATCCGTGTACTGTGCTTGCCCTTATCTTTCTTCTGAGCTCCAGTTGTACGCAACCAACCATCTGCCAGAGCTCTCCACCTCTGAATGCGTCATCATCTCAAATTCAAGATGGCCAAAATCCACCAAGTTCCATCCTTTCTAATGCCCCTACTTCTGTCACAGGTCAACACCATCCTTCCAGTCAGTGAGGTTTGCAGATTCAAAGACATCTCCACCTACTTAATTTCCCTTATCCCCCATGAGTAAGTCTTGATCTTACCTCATCAACTTCCTTCACAACTGCTCTCTCCTCTGCATTAACATGCCCCACATCCATGTTCAGACCTCCTTTATTTCTTGCTTTGTCAATTGCTACAGTTTCATGATGGGTCCGTTGTCCAGTCTAGCCTCTAAAAAACTGCTGAATATACATCCCTAAAGCCTCAGTTTCACCAAGTCACTGTCCAAAACAAGAAGATTCAGCCTCTTTGATAAAATATGACATTCTTCTGCTTGACATTTAAATCCCTTCACAATCAGGCTCCAAACAATTAGTCCAGACTGATTTCACATTATTCCCTTTAATGTATTCTATATTCCAGCCAAACTGACCTACTTTTTGTCCTCTTTGCACAATGTTACACCTCCCACCTCTATGTATTTGCATAGGCCCTATACCTGCAATGCCCTCCTTTCTCATCACCTCCTTTTGGAATCTTGTGTTCCCTTCAAGTCTCAGCTCAAGTGCTACCTTTCCGGATCACCCCCTCCTTAGTTGTTGATCCTCTCCCCAGGACCCCAAATCAATATACTCATTAGCATATGTTTTGTATTTACTAATCTGTGTACACATTTTTATCCCTCAGTGGAATGTAAGCTCCCTGAGGACAGGAATTGTTTTGTTTTTACATCCCTGGCACTTAGGACTGTGTCTCACATATAGAAGGAAGTTAATAAGGTCTTGTTGAATTGAATTGGGATTTATTTTTTAAGTGGATACACACATACAATTAAATCCATGATCATAAACATAATAAAACAAATTTAGATGACATTCTTACGAATTCATTGTCATTGTTTTCACTTACATAAATAAATAATTCTGACCAATAGCCCTTAATATTTTCTCTAGCATGCGAAGTACCATCAATTTCAATTTGACTTTTTCATGTTATCTTTTCATGTTTTCATGTTGAACAAAGATTTCATAGCTCTCCAGTCTTTTGGCAAAAACAGTTTCTTATGTCTGACTCTGGAATTGTTAATACTAGTCTCGTCTTTTGAAAAAGTCCCCTTCCCTGTTGATCTTCCTCTCTGAGTCATCCCAGGGGAAAGGTGCTTTGTCATCTGTAAAAAGAAAAACAAATTAGAGATAGTCTTACCGTATGATCTTCGTTGAGGTGATTACACCTTGCTTGGTTCCCCCAATTGAACACTTCGCATTTTACTATATTTGACAAGCAGCTTTCACACTGGCCAATACTGTCTCACAATATAAGCTTCCTTAGGACAGGAATCTTGTGCTAAATACTAGGCACCCAGCACAATGTAAGCACTGATATATTTATAGAAGGGGAATCATCTTTAAATATAAATTGCATTTCACTCAAGAATGATTTAAATGCTTAAAACAAAAAGGTTTTACCCCAAAAGGTCAGTGAGCTTTCTCTTTCTATGCAGATTTTGGCCACAGGAATCTGCCACACAGATCACCATGCAATCTCTGGAGTCCTGTATACCCCTTTTCCAGTAATTTTAGGACATGAAGCAACTGGGATTGTAGAGAGTATTGGAGAAGGGGTAACAACAGTGAAACCAGGTAAGGCAGGGGTCTTTAACCTTGGGTATATGAATTTGTTTTTTGTTTTAATAGATAACTGTATTTCAAAATAATTGATTATTTTTCAAAATCCCGTACTCTATTTTATTTCATGCACTTAAAAATATTTTTTTTTCCTGAGAAGGGGTCCACAGACTTTACCAGACTTCCAAAAGTGTCTGAGACAGAAAAAAAAATTGAGAACCCCCTGTGGTATGGGGATATTGAGCAAGACACAAGTTAAAGGAAGAAAAAAGAAACAGGTCACCCTAATTCTTATAACAAGGATTTTCCTCATAAAAATTAATTTCATTGGTGCTCTTTTTCTCCATTATAGTCATTTTTGGATATGCCCCAATGCCATTAGAAAAACAGCTTAGCCGGGCAGCTAGGTGGCACAATGGATAGAGCACTGACCCTAAAGTCAGGAGGACCTGAGTTCAAATCCAGACTCAGACCTGACACTTGACACTTACTAGCTGTGTGACCCTGGGCAAGTCACTAAACCCCAACTGCCTAGAAAGAAAGAAAAACAGTTTAGCCAATAGAACTGAAAAGGTGACAATATCCAACAATGAATTCTGCCACCATTTTTTCTAACAAGATGAGGGAAGTATCTTTCATTCTTTATTCTCCAGGACCAATATTGTTTTTTGTAGGAACTGACAGTTTAACTTCCTTTTACCATCATTTTCATTTATATTATTCTAGTTGAACATTTATTCCTCTGGGTCTGGGTTGTTGGTTTTTTTCCACTCTGCATCTGCTCATACAAATGTGGTGCTGACCTCTGCAATATTCCCCAAGGTTGACTGATACTTCAGGTTCTAGAATATCCCTCTGGGTCTGTACTCTGAGGACTAGAGGTCATTAGCCCCCATCAGAGGCATTTCCATTAAGAACTGGCCTACAGACACAAGTAGTATACCACTACATCCTTTGGGTACACTCTCTGACAAATACACACAATGTCCATGATAAGAGTCAGTTCATATTTTGATTATAATGGCAGTAAGCTATACAGCAGGTATACATCTGGCAAAGACAATTTTTAACTCCTGGCTCTATAGGTACTGGAAGTCCTTTCTCCATAGAATCCTCATGCACTATCCCTTGAGTTCAGCATTTTTGTTGGGTAGATTACTCAGCTGGTTGTTTCTAGGCAATATTTTGCATCATGATCTTTTCTCTTTGAGGAGATAAGGTCATCCCATTCTGCATCTCACAGTGTGGAAAGTGCTCTTCCTGCATAAACCCCAATGGCAATTTCTGCATGGAGATGATGCCTGAGTAAGTCACGTTTACTGAAATTTCATTTTAATTGCCCTCATACCAATGAACAGCAGAGCTGAATTTGTTTACTGCTGCTTTTGAGGTTAAAGAACACTGCAGATAAAGGAGTATTATCTGGTGGCACCACCAGATTTACCTGCAAAGGGAAACCAATCTACCACTTCTTAAACATCAGTTCCTTTGCTGAGTACACAGTGACCTCAGAATTTTTGGTAACTAAAATCGATGCTGCCGCTCCTCCTGAGAAGGTGTTTTTGATTGGCTGTGGATTCTCCACTGGCTATGGAGCTGCAATCAATGCTGCCAAGGTGAGATTTTTCAATGGCTTAATTTTTTGTGAAATATTCCTTTCTCAGTATAGTAAAGATTTGCGAAGTTAAAAAAAATCCAGAACACATCCTCTATTCAGGTGCTGTCTATACCTGTATCAAACACATAGATGAACAATGAAGTAACCAGTTAATCACCCACAATACTTTGTTTCCACAAATATATAATAGCCTGAGACTAAAACATTCAGACAATCTGAAATTCTTGTTTTTATCCAGATATTCTTGGCATTATGGAGACACAGGCACAATTTCTAATTTGTTATCAAGTAATGAAGAAACATTCATTATACAAATGTTATGTGCCAGGCACTGTGCTAAGCATGGGTGATACAAAAAGAGATGAAAGGAACTTACAATTTAATGCTATATCAGTGATTTAGAAGAATTCCCATTTGTCACAAAAGAAATGCATTCATTGAATGAATGAATGAGAAGTAATTCGCACATTTACTCTGTGCAAAGCATGGGAGAAACAAATAGAAAAAAAAGATCATCCTTGCTCTTCAGAAGCTCACATTCTAATAAGGGAAGATAACCCCTCTGAATTTTCTGCTAGAAATCAGAAATATAACATAGAAAATAAATAGAAAATGCAACGAAATTTTATTTGTTTTGGCCCAATTAGGTAAATTGGATATGGTGCAGATCAGGACACAAGGTACATAGTTTTTATTAAGTAAGAATTTCCTCTCCCAAATCTTATTAAAAGGCCTCTGCTTGATGTGGAGATGGCTATGGTTTCTGAAGTTTTATGTTACCAGAGTCCAAACTGTAACAGGTTTTGCCACAGTGGTAATATTGCTAGGATGTCCCTAGACCTCCCCCCGCAACGCCTTCCAAAAAACAACTATCAGCATAGTTATATACAGAAAAAGCTCCATCATCATATATGCTGACCACTTGGTGATGAATAATTTCGCCATGGTAAACCTTGAAACAATATAAAATACAAAAAAGTACTTCCCCCAGTGTAATGCCCTTCTGATTTGCAGAACCAGTGGAAGACTGGTGAATAGTAATGCAAATAGTAAGTAATTACACTGTTTTTAGACCCTCTATCAACTCCAATTTGGCTATTGGTGTGTAACATTCTTGTCCAATGACCAACAGCTGGGTATTCCAGTGGACTTGCTGTATTACACTAATCTACACATTCTCATTATCAGAATAACACAAAGGAAAAAAGAAAGTTCCCCCAAAATGTAAGAATGACTATCAGGTCTTCCTTGGAGAGACAAATGAAGGAGCTGGTGCAATTGCTTTTGTAGTGAACACAGAAAGATGACTTACCAGTATTCTGACTTTATTTTATTTGCATATGTGCACCTCAGTCGATACCCATAGTCTAATGTAAAGAATGGAAGTAACAAACATACATCATTATTAGCAAGTATAAAATATAAGGAGGAAGTATACCATTCAAAGCATTGCAAAATGGAATTGCCTAAACTTCAAAGTAAAGAGTGAAGTAGCAGCAGCAGCTAACATTTATATAGCACTTAACTACATCCCAAGTACTCCCATTGAGGTGAGAAGACCTACACTGGCTTTTCAAAGCCTATGCGCAATGGCCCACATACACTGGTAGGATAAAGTCCAGACCTGAACAAGATCTGCTGTAGTAGTTCAGGTTCAAGATTGGAATGAAATGAGACAATTATAAAATATGAATGAGACGATTATATAACATCTGACAATAATAAATGAAAGATCATTTAGCCATAAGGTTGTTTGGCTAGGATACAGCGTTAGTTGACCTACCAATCAGAAACTGAAGGCAGGAGATGGTATATTCTCATGTCCTAGTTATTTTGTGTCTATTGTTTTTCAGTCATTTTCAGTTGTGTCTAACTCGTTGTGACCCCATTTGGGGTGTTCTTGGCAAAGACACTAGAGTGCTTTGTCATTTCTTTTTGCAGCTCATTTTACAGATGAAGAAACTGAGGCTAACAAGGTTAAGTGACCTGCCCAAGGTCACACAACTATTACATGTCTCTGGTCAGATTTCAACTCAATCCTTCTTGACTCTAGGCCTGGTGCTCTATCCAGTGCACCACCTAGCTACATACTATATCTATTTTAGGATACCAAGAATTTGTGTCCATTGCCCTAGGCTTAATTCACTGAGTTAATTAAATCTTTTTTGGGGGGGTAGGGGAAAGGGAAGCCAGGCAATGGGGTTTAAGCGACTTGCCCAGGGTCATACACCTAGTAAGTGTCAAGTGTCTCAGGCCAGATTTGAACTCAGGTCCTCCTGACTCCAGGGATGGTGCTCTATCTACTGTGTGACCTAGCTATCCCTATTAATTGTCTTTTTATAAAATTAATTTATTTTGATTTATCAATAATCACTTCCATATGCTTTTGAGTTTAAAATTTTTCTCCCCTTTCCTCCCCACCACCCTCCCCAAGATGGCACATAATCTGATATAGGCTATGTATTTACATTCATATTAAACATATTTTCACATTAGCTGTTGTAAGTAGAAATTAAAACCAATAGAAGGAACCATCAGAAAGAGGAAACAAAACTCAACAGAAGAGAAAAAAATTAGCAATTCGGCTTCCATAGTTCTTTGTTTGGGTGTGGATAGCATTTTCCATCACAAGGCCTCTGGAGATGTCTTAGATCCTTGTATTGCCAGGAAGGGTTCAGTTTATCAATATTAGTCATCCCACAACGTGGCTGTTATTGGGTACAACGTTCTCTTGGTTCTGCTCACATCACTCAGCATCAGACTCCAGGTTTTTCTGAAGTCAGCCTGTTCATCATTTCTTATAGCACAATAGTATTCCATCACATTCATATACCACAACTTGCTCAGCCATTCCCCAATTGATGGGCATCCTCTTAATTTCCAATTCTTTGCCACCACAAAAAGAGCTGCTATGAATATTTTCGTATGTGTGGGTCCTTTTCCCACTTGTGTGATCTCTTTGGGATATAGCCCTAGAAGTGCTATTGCTGGGTCAAAGGGTATGAACATTTTTATAGCCCTTTGGGCATAGTTCCAAATTGCTCTCCAAAATGGTTGGATCATTTCACAACTCCACCAACAATGCATTAGTGTTCCAATTTTACCACATTCTCTCCAACATTTATCATTTTCCTGTTTTGTCATGTTGGCCAATCTGATAGGTGTGATGTGGTACCTCAGAGTTGTTTTGATTTTCATTTCTCTAATCAATAGTGATTTAGAACATTTTTTCATATGACTAGCACTTTTTCATATGACTATAGATGGCTTTAATTTCTTCCTCTAAGAACTGTCTGTTCATATCCTTTGACCACTTATCAATTGGGGAATGACTTGTATTCTTATAAATTTGACTTAATTCTCTGTATATTTTAGAAATGAGGTCCTTATCAGAGAGACTGATTGTAAAAATTCTTTCCCAATTTTCTACCTTCCTTCTAATCTTAGTTTCATTGGCTTTGTTTGTGCAAAAACTTTTCAATTTAATGTTATCAAAATTACCTATTTTGCTTTTTGTAATGTTCTCTGTCTCCTGTTTGGTCATGAATTCTTCTGTTCTCCATAGATCTGACAGGTAAACTATTCCTTGCTCTCTCAGTTTGCTTATAATATCAGCCTTTATATCTAAATCATGTACCCATTTTGAATTTATTTTGGTATATGGTGTGAGATTTTGGTCTATGCCTAGTTTCTGCCATACTCTTTTCCAGTTTTCCAAGCAGTTTTTTTCAAAGAGTGGGTTCTTATCCCAGAAGCTGGGGTCTTTGGGTTTATCAAATAATAGATTACTATAGTCATTGACTACCATGTCTTGCATGCTTAACCTATTCCACTGATCCACCACTCTATTTCCTAGCCAGTACCAAGCAATTTTGATGATTGCTGCTTTATAATACAATTTAAGATCTGGAATGGCTAGGCCACCTTCCCCTGTATTTCTTTTCATTAGTTCTCTTGATATTATAGACATTTTGTTTTTCCAAATGAATCTTGTTATTATTTTTTCTAACTCTATAAAATAATTTTTGGTAGTTTGATTGGTATGGCACTGAATAAGTAAATTAGCTTAGGTAGAATTGTCATTTTTATTATATTAGCTCGGCCTACCCATGAGCAAAGGATGTTTTTCCAATTATTTAGATCTGATTTTATTTGCGGGAAAAGTGTTTTGTAATTGTGTTCATAGAGTTCCTGGGATTTTTAGGAGGTAGACTCCTAAATATTTTATAATGTCGGCAGTAAGTTTAAAGGTAATTTCTCTTTCTGTCTTTTGCTGTTGGGCTTTGTTGGTAAGATATAGAAATGCCAATGATTTATGTGGGTTTATTTTATAGCCTGCAACTTTGCTAAAGTTGTTTATTATTTCAAGTAGTTTTTTACCTGATTCTCTGGGATTCTCTAAGTATAACATCATGTCATCTGCAAAGAGTGATAGCTTTGTTTCTTCTTTGCCTATCCTAATGCCTTCAACACCTTTTTCTTCTTTTATTGCTAAAGCTAATGTTTCTGGTACAATGTTGAATAACAGTGGTAATAATGGACATCCTTGTTTCACCACTGATCTTATTGGAAATGCTTCTAGCTTGTCCCCATTACACATTATGCTTGCTGAAGGTTTTAGATAGATGCTATTTATTATTTTAAGGAAGACTCCATTTATACCTATGCTCTCTAGTGTTTTTAATAGGAATGGGTGTTGTATTTTGTCAAAAGCTTTTTCTGCATCTATTGAGATGATCATGTGGTTTCTGTTAGTTTTAGTGTTGATATGATGGATTATGCTGATAGTTTTCCTTATATTGAACCAGCTCTGCATTCCTGGTATAAATCCTACCTGATCACAGTGTATTATTCGTGTGATAAGTTGTTGTAATCTATTTGCTAATATTTTGCTTAAAATTTTTGCATCTATATTCTTTAGAGAAATTGGTCTATAATTTTCTTTCTGTTTTGACTCTTCCTGGTTTACGTATCAGCACCATATTTGTATCATAAAAAGAATTTGGTAACATTCCTTCTTCACCTATTTTATCAAATAGTTTATATAGTATTGGAATTAATTGTTCTTTAAATGTTTGATAGAATTCACATGTAAATCCATCTGGCCCTGGAGATTTTTTCCTAGGGAGTTAATCAATGACTTGTTCCATTTTTTTTTTCTGAGATAGGGTTATTTAAGTATTTTACTTCCTCTTCTGTTAACTTGGGCAATTTATATTTTTGTAAACGTATATCCATTTCACTAAGATTGTCAAATTTGTTGGCATATAGTTGGGCAAAATAATTCCTAATTGTTGTTTTAATTTCCTCTTCCTTGGTGGTAGTTTCACCCTTTTCATTCTTGATACTAGTAATTTGGTTTTCTTCTTTCTTTTTTTAATTAGATTAACCAAAGGTTTATCTATTTTATTGTTTTTTTTTCATAAAACCAGCTTTTAGTTGTATTGATTAGTTCAATAGTTTTCTTAATTTCAATTTTATTAATTTTTCCTTTGGTTTTCAATATTTCCAATTTGATGTTTAATTGAGGGTTTTTAATTTGTTCTTTTTCTAGTTTTTTTAGTTGTATGCCCAATTCATTGATCTCCTCTTTTTCCATTTTATTTATGTAAGCATTTAGAGATATAAAACTTCCCCTAAGAACTGCTTTTGCTGCATCCCATAAGTTTTGGTATGCTTTCTCATTATTGTCGTTCTCTTGAATGAAATTATTGATTGTTTCTATGATTTGTTGTTTGACCCAATCATTTTTTAGGATTAGATTATTTAGTTTCCAATTATTTTTTAGTCTATCTTTCCATGGCCCTTTGTTACATATAATTTTTATTGCATCATGATCTGAAAAGGATACATTTACTATTTCTGCCTTTCTGCATTGGATTGTGAGGTTTCTATGCCCTAGTATGTGGTCAATTTTTGTGCATGTGCCATGTACCGCCGAGAAGAAAGTATATTCCTTTCTATCCCCATTCAGTTTTCTCCAGAGGTCTATCATACCTAACTTTTCTAATGTTCTATTCACTTCCTTAACTTCTTTCTTGTTTATTTTGTGGTTAGATTTATCTAGTTCAGAGAGGGGGAGGTTGAGGTCCCCCACTAGTATAGTTTTGCTGTCTATTTCTTCCTATAACTCCCTGAACTTCTCCTCTAAGAATTTGGATGCTATACCATTTGGTGCATATATGTTTAGTAATGATATTACTTCATTGTCTATGGTGCCTTTTAGCAGGATGTAGTTTCCTTCCTTATCTCTTTTGATAAGATCTATTTTTGGTTTTGCTTTGTCTGAGATCAGGATTGCTACTTCTGGTTTTTTTTACTTCAGCTGAAGCATAATATATTCTGCTCCAGACTTTTACCTTTACTCTGTATATGTCACTCTTTTTCAAATGTTTTTCCTGTAAACAACATATTGTAAGATTGTGGTTTTGAATCCATTCTGCTATCCCCTTCCTTTTTATGGGAGAGTTCATCCCATTCACATTCACAGTTATGATTACTATCTGTTTCTTTTTCTCCATCCTTTTTTCCCCCCGTTTATGCTTTTCTTTCTCCTTTCTCCTTTCCCCCCCCACTAGTGTTTTGCTTTTGACCACCGCCTCCTTCAGTCCCTCCTCCCTTCTATTAGCCCTTTCCCTTTTCTTCCCCTTTACCCTTACTGCTTCTTCTCTCCCTTCAATCCCCCCTCCCTTTTCTTTTCCCTTTTCCCTCCTACTGCCTATAGGGCAAGTTAGATTTCTATACCTAACTGATTACGTTATTCCCTTCTTGAGCCAAATCTGATGAGAGTAAGGTTCAAACAGTACTCATCCCCCTCCCTTCTTTCCCTCTGCTGTAATAGGTTTTTATATCTTTTCCTGTAATGTAATTTACCCTTGCCTGCCTCCTCCTTTCTTAGTACATTATCTTAGATCAGACTAATCCACTTACTTGGATCCATTTAACCCACTTGATTGGATTTTTTTTTATCATTATATCAAAGTCAACTTATATCCACCCCCTTTATGTATACTCCTTCAACATGGGTGTAATAACAATACAGTTCTCAAGAGTTGCAAGTGTCATCCTTCCTTGTAGGGATGTAAACAGTTTGCCCTTATTAACAACATTTTGTATCTTTCTGTCCCATTTACCTTTTTATGTCTCTCTTGAATCTTGTACTTGAAGATCAAATTTTTTGTTGAGCTCTGGTCTTTTTATCAGGAAGGTTTGGAAGTGCCCTATTTCATTGAATATCCATCTTCTGCCCTGAAAGATTATGCTCATTTTCACTGCATAGTTAATCCTTGGCTGCAATCCAAGCTCCTTTGTCTTACGGAATATCACGTTCCATGCCCTACAGTCTTTTAATGTAGAAACTTCAAGGTCCTGTGTAATCCTGACTGTGGTCATGATATTTAAATTGTTTGTTTCTGGCTGCTTGCAGTATTTTCTCTTTGATCTGGTAATTTTGGAATTTGGCTATTATATTCCTTGGCATTTTCAATTTGGGATCTCTTTCAGGCAGTGAGCAGAGGATTCTTTCTATAGTTATTTTACCTTCTGGTTCTAGGACTTCAGGGCAGTTTTCCTTTATGATTTCCTGAAGGATACCATCCATGCTCTTTTTTTCATCATGATTTTCAGGTAGACCAATAATTTTTAAATTGTTTCACCTGGATCGATTTTCCAGGTCAGCTGTTTTACCCATGAGGTATTTTACATTTTCATCTATTTTTTCGTTTTTTTGTTTCTGTTTGACTGATTCTTGCTCTCTCATAGAGTCATTAGTTTCCATTTGTTCAATTCTAATTTTTAACATATTGTTTTTTTCTGTTAGA
The DNA here is from genome assembly GCF_900497805.2 of Vombatus ursinus. Lineage (NCBI taxonomy): Eukaryota > Metazoa > Chordata > Mammalia > Diprotodontia > Vombatidae > Vombatus > Vombatus ursinus. Next base: position 165,291 of record NW_020949753.1, on the reverse strand, counting down.
TTTTGTACTTTCTTCTCCAATTGGTCAATTGTATTTTTAAGGGATTTATTTTCTTCATTGTACTTTTTTTCCAATTGGCCAATTGTGTGTTTTAGGGACTTGTTTTCTTCAGTGTACTTTTTTTTCCAATTGGCCAATTGTACTTTTAAAGGACTCCTCTAACTCATTTGACTTTTAAAATCCTTCTTGAGTTCTTCTAAGAAGGCTTTTTGGGCTTCAGACCAGTTCATGTTCCCTTTTGATGTTGCAGATGTGGGTTTGATGACAGCATTGTCCTCTTCAGATTTTCTGCCTTGATCTTCACTCTTCTCATAATAGGAATCTATAGTACGTTTCTTTTTACTCATGGTGTTTCTTTATTCCCTGGCCTTTAAAGAGATTAAGCTCTCCTGCTGGGGAGCAGAAGGCACTGACCCAAGCTTCTTGTGTTGGGAGCCTAGTCTTGGTCACTGGCTTTGTGTGCTGGGGCCTCTTATGTTGGCAATTGGAGGCTGTAGGTTTCCGGCAGCTTATCTGCTGTTGGGCTGGAATCAGCAAGGCTGGGAGTTTCAGGTAAATCTAGGTTGCTTGCTTTTCCTTTCCTTTAGCTTTGTTTAGCTCCTTTTAGATGGGTGCTGCCAGGTGTTTATCTGCCTGGGGCCCCTTGCAGTGCTGCCTCCCTTATTTCTGTTGAGGTACTGGGAGACTTCTTTGCTGAAGAATGCCGAGGCACCTGGTCATTTTCTGAGCTGGTTTCCACCAGTTACCCCACCCTCACTGAGGCACTCGGAGGTACAGCTGTTGGCGTTTGCCTGCTCAACTACCTGGGCTTTGGTATCTCCTCCTGGTTGGCAGTTGGAGGCTGTAGGGTTCTGACAGCTTACCTGGTGTTGGGCTGGAACTTTTTGGCACCTCTAGGTTGCTTTCTTGAGCTCCTTCCAGACAAATGCTGCCGGGTGCTTATCTACCTGGGGCCCTTTGTAGTGCTGCTTCCCTTATTTTTGCTGAGGCATTGGGAGACCTGTTTGCTATAGAATGTTGAGGCACCAGAATCTCCTCCTGGTGTGCTAAAGTGGGTCTTTCCACTAGCTGGCTGGGTGACTCCTGTTTCGTACTGCTCCGCTTTCCCCAGGGTAAGAGGGGCCTTTCCTGTTAATCCCTCTAGCTACCTGGGCTACTGCACTGCTGCACCCTGTCTTTCTTCTGGTTCAGCTGTTCCAGGGTTTTTTCTGAGGTGATATTTTCCGGGTTTTCAGAGGTTGATAGGGGAGGGTGAGAGCAACTACCTTTTTACTCCGCCATCTTGGCTCCCGGGAGTCTTTTTGTCCGTTTCTAACTTCACAAGTTGCATCTTGCACTTCTGACTCTTAGGTACAATTCTCCCTTTCTCTGGTCTTCCTCTCTTTCTTTCTAGGTTTTCTCTGATTTCCATTCTTAGATCTCATTTTTGTTTATTTCTGGTTTCTCTCTGCACTATTTTTCTTCTTTCTCCTTTTTTTCTAATTTCTTCACCCCAACAGTTTCTTTATGTGTTTCCCTAGCCCCTCTTTCTCCTCTCTTTCTCCAAGTTCTTTATCTCTACAGTTCTCTGTGTGTTCCCATAGACATTCTTTCTCTAATTTCTTTCTTTGTCTCTTCATTCTCCTTGTCTATGTGTCCCTTGGTTTCTGTCTCTTTCTGTCTCTGTCTCTCTCCCCCCCATGCCCCACCTCATCTCATTATTTGTTAGGGTAATTTTCTCATGGGAGTTCTAGCTTCTCTCAGCAGAAGCTGAGGGTCACAACCTGTTGCGTGGCAAAAACAAGGAAGTCTCACAAGACCTCTCCTTTGCTGACACGCAGCTCCCACGGTTGGCTCGGCTCTCCTCTCATTGGGAGAAAAGTCCTACTCATACCCCTGATATGAGGGCTGCAGGTGTTCAGCAGACTTGGTGATTGGCTATCACGTGGAGATCATGCTTTGATCAGGTGTTACTAGGGATATAAAAGAAAGCTACTAGCACTTAATAAACGGAGCTTCTGCCCTCTTGCTGTCTCCCACCTCATCAATGCGTCCCGGGTTAAGAGTATTGAGCTCGTCTCATGCTCACCACTGCAGCGGCCATGTCAATTATTATTATCAGGTGAGATGCAAAACAGGTACACGTATGCTTCTCAAGGATGTTGTTCAATTTGGAGATTAAGAGCATCCCTGTAGATGGTGAGGTCTTCTGAGTGTTCCTGCCCACTGATAACATCGTGTTAGTTGCATTGAGCCCTGAGACTTCAAACCCTGCTGGCAGAGATCTGTAACCACTCCAAAGAGTTTAGCATAGCTGTTCACATAGGATAAACAACTGAAGCCTTGAAGGTACTCAAGATTCCAAGAGGAGAAAGTGAAGAAGGAGGGCATTTCAGGTGTAGGACCTGTACAAATGTATGGAGGTGGGAGACAGAACATTGTAACAGCTAGTAGGGCACTTTTGCTAAAATATAGCATACATTAAAGGGGAAAATGATCTTTTATTGTCACCCACCATCTTCTTCTCCATTCCCCACTGATTCAAAAATTCAAATTTAATATCAATCAGGTATTCATTTTGAACAAATATTCTTTTTTGAATGATTGTCCTCTAGTCTTTTGTGTCTCATATCTTAACAACAACTCTGGTACAATACCGTTTTTGTTTGTTTGGTTGGTTTTTTTAGGCAATTGGGGTTAAGTGACTTGCCCAGGGTCACACAGCTAGTAAGTGTCAAGTGTTTGGTCTGAGGCCAGATTTGGACTCACGTCCTCCTTTTTATTTTTTTGTTTTTTTAAAGCAACGGGGGTTAAGTGACTTGCCCAGGGTCACATAGCTTGTGAGTGTCTGAGACTGGACATGTACACAAGGTCTGGTGCTCTATCCACTGTACCGCCTACCTACTCCAATACTGGTTTTAATAGTGAGACAATTAGATAGCACTTTGATGTTTACAAAGCACTTTACATGTTTTAGCTTATTTGATCCTCACTAAAACACTGGGAGGTATTATGATTCTCATTTGACAGATGAGGAAGCTGAGGCACAGAGAGTTTCAGTGACTTGCTCAGAGTCACCTGGCTAATAAATGTGATAAAAAAGACTTGAACTCAGTCTTCCTGCCTCCAAGTTCTGTACTCTATGACCAAGGGTGAGACAGTTATTTTTTTTAATCCTGCATTTTATATTTGATTTTATACTGTATAAAAAACTAAGCCTCTTCTCAGAGGTTTGGCTGGAGAAACTCGTGTGTGCTAAAGTTTTAATCTCTCCCTCTCCAATGAGAGATACGAAGGATACGAGCCTGCTAGTCAAAGAAAAAACTCACTTCTCAATACTCTTATACAACATTGTCTCAGCATCTTCTGCTAGGTTTGGGGGGGTATTCCTGAGAAGTTAGGACAACCTAGCTGGGACAACTTGACCTTGTTACATCCTTAAACCATTAAGGTCTTATTGAATTCCTCAGTAGCCAATAAGTCTGCCCTTAATAGGGGCCTCAGGGAGTAGCCCAGACCCATCAATTTACAAAGGCATTTCATAGAGATAATGAAAGGTGGTCCTCATGGCATATGCAACCAATAATGATCTTTCATCTCTGTGACCCTGCCCAATTAGATGATTTCTGGTTTTCGTTCTATCCTTATAAAAATGTATTTCACCCTCAATTCTAGGTCTCTTAGCCAGAGGCAGGGCCATTTGACCCTGTTGATTGTCAGGTCACATGCCCCTCACAATAAAAGATGTCTTACTCAAAGATTTGCTCCAGTTTACTTCTTTGTTAAATTTCAAATGAAGCAAGTGAAAAGAGATGAAGATGTCCCTGAAGTTCCAAATCTGTATTATGGGAAGGGTGGTGATGTCCTCAACAGCAGTGAAGATGCTCAGAAGAGAGGTGAGCTTTAGAGAAAAGTTTTGTTTTGGACATGTTGAGTTTGTGACACCTCCAGAACATCCATTTTGAAATTTAGAGAGGGGAGCAGCCAAGATGGCAGAGTAGAGAAGGCACTCAGCTAACCTCTCCCAACATTTTCCTCCAAACAATGATGATTATGAAACAAACTCAGAAGACAATGGAGTCAAAACAACTATAAGCAAAGCCTCAAAGAAAAATGTGAATTTTACACAATCCCAACAAGAATTTCTGGAAGAGTTTTAAAAATTTGATTTTCAAAATCAAATAAGTGTGGTGCAGGAAAAATTAGATAAAGAAATGAGATCAAGGAAAGAAAATTATGAAAAGACAATTAACAGCTTGATGAAAGGGGCACAAAAAAATACTGAAGAAAATAACAACCTAAAAAACAGAATTGGTCAAATGGAAAGAGATTCAAAACTTCATTGATCAAAATAACTCCTTAAATTAAATTGGCAGAATTAGTCAAATGGGGGGGGGGGATGAGAGAGAGAAGGAGAGAAAGAGAGAGAGAGAGAGAGAGAGAGAGAGAGAGAAAAGGTCACTGAAGGAAAAAAATTCCTTTGACCAAAATCATAGAAGGGGACAATGACAAATGTTGGAAAGGATGTGGAAAACTGGGAAACTAATAAACTGTTGATGAAACTGTGAACTGATCCAGTCATTTTGAAGAGTAATCTGGAATTATTCCCAAAGAGTTATAAAACCGGGTATAACCTTTGACCTAGTAATACCACTATTAGATCTGTTTCCCAAGGCGATCAGGGAAAAAGAAAAAGAACCTATATGTTTTAAAATGTTTATAGCAACACTTTTTGTGGTGACTGTGTTGCAAAGCAGCCTTATTTACTGCAACTTAATTTAGTTTTGGTTTGGATTGGGTTAGAAATGACACGGAGTCTCAAGTTTGATAGATTACTTATATAAGTATTTAGCAAAAGTATTTATTATTAAAACAATAACAAAGATAAGTAAGCGATAGTATAAGTCTCAGTAAGTAAGCAATAATATTTTAAGTCTCAATAGTTACAACATAAGTTTCAATCAGTAATAACTTAAGTCTCAATTGGTGTCAATAGTTACAACATTAGTCTCAATCAGTAACAACTTAAGTCACAGTCAGCACCAAATCTTACCACAATAGATCCTCACCATCAGAGGAATCATTTACATCTGGATCACATGGCTGGGGAGTCCCAGAATCTGCCTCCAGAGTTCCAATGGGAAGGTCCTGGGCTACGGGTCCATACCATGAAGGAGACTCCAAAGATGGCTCAGGACTACCCACCTTTTTAGTAATTCCTTCTAACAAAGAAGTCAGTTTGCCAAATAAATGTGTGATCGGTGGAAAAGGAGCTATTCTCAAAACTATCCTTGAGAACATTCTTGTTTAAGAATGCTTGGTTCCTGGAGGGGTGGCCAGCCCTTCCTGGGAGTGAACACCATAAACAGTCCTTCAATGTCTGACTAAGGATAAGATTAACATAAAACAGAATCATATAGTTAGGGTCAGATTGCAGGCATACTGAGCGAGGTCAGAATGTCCTTATGAATGCATGCATTACAGTGGCAAAGAACTGGAAATGGAGGGGATGCCCATCAATTGGGGAATGGCTGAATAAGTTCTGGTAAATGATTGTGATAGAATACTATTGCACCTTAAGAAATGAGGAGCAGACTGATTTTAGGAAAACATGGAAAGATTTGCATAAAATAATGAGAATGTTGTATATAGTAACAGCAATATTCTTCGAGGAGTAAATATGAATGACTAAGCTATTCTGAGTTGCATGAATATTCAAATCAACTACAAAGAACCTATGAAGGAAGATGCTATCCACTGCTATCCACCTCTAGAGAAAGAACATATAGAACTATGTATTATATAGTTTGTGTGTGAGTGTGTGTGTGTGTGTGTGTGTGTGTGTCTGTGTCTGTGTCTGTGTCTGTGTTGGCCTTCTCTAGTGCAGGGTTGGGAGCAAGGGAAGGAAACAGCTTGGAACTCAAATACAACAAAAGGAAAGAAAAGAAGTGTTTTAAAATGAAAATAATGCCTTAAAAATTAGAATTGGACAAGTGGAAGCCAATGACTTTGTGAGACATCAAGAAACAATAAAACAAAGTCAAAATAATTTTTAAAAAATGGAAAAATATGTGAAATATCTTATTGGAAAAACAACTGACCTAGAAAATAGATTGAGGAGAGATAATCAAATAATTTTTTGACTACCTGAAAGCCATGATCAAAGAAAGAGCCTAGACCTCATATTTCAAGAAATTATAAAGGAAAATTGCTCTGATATCCTAGAGCCACAGAGTAAAATAGAAATTGAAAGAATCCACCAATAGCTTTCTGAAAGAGATTCCAAAATGAAAACTCCCACTAAAATCAAAAGCAAGTAAAGGGCATAAACCTGAAGCCTTCCCAATAAGATCAAGATTGAAACAGGCATTTCCATTATCACCACTATTATTTGATATTGTTTTAGAAATGCTAAGTATAGGAATAAGACAAGAAAAAGTAATTGGAGAAATAAAAACAGGCAATGAGGAAACAAAATTATCATTTTTGTACATGATATGATGGTATACGTAGATAACCCCAGGGAATCAAGTAAGATACTGACTGAAACAATTAACAACTTTAGGATATAAAATAAACCCACATATATCATAAACATTTCATATACTACCAATGAAGTCCAGTAAGAAGAGATAGAATGAGAAATTCCATTTAAAATAACAGTTAATATTATAAAATACTTGAGAGTCTACCTGCCAAGACAAACCCAGGGACCATATAAACACAATTACAAACACTCTTCACACACACACATACACACACAAAACAAATCTAAACAGTGGAGAAATATTAATTGCTTATGAGTAGGCTGAGCCAATATAATAAAAATGACGACTTTACCTTAGTTAATTTACTTAATCAGTGTCAAACCAATCAAACTTCCAAAGAACTATTTTATAGAGCTCAAAACAAAACAAAACAAAAATTTATCTGGAAGAACAAAAGATCAAAAATATAAGGAAATCAATGAAAAAAATGTGAAGGAAGGCAGCCTAGCAATACTATATTTCAAACTACATTACAAAGTGATGATCATGAAAACAAATTGGTTCTAGCTAAGAAAAAGAGGGGTAGAACAGTGGAATAGGTTAGGTACAAAATACGTAGTAGTAAATGACCATACTATCTAGTTGTTTGATAAACCCAGAGATCCAAGTTTTGGAGACAAGCACTCAACATTTTGTGGGAAAATATTCCTAAAAAAACTAGAAAGCAGTTTGGCAAAAACTAGGCATAGATCAACATTCACACTATCTAATAAGATAAAGTCAAAATGGATAAATGATTTAGACATATAGAGTGATATCATAAGTAGATATTTGCAGGACATAAAATCCACATAAATTATAAACATTTCATGTACTACCAACAAAGTCCAGCAGGAAGAGATAGAATGAGACATTCCATTTAAAATAACAGTAAATATTATAAAATACTTGAGATTCTACCTGACAAGACAAATCCAGGGACTATACAAACACAATTATAAACACTCTTCACATAAACAAAAACATCTAAACAATGGAGAAATATTAATTGTTTATTAGGGGAGCATGGAAAAATGTACCTCTCAGATCTATAGATAAGGGAAGAGTTTATGACCAAACAAGAGATAGGATTACAGAAAATAAAAGGGATAATTTTGATTATATGAAATTAAAAAGGTTTTGCATAAATAAGACTAATTCAGCCAAAATTAGAAGAAAAACAGGATATTGGGGGGGAAATTGCAGCAAGTTTCTCTGATAAAGTCCTCATTTCTCAAATATATAGGGAAATTAGACAAATTTACAAAAAAAAAAGTCATTCCCCCAATTGGTAAATGGTCAAAAGATATGAACAAGGAATTTTCAGAAGAAGAAATCATAGCTATCAATAGTTACAGAAAAAAATGCTTTAAATCACTATTGATTAGAGAAATGCATACTTATGAGATTGGCTAACATAACTGAAAAGGAAAAGGACAAATTCTAGAGGGGATGTGGAAAACCTGAGACACTAATGCATTGTTGGTAGAGTTGTGAACTAATCCAATCATTCTGGAGAACAATTTGGAAGTATGCTCAAAGGGCTATAAAATTGTGCATACCCTTTGATCCAGCAATACCATTGCTAGGTCTGTACCCCAAATAGATTAAAAAAAAAAAGGATAAGGACCTAAGTATACAAAATATGTGTAGCAGCTCTTTTTGTGGTGGCAAAGAACTGGAAACTGAGAGGATACCTATCAATTGGGAAATTGTTAACCAAGTTATTATATGACTGTGATGGAATACTATTATGCTACAAGAAATGATGAGCAGGATAGTTTCAGAAAAACCTAGAAGACATATATGAAATGATGCAAATTGAAATGAGCAGAACTAGGATAACATTGTACACAATAACAATGATATTGTAAGGATAATCGACTGTGACTTAGCTACTCTAATCAAGAAAATGATCTAAGATGATTCCTAAAGACCCATGATGAAAAATGCTATCCACCTCTAGAAAGAGAATTGATGAACTCTGAGTGCAGATTGAAGCCTATTTTTCTTACTTTTGTTTTTTTCCTTGTTTTTTTGTAGGTTTTCTTTTGCATCACAAGTAATAACGGAATATGTTTTGCATAACTTCACATGTATAATTGATATCATATTGTTTGTCTTCTCAAAAGATTGGGGAGGTGTGGGAGGGAGGGTAATCATTTGAAGCTCAAAATTTTTAAAATGAATGTTAAAAAATTTACATGTAATTGGGAAATATTTAACAAAATAAATGAAAATATAACTTAAAGAAGAAATTTGGAAAAGGCAGTTTCTGATGCAGGACTAGAGTTCAGGATGGTAAAAGGGACTGGATAGGTAAATCTGGGAATGATCTGCAAAAAGATCTTGGGAGCTGATGAGACTGCTGAGTGAGAGAGAAGAAGAAGAAGAAGAAGAAGAAGAAGAAGAAGAAGAAGAAGAAG